>NC_138197.1:25876397-26296595 GCF_964194105.1 Spermophilus citellus | reverse complement strand
ACTAAACACTAGAAGTCATAGCTCATGGGAAATAAGAAAATTGTTAATTTCCTAATATACTTCATTAAAAGGACCATGTAGTATAGTTGAATCTACATGGTTAAGTTTTACACAGGACACTCAAACATATCTAGACTAAAAATTTTTGTTAAGAATGCTACTTTTCAGAGGTAAAGGAATTCAAATTAGAAAAAAAAATTGTGAAAAGATTCTTATTTTAACCTATTTAATACAATTATTTCTTTATAAAAATATATTTTCTGATAAAGATAATACACATACATTGAAGAAAACGGAAAGACTCAAAAACAAAGGAAATAAAAAATACAAAAAGCAATTCCTTTGTAAACAGAGTCAATGGCTTGAGATCTAGAACTACTGCTGAGGATATTTTAAAGAAATTGAACCTTAATAGGAGTTAATCATTGACTCAGAGCTTTCCTAACTGAAGATTATCCACAGAAAAATGAGACTTGCTAGTGTAGCACATTCTGACTTTGTTTCCCATGAGCCTGAGGGAGTAACATGAGCACATAAAATGCAAAAGGTAATAAACGTATGTCACAAGACCAGAGCAAAATAAAAACTTCACTGTTCTTCCTGTCAAATCACTCTTGTTCTGTGTCTTTTCCTTAATTACCAAAAGGGGGGGGGGGAGAAAAAGAAAAATGTGGATACAAAACCTTTCAAGTGATTAGTTATCTGCTAACGCATGAAGAACATGTCATTATTACTAGCATAATGAGTAGGTAGCAACAGAAATCCTACCAACTTTATGTCATTACAATGGTGCTTCTACCCCTGGTGCTTTCAACTATCAGACTAGTTGAGCTTGCCCTTTGACCTGCACATTTTAATAGAATCAAGATGGTTCTAAAAGTACTCTGCTGTGGGGTTTAAGCTTCAGAAATAGTAGGACTACCCTTCTGTCCCCTTACCCTTGCTGGGAAAAATTCAGAAACTGGAGCCAAATATTAAAGGCAAATGGAGCTCTAATTCCTTTTGATAATTTCTGAATTCTTGAGAACACAACATTTGCCTTCTATTGACAATAAATAAGAGATGTGTAATCAATGTTGAAATGATGATGGTTAACAATGTAGCAGTGTATCCCTAACTATGCATGCTATGAATTAAGGGATGTTACTGAAGTTTACCATTCCCTCTTCCTCTAAATAAGCATTTCAAATTGAACAGCTGTATAATCATGTATTAAAAATTCTATAATTCTGAAAATATCAGGAAAAAGACCTGATAAAATGGCTTTGGACATTTTAATATCATGGACATGTAGGCATAGTTATAGTTACTATAACAGAGGTTAAATCTGAAATCTAGATTCTCTTATTGATGCATTAAATAAACGTTTGATTTTTCTGCCTTCTTTATTTGATAGGTAACCAATTAGTTATCCAGAGTGTGTAGTAGATTACCAGGACATTACTTTTACTACTTGGTCATTTCCTTCAGTTACATTTTTCTCCTACTTTCCTTGAAGAAGTTTCAGAGAAGATGGTAGATGCACTATCCATTTAAACTCTGTGAAAGTTACAGTCTGGGCGAACTGCTATGAGCAAACCTGAAGGAAATGCCTGATCTCTCAAATATTGGTCCCTGTGCATCATATTATATCCCTCAAGGTCACCTTTTATTTACATATCCAGAAATATCTTTAATGTAAAATGTCAAAATTAAATTGACTTTTCCTTCCACCATCACAAATAAACCTTTCAATGTTAATAGAACCACCAAACTCCTGTGTCCCTAAGTGGACAATCTTTAAATTAATTTTATGTTTTCTTTGCTTCCCATGGTCTTTATTCAAGTTTTTCCGATTCTTTCTTTCTCATAGTTTCTTTTCTCTCCCTTCCTTCCTCTTTCTGTCTTTCTTTGTGGTGCTGCAGATCAAACTCCATGCCTGTCACATGCTAGGCAAGTGCTCTACCACTGATATATCTATCCCTAGCACTTTTAAAATTTTTTTATTTGAGATAGTTAAAAAAATTTTTTAAAAAAGTTAAGAGGAGAATTGCTCAGGTTGGCCTCAAACTTGTACCCCTCTTGCTTCAGCTTCCCATGGAGCTGGGATTACTGATAGGCACCACTGGAACTCACTGGTTTGTATAAGCTTGGTCACTATTGTAGTCATTACTACCCTTCTACGCTGGGCCTCTAGTATACTTAAAGCTTCTTTTTTGGTCTTCCCATAATTTAATACTGTCCTACTTTTCTGAGGTCATTTTCTCTTACCACATCGGATGCTTTAGCCTAACATTTAGAACCACCCACAATTTTCAACCCATTTCTCACTGTTCTCCAACAACTTTCTCTGCCAATAGAATGTCTACTAATTTTCACTTAGATTCATGCTATGCTTCTATCTCAGGTGCATATAGCTTTGTCTCGTTAAAGATCTGGCTCTGCTTGCGACAGATTTCTCTCTTCAGCATCTCCTTTCAGCACTTTCACAGTTTGGATCATATTAACAGGAAATTACTCTGTAAATGTCCTTCAATTCTTCTACATTTGCAAAGTCTGCTCCCCCAATGACAGTAATTTTATTTTATTTTTTATAATTTTTAAATGATTCTAGGAACTTATTTGACTTTCAATTTATTTACTCATTTTTAAAAAATTTTACTATGAATTTACAACATATATAATTAACAGCCAAACATGGTGGCACATGCTTGTAATCTTAACTACTTGGGAGCCTGAGGTAGGAAAGTTGCAGGTTTGAGTCAGGCAGCCTGGACAACTTGGTGAGATCCCATCTCAGAAAAACAAAAATAAAAATGCAAAAAGGGCTGGGTATGTACTTGAGTGGCAGAGTGCTTTCCTAGCAGTGTCTGCTCCTGAGTTTAATCCATAGTACTATAAAAAAATGAAACAAAAAACAAAAAATCCTCACAAAACACAAAATCTACCATCTTAACCATTTAAAAATGAATGATTTAGTAGGGCTAAGTACATTTACAAACTGTACAACCAATCTCCAGAACTCATTTAACCTTGCAAAATTGAAATCATACCCATTAAACAATAATTCCTCATTTCCCCGCCCCCAACTCCTGGTAACCATTATTCTATTTTTTATGTCTATGAATTTGACTACTCTAAGTACTCATGTTAGTACATGTAGTTTATCTTTTTGTGATTGGCTTATTTCACTTGGTGTAATGTTTTTGAGATTCATCCATGTTGTAGCAAACAACAGAATCTTTTTTCTCTCCTTTTTTTTTTTTTTGAGGGGTGGGGGTACCTGGAATTGAACTCAGGGGCACTTAACCACTGAGCCACATTTCCAGCTCTATTTTGTATTTTATTTAGAGACAAGGTCTCACTGAGTTGCTTAGTGACTTGCGTTTGCTGAGGCTGGCTTTGAACTCACAATCATTTTGCCTCAGCCCCCGAAGCCACTGGGATTACAGGTGTGTGCCACGGTGCCCAGCAGAATCTTATCTTTTGATGTTGAATAATACTCCATTGCACATACAGACCACATTGTATTTATCCATTTGTTCTTCATGGGCAGTTGGGTTGTTTCCAACTTTTAGTTATTGTGAATAATGCTGCTATATTTAAAATTTCAAAAATATCTTCCTTACAGAGTCTCAGTTCATGGTTCTGAAAACCAAGAGCTTTCAAATATTGTTTATTTTTGGCACTGCATGCACCTAAACTATTTATAATTTTAAAATTTTACTTAGGGCTATACTATCTATATTCTTTAAACTCTGATATAATTTGCCAGTCTTCTTTGTTTGCCCAAATCCTTTGCTTAAGAAATATCTAGAGGGGCTGGAATTGTGGCTCAGTGGCAGAGTGCTTGCCTTGCACATATGAGGCACTGGGTTCGATCCTCAGAATCAAATAGAAATAAACAAATAAAAATAAAGGTATTGTGTCCATCTACAACTAAAATAAATAAATAAATAAATAAGAAATAGCTGGAACTATAGACCCCAATGAAAGCATAAATGTCAAGAATAGTTCTGGGCATAGGTAGACTTTGAATAAGTACATATATATTGATCCAATAGCTCCTCAAATTCTGACTTTATTTCTATCTGTTATGGTGGTTTCCTAAATGTTGCAGTGTTTTGTCATTTATTTTGAAACTGTAGCTTTAAGGCTTAAAAAAAAAAAAAAAGCCGGTAGCATATAAAGCAAGTAAGCAGAGAGTTGAGTAAGACATATCAAGTTCTGGAAATATGAAAGAAATCAAGACTGGAAACAGACCACCAGCTTTGGCCAATTTACATTACATTTAAAGAAAGAGTTATATTTTCTCTAATTAGACGGATGACAACCAAAATACCAGATTCAACGCTAGATGTCACAATTCAAAAGGCAGTGCAAAAGTAAATTGTAAACAAAGGAAGACGACAGGTGGGGTTATAAAAGGGCATGCTAATCCAAAAAGGTTTTCTAAAATCTAGCATGAAAACTGGTATATTTTACAGGTTTGTTCTGCAAAAACAGGATACTAAATCCTTACTTCACTAGAGAGCACAAATGACACAAACAGGATGGTCACAAAAATATAGATTTCGGTTTATAAAATGAACTAACACTTGACAATAAGCAGAAGTGGAAAGCCTTATGACTAGATATTTAAAGAGATTATCATAGGTATTGTATAAGTGACTTTGTTTTGAGTAGTAATTTTTAAAAAAGATTTTAATATAGCTAATGAAGTCAAATTAATGCATGGTATCAATGCATGGTATGAGTAGTAAATGATAAAATAATACAGATAGGGAAATCATACTAGAATGAGGATGTAGGAATTGTGAAGGGCCCCAATTTGAACAGTAATAAAAAAGAGAAGCCTGGCACGGTGGTGCATGCCTGAAATCCAGCAGCTTGGGAGGCTGAGGCAGGAGGATCATGAGTTCAAAACCAGCCTCGGTGACTTAGCAAGGCCCTCGGCAACTCAGAGAGACCCTATCTCTAAATAATAGGGCTGGGGTTGTAGAGCACTTGCCTAGCATGTGTGAGGCCCTGTGTTTGATCCCCAGCACCACATAAAGATAAATAAATGAAGGTATTGTGTCCATCTACATCTAAAAAAATAAATAAATAAAAACATATATATATTATATACATATGAATGAAGCTGGGATGTTGCTCAGTGGGAAAGAGCCCCTGGGTTCAGTCCCCAGTACCAACAAACAAAAAGAAAGTGGCAAAAGTTATGTGGTTATGTGTGAGGACACATTGTGTAACTGGATGAGAGGGTTTCTACAGGGTGAAGAGATACCCTGAAACAGCAGCTTTAAATCAGAGCAGGCATGGTTTGGAATAGCAGCCTAAGGAATGAACACAGGCCATGGACTCCTGACAGACAGACTCAAAAATGCTGCCCAAGAAATGATCTGATTCTGAACATAATACTTAGAAGCATCAAAAATTCTAGAGGCAGAAAGCAAGGTTTTAGACTGAGCTGGAGGCCAAGAGGAGAGTTTAGAAGATCCTGGCAGCAGAAGTCCAGGCCACTACTGCTAGAGATATGAGTAGAAATCGTATATTACAGAAATTATTTCTAAAGAATGAAGAACAAAATGCTACTGTCTGACTCCTAGATTCAACAGTTCCAGGTAGGACTGTAAGTGAAAAATTGCTATTCCATTCAATGAATATTGCAACACAAAATCCTATAACACAGGCTTTGATCGTGGGGGGCAGAACCTTTCAAATGTTACCTGATATAGAGTATTGAGAGCATCTAATCCAATAGTATATGTGGAGGTTCTACCTAGTATAACCTTCTTGTAGCACATGGCAAGTTGTTTGAGAGCACAATTTCTGAATCCTCTCATATTTTGTATCTGTCATCGTCTTCTTTTTAAAATTTTTTTTTAGTTGTTGACAGACTCCCCCTTTTTAAAATTTATTTATATGTGGTGCTTAGAACCCAGTGCCTCATATATGCCAGGCGTGTACATCACCACTAAGCCCCAGCCCCATATCTGTCTTCTTAAACACAGGAAAGGAACTAGAAATATATTGACATGAGAAGAAATACAAATTATGCCAATGGGACTGACTTCCATTTCACAGAACTCCTTGAAAAAAAATTGTTGGTAATTATAGCTCAGTAAATAAGCTGATTGGAAAAAAAATGGTGTGGAAACGTGTATTCAGTGTTTTTCTTCACTTTTGCTGAAAAATGAACATGGTAATATATCTAGTGCACTGCAGATTATGGTAAGCTTGTAAAACTTAGTTTTATTGTTATACTGATACTTCTTCTATTATGAAGCTTCTGTTTGCTCCTCAGATTGGCCAAACCTGATTTTTGTTAGGAAAATAAGTTTATATCTTCTCCATTTATTTAAAAATATAATACACTGTACCTCAATAAAGTTAATTCTAAAATTATAAAGATCTTCTGAATGAGGAATTTTTTTAACCTAGCAAACACAATAACTATAAGCACAATATTTTTATTGTGGTAAAATATACATAACACAATATTTGCCACTTTAATCTTTGTGTGTGCATGTACGTGTGTGTGTGTGTGTGTTTTACTGGGGATCAAACCCAGGGTCTTATGCATGGTAGGCAAGGTTCTACTACTGAGCTACAGTCCCAGCCCCATTTTAACCATTTTTAAGTATATGGTTTAGTGGCATTAAGTACAGCCACAATGTTACACAACTATCATCTCCATCCCTCTCTGCAGCCTTTTCATCTTCCCTAACAAAAACTCGTGCGTATTAAGCACTAACTTCCCCTTCTCTCCCTGCCTCTAGTAATCACCATTCTACTTTTTGTCACTATAAATCTGACTATTCTAGGTTCCTCATATAAGTGAGACAATATAGTACTTGTTTTACCTAGCTTATTTTACTTAGCATAATGTTCTACAAGTACAATAAGTTTTATGCTCCCATGTTTAAATGACCTTGATACAAAATGCTCTATATGTATTTTTCCCCATGCCTTTTTTTCAAATTTATTTACTATATTTTCAAACAACAACAAAAAAAAAAAAAGGGAGGAGGAGGAGGAGAAAAGAAAAATAGATTTCTAGAAATCCATGAATTCTACTTAGCCATTGTTGGACTAAGGAGGAGGAAAGCTAGATGAGATGAACTGGAGAAGCACTGGCAAGACTTAGTGCGCAGTGGCACCTTAGGAGTTCTGATATCCTTTCTTATCAAGTTTAGTTAAAAAACATAATATATGACCATAGCGTCTATGCTGGTAGACTGGATACTATATAATAGTGAGTAATTTGTTTTTTGCTACTTAATGTTAAATATAATTTATAGTCATATTGAAAAGCCAATTTGAGAAACTGGAGATGATATTTATATAGTTGTAGAATTTGATTAATATTCAAGGATACAAAACTTGTCTAATCTTCTATAGGGTAAAGAAAAAAATTAACAGAAAACAACATCAATTCAATAAAGAGTCTGCTATAGTTTGAATATTTGCCTCCCCACAAATTCACACTGCTTTTATTTGGGGGGGGAGGGGCAGTACTGGGGATTGAACCCAGAGGTGCTTAATCACTGAGCCACAGTCTTTTTTTTTTTTTTTTTTTTAAAGAGAGAGAGAGTTGGGCTGGGGATGTGGCATGCGCGGGGTGCTGGGTTCGATCCTCTGTACCACATAAAAATAAAATAAAGATGTTGTGTCCACCGAAAACTAAAAAATAAATATTAAAAAATTCTCTCTCTCTCTCTCTATTTTTATGTGGTATAGAGGATCGAACCCAGCACCCCGCGCATGCCAAGCGAGTGCATTACGGCTTGAGCTACATCCCCAGCCCCACAGTCTCTTTTTTTTGAGACAAGGTCTTGCTAAGTTGCTTAGGGCTTCATTAAATTGCTGAGACTGGCTTTGAACTTGTGATCATCCTGTCTCAGGCTTCCAAATTTCTGGGAGTATAGGAATGCCCCACTGTGCCCAGGTTCCTGGTCAAAATCCTTAGGTTTCTAATATAGTACTAATGGCAATTTAGAATTTCTGGTTTCAGGGTGGCAGAGCAAAACCTATCAGTTCCCTTTTCCTCCAGAAAAATAACTCCCCAAGAATAACAAAAAGCAGAAACAAAATGTTGATATAAGAAGATTTATGTTATGTTGAATGATAATACAATAAAAGAAAAAAATGGGTAACAAAATTATGATTGACTTAGTACATGGAAACCAATACAGAGTGCCTACAAAGAGAAATGCCTATGAGAAGGAAGTAGATTTACTGTGCAAAATCCAAGAGTCAGGAATGATTAGATCAATAGCTGTGGAAAGTAGTATAGCTTATTATATTGTATCAGATTTCCTTTCCATGGTAGTTCTCACATGAAAGAAATTATTCAAAATGGAAGTCTGGGCTTGACTACTGATCTATTGAATCTGAATTTTGGGGATGATATTTTATTCTGAAGAAACTCTCCAGGTAATTTGGAGACTCACACCTTCATAGGAAGATAAACTAATTTAAATGGCTAATAGTAAAAAGTATTAAGTATTACTGATTCCCCACATCCTTGCAAAGGCTGAAATTTTATTATTTTATTTTTTAAAAATATTTTTTAGTTGTCAATGGACCTTTATTTTATTTATTTATATGCGGTGCTGAGAATTGAACCCAGTGCCTCACACATGCTGGGCAAGCACTCTACCACTGAGCCACAACCTCGGCCCCCATCCCCCCCCCCTCAGTGAAATTTTAGCATTTGAATTTATTCTTCCTAATTCAACAGTTACATTTAAAAAATTTCAATTCTATAGTAAAAATGATCAAATTTATTTTAAAATTTTAAATTGTGAAGAAACTACAGATACTCAAAATACTGAATATTACTAGATTTCATAAATACCATGTAACAGTGACTACAGTCTGCTTCTATCCAACAGATTATCTGAAACAAACTTCAAGAGAACATCTTACAAAATATACACAGGCAAATTTCCTCTTATCTTTGTGACAAGGGCTAACATAAGACAAACAGACCAACTTAGGATCTTATGCTTTCTATACATCTGCCTTTACAACAGCTGGCAAACCAAGGGGGTTTCTACTGGGAATTTACTCAAATCCAATCAAAATCCCCAGCGAATTATGTCTTAAATCCACAGACCTGTGTTGGGGAGCAGCAAAGTTTAGAATGTGTCTCAAGAGACAAGCTAAGTGGTGGCCTCATGGTAACATCTGGGGATGGTCTCCATAAAAAGATTTACACTGACCTTTTTTTTCATGTTGTCTTTGCTGTTTTACAACACTATCTCCTTTCTGCTTCATGTGTGATTGTGTAACATGAACTTAAAATTTTAGAATATAATCTCATAGGAAGATGAAGTCCCTTCAAAATCAGATACACACCTGTTATTGTATATGAATATTTTTTGGCTACACCATTTATCTTGTCCTCTTTCCTTAGGAAGTCTATTTCCAAAGGAAAATAAAGTCTTCTTATATTGTTTCTCAGAACTTAATCTCCAGAATGCCTCCATTTACATCAGTGTCTGCTTTAAGAATTATTGAATGCTTTCAGAAATTAATCCCTATACTTTGTCACTGTCCCACTGTTTACTTAACTTTTTCTAGTTTCAGATGGATATCATGTCCATACCAGCTGTCCACACTGCTTCTGAGGGGGCTTGCTTGCTTTCTCTTTAGCTTGCATTGCATTCCAAGTCTATTTGCCATGACATTTGCTAGAAGAAAGCTAGTGGTATCATGGCATGCAGTTTTCCACTTCCTATGCAGTTTTCCATGCAGTTTTCCTTCCAGACAATCAAGAACTAATTGTGTCTTGATTTCACAAGATAGCCAACATTACATGAAAGATCTTAGCTCTGGTTTTATAGTACCCAACCCGGAAAAAATGTGGAAACTATTTCAATGTGTAAATACCCAAGATCTTCTTTGAGCTGTACAGAAAGCATATGAAAGCTGTAGGGAAAAATATACGAATGACTGCTGGGGTATGCCAAGAGATAATGACAACTTGGGGACTGCTGAGATACAAGGGTCACCAAAAACAAACCATGTAATTCATCTTCTGATATTAATGATTCAACAATTATATCATTCACCTGCTGTCAATTTGCTGGTAAATATTATAAGAACTATTCACAGGCTATGAATGAGATACCTGTTGGAGAAATTACGTGGGGATGGGCTAGAGACTGTGCTCAAATTAGGTGGATGAGTTGTTGTTTTTATCAACTGGGATAACTGTGTTTTCTCTGTATCTTCCTGTAACTTCTAGCTGCTTGTCAAATGCAAGACATAACTCTGAAAGAATGCTTACTCCACCTATTTTTGTTTTCATAAGTAACTATAAGGGACACACTATTAGGCATAAAAGGATGGGAAATGCAGGATCTTTTTTAAAATGCAGAATTTTTTAATTAAAGTGTTTTTTTTTCTTCATTAGGAATAATATGTTCAAAAATAGTAAAGCAGGGGCTGGGATCGTGGCTCAGTGGTAGAGTGCTTGTTTAACATGTGTGAGGCAGTGGGTTCGATCCTCAGCACTACATAAAAATAAATAAATAAAATAAAGGGATTGTGTCCATCCACAACTAAAAAAAATTAAAAATAGTAAAGCAATAACCTTTGCCTCTACTGAATTATATCTTTACCTCTCAAACATATAAGAAAATGACAATTAAAAATATTATTTCAGGGGCTGGAGGTATCAGTCATTACTAGAGTGCTTGCCCATAATGCACAAGGCCCTGGGTTCAATAACCAGCACTGCAAAAGAAAAAAAAATTCAAACAGGTTTTAGTATCTTACACATACAAACTACAATTTTAAAAAAAGTATTAGATTTTTGCTTACTTTTTAACAAGAGCAGTAGATACTTTAGAACTATAGAGACAGGTATCTGTTATTTCTGATATTTGACATATGCCTTTTGGGCTTTTCTTCCTCTTGACTAAATATTAATCTCACTTAGAGCACCACTATTTTGTCTTATGTTCCAGCCACATACATGTTTTTCCCATTTCTGAAAGCTGACTGATGGCATGGACTTCATCATGTCTGCTTTCTATTCAGCTTACCTGGGACTGGGCTGTAGCACCTTACTGGTGTCTTCCTCATGGGGTGAATTCAGTTTTTCAATGTGCCATTCTGTCTGTGGCCAGTTAGCTCAGCTGATCAGAGCAAGAGTAATAAAGACATAATGCCTTCTCTGGGTATTTCCAGGTCAACTTTGATCTTCTCCACAGTTCAAATTTCACCTCTAGCACACATAACTATTCTATAGGTCAGCATTCCTCAAAAATGCACTCCATAGAAGTATAGCAAGATAATAACAAACACCCACGAAAAAAGATTTCCACGGTCAAATAAATTTGGGGAGCACTTGTCTTAATTGGACTGCTACAGAACCTAGAAGACTTTTTTTTATGGTATAAGTTACATGACTTTCATAGGAGGCTCTATTTTATGGTAGGGATCAGCAAACAACTGCCCATGGCCAAATCTGGCCCACTGCCTGTTTATGTATAGCCTAAAAATGAGGAATGGTTTAACATTTTTAAATGATTAAAAAATTAAGAAAGTATCCTCAAAAAAAGAAAAAAAAACAACAAATAAATGAGCTCACACTTCATCTCAAAGCCCTAGAAAAGGAAGAGCAAAACAACAGCAAATGTAGCAGAAGGCTAGAAATAATTAAAATCAGAGCGGAAATCAATGAAATTGAAACAAAAGAAACTATTGAAAAAATTAACAAAACTAAAAGTTGGTTCTTCGAAAAAATAAATAAGATCGACAGACCTTTAGCCATGCTAATGAAGAGAAGAAGAGAGAGAACTCAAATTACTAACATACGGGATGAAAAAGGCAATATCACAACAGATGCTACAGAAATACAGAAGACAATTAGAAATTATTTTGAAAACCTATATTCCAACAAAATAGAAGATAGTGAAGACATCGATAAATTTCTTAAGTCATATGATTTACCCAGACTGAGTCAGGAGGATACACACAATTTGAACAGACCAATATCAATGGATGAAATTGAAGAAGCCATCAAAAGACTACCAACCAAGAAAAGCCCTGGACCGGATGAGTATACAGCGGAGTTTTACAAAACCTTTAAAGAAGAATTAATACCAATACTTTTCAAGTTATTTCAGGAAATAGAAAAAGAGGGAGCTCTTCCAAATTCATTCTACGAGGCCAACATCACCCTGATTCTGAAACCAGACAAAGACACCTCAAAGAAAGAAAACTACAGACCAATATCTCTAATGAACCTAGATGCAAAAATCCTCAATAAAATTCTGGCAAATCGAATACAAAAACACATCAAAAAAAATGTGCACCATGATCAAGTAGGATTCATCCCTGGGATGCAAGGATGGTTCAACATACGGAAATCAATAAATGTTATTCACCACATCAATAGACTTAAAGATAAGAACCATATGATCATCTCGATAGATGCAGAGAAAGCATTTGACAAAGTACAGCATCCCTTTATGTTCAAAATATTAGAAAAATTAGGGATAACAGGAACTTACCTTGACATTGTAAAAGCTATCTATGCTAAGCCTCAGGCTAGCATCATTCTGAATGGACAAAAGTTGAAGGCATTCCCTCTAAAATCCGGAACAAGACAGGGATGCCCTCTATCTCCACTTCTATTCAATATAGTTCTCGAAACACTGGCCAGAGCAATCAGACAGACGAAAGAAATTAAAGGCATAAAAATTGGAAAAGAAGAACTTAAATTATCACTATTTGCAGATGACATGATTCTATACCTAGAAGACCCAAAAGGGTCTACAAAGAAACTACTAGAACTAATAAATGAATTCAGCAAAGTGGCAGGATATAAAATCAACACGCATAAATCAAAGGCATTTCTGTATATCAGCGACAAAACTTCTGAAACGGAAATGAGGAAAACACTCCATTCACAATATCCTCAAAAAAAATAAAATACTTGGGAATTAACCTAACAAAAGAGGTGAAAGATTTATATAATGAAAACTACAGAACCCTAAAGAGAGAAGTTGATGAAGATCTTAGAAGATGGAAAAATATACCCTGTTCATGGATAGGCAGAACTAACATCATCAAAATGGCGATATTACCAAAAGTTCTCTATAGGTTTAATGCAATGCCAATCAAAATCCCAACGGCATATCTTGTAGAAATTGATAAAGCAATCATGAAATTCATATGGAAAAATAAAAGACCCAGAATAGCAAAAGCAATTCTAAACAGGAAGTGTGAATCAGGTGGTATAGCGATACCAGATTTCAAACTATATTACAGAGCAATAGTGACAAAAACAGCATGGTATTGGTACCAAAACAGGCGGGTGGACCAATGGTATAGAATAGAGGACACAGAGACTAATCCACAAAGTTACAACTATCTTATATTTGATAAAGGGGCTAAAAGCATGCAATGGAGGAAGGATAGCATCTTCAACAAATGGTGTTGGGAAAACTGGAAATCCATATGCAACAAAATGAAACTGAATCCCTTTCTCTCGCCATGCACAAAAGTAACTCAAAATGGATCAAGGAGCTTGATATCAAACCAGTGACTCTGCGTCTGATAGAAGAAAAAGTTGGCTCCGATCTACAGATTGTGGGGTCGGGCTCCAAATTCCTTAATAGGACACCCATAGCACAAGAGTTAACAACAAGAATCAACAAATGGGACTTAATTAAACTTAAAAGTTTTTTCTCAGCAAGAGAAACAATAAGAGAGGTAAATAGGGAGCCCACATCCTGGGAACAAATTTTTACTCCTCACACTTCAGATAGAGCCCTAATATCCAGAGTATACAAAGAACTCAAAAAATTAGATAATAAGATAACAAATAACCCAATCAACAAATGGGCCAAGGACCTGAACAGACACTTCTCAGAGGAGGATATACAATCAATCAACAAGTACATGAAAAAATGCTCACCATCTCTAGCAGTCAGAGAAATGCAAATCAAAACCACCCTAAGATACCATCTCACTCCAGTAAGATTGGCAGCCACTATGAAGTCAAACAACAACAAGTGCTGGCGAGGATGTGGAGAAAAGGGTACACTTGTACATTGCTGGTGGGACTGCAAATTGGTGCAGCCAATTTGGAAAGCAGTTTGGAGATTCCTGGGAAAGTTGGGAATGGAACCACCATTTGACCCTGCTATTGCCCTTCTCGGACTATTCCCTGAAGACCTTAAAAGAGCATGCTACAGGGATACTGCCACATCGATGTTCATAGCAGCACAATTCACAATTGCTAGACTGTGGAACCAACCCAGATGCCCCTCAATAGATGAATGGATAAAAAAAAAATGTGGCATCTATACACAATGGAGTACTATGCAGCAATAAAAAATGACAAAATCATAGAATTTGCAGGGAAATGGACGGCACTAGAGCAGATTATGCTTAGTGAAGCTAGCCAATCCCTAAAAAACAAATACCAAATGTCTTCTTTGATATAATGAGAGCAAATATGAACAGAACAGGGAGGAAGAGTGGGAAGAAAAGAGTAACATTAATCAGTGACATGAGATGGGAGGGAAAGAGAGATGAGGAAAATTGCATGGAAATGAAGGGAGACCCTCATTGCTATACAAACTTACATATAAGAGGTTGTGAGGGGAATGGGAAAATAAACAAGGAGAGAAATGAATTACAGTAGATGGGGTAGAGAGAGAAGAAGGGAGGGGAGGGGAGGGGTATAGTAGGGGATAGGAAAGGTAGCAGAATACAACAATTACTAATAGGGCATTATGTAAAATTGTGGATGTGTAACCGACGTGATTCTGCAATCTGCATTTGGGGTAAAATTGGGGGTTCATAACCCACTTCAATCTAATGTATGAAATATGATATGTCAAGAGCTTTGTAATGTTGTGAACAACCAATAAAAAAAAAGAAAAAAAATAAATATTTTGTGTCACAAAATAATACATAATAATATTTTGTAAAGATTATGACATTTAAATTTAGTGTTCATAAATAAAATTTTAATGGAACACAAATGTGCTCATTTGTTTACATATTTTCTATGGCTGTTTTACTATTACAACAGATTTGAATAAATGAATGGTCCACAAAGCCCAATAAATTTATAACATGGCCTTTTACTGAAAAAGTGTGCTAGCCCTACTACAAAGCACTTTTCAAATTTAAGTGATCAACTAACTCTACTTTCTCTCTCTCTCTCTCTTTTCTGGGTGAAACATTAATTAACACTTTTAGGGACAGATACTTCAGGAAAACAGTTGGGAAAGTAGTGATTTAAAGCTAAGTCAATGGTTCCTCAACAGAATGGGTACCAGACTGCTTTAGTCAGCTTTGTGTTGCTGTGACCAAAAGACCTGACAAAAACAATCAGAGGAGGAAAAGTTTATTTGGCTCATGGTTCATAAAGGGCCAACTCCTTAGCTCTGGGGCCTGAGGTGAAGCAGAGTATTATGGAAGAAGGATGTGGTGGAGGAAAGCAGCCTGGGACATGGCAACGAAGCAGAAAGAGGTCCCTTCACAAAATGTAAAACCCAAAGGCATGCCCCCAGTGACCTCCCACCTCCTCCAGCCACACCCTACCTGTTTACAGTTACTGCTTGGTTAATCCATATCAGTGGATTAATCCACTGATTAGGTTACACTAATCATTTCATATATGAAAATTCTTGCATTATACCACAAATGAGTGTTTAGGGGACACCTCAAATCTCAACCATACATAGAGTACGAATGCACTGGGTAAAAATTCACTCTATTACTTCAGCAAAATTATGATAGGGCCAGACAACTCTACTAGGCATCTTGCATAGATTAAGTAATTCAATCCTTACTTCGAGGTTATGAATTTGAGAGAGGAGATTTCTAGTTGGCAGTGTACTGATGGGCCTGAAGTTGGCCAGAGTTAAAGCTGAATGTAGGAATGATCAGCACAGAAGGTAACTGAAATCACAATAGTGCAGGAGACTATCAAGATAAGAGGGGCACGTACTGGTGGAGCAAAAGTCAGAAAAGAACAAGGGGAATAGTCAGCAATACAAGAAAACAAGGAGAGAATGGTTTACTGTAAGACAAATAAAGAAAATCTCAATAAGAGATGGTCAAGACAGAATGCAAATTTTCCATTGGACCTAGTTTTCCAAAGTTACTAGTTCACTTGTAAAGTAACTTAAGTGTAATGAGCAGAAGCCACATTGAAAAGGGCAGGCAGCAGAGGAGAAAGTAAACACCAGTGAAAAAATGGGAAAAGACTATATAATAGACTTTTAGGATCCTGAAGAACAAAACTAATCACATGTTCTTAGCATAACAAGGGGCCAATATGTCAAGAACTATGTAATGTTTTGAACAACTAAAAAAAAAAAAAAAAAAAAAGAGGCCATATAGATAAAGCCCATTTATGAAAACTATTGCTTGAATTTATTCTACTGCATTTCTGCCATGTGATCCCCCAGACTCTGCTTAAACACATTTAATTAGATGGAACCCTAGCTGCCTCAAAGCAGTTTACACTAGCTTGGATGAACTCTCAGAAAATTACTTTACATAATAGACCCTGAAAGCTGTCTCTTTGTAACTTCTAGAGTTCTATCCCTTCAGGACACATAAAGAAATTTAATCATTCTTCCAAATGACCATCCTTTGAATATTTGGAAATGTTATTCTGTTTCCTTAGTGCTACACAAGTGTTTCTCAAAACTTTGACCAAAGTGCTTTGGCTTAATTTAGCTCTTCCTTAAGCTCGAAGGCACCGAATACAAGTCTTTTAAAGAGCTAGGAGACATGTATGAGCTGGCACTTGATGAGCTGATATACTGATTAATTTGTAAGATAGCAAATATGGCTAGAAATTTTATTTAAATCAATTTTAAGTTGTATCATATGTAAAGACCATTCTTGGAAAAAAAGAAAACCTCAATTAAATATGCTGGACCTCCTGCCTCGATTATTGTGGCAAACAAAGTAAGTTTTGAGACTTTGTACAAAGAATACATATAATAAATATGGATCTTTCATGGCTTTGTCATGATTAGACTGATTTAGGAAATTTTACAGAGATTAAGCCATAACATCATCTCTTTTGTAAAGTTCATTATTTTCCTTGTCCAAACATGCTTCTGCATAAGAAGACTTGATTGCTTCTTATATCCTGGAATTTTATCACAAAGGAAACAAGAGATTTGATTGAATATACAGATTAAATCACACTTACATCTATATTTTAAAAAGAAAAAAGTTATTTCCAACTTAAAACAGTCCTCCTCTAGAGTAAATACACACTGTATGACACAGAAGATAATGAATATATATTTGTATGTCCTCTCTTGTTTGATTTTTGTTTTGTGATGATAAGGTGGAACCCAGGGCTTCATGTATGTTAGGCAAGTACTCTATAACTGAGTTATATCCCCAGTCCTACTTGTATGTACCTTGAAAGAAACAAAAAGAGAGTCCAATGGAAAGAAAAAAGTAAAAACAAGTTTTGCAGTCTCTAAAAAAGAAGATAATCTCTAATTAAGCATATTATTTTCTCAAATTTTTATAATCATTAAGTGCATGTATGAGAGCACTTGAGACACCTGCTTTAAGAGCTAAACTGAAGGTATATGAGAACAAGAAATTATTTGGGGATTTACTGATAGATTTCAATTTGATGCTTCTAAGATAAATTTTAAGAACATTTTAAACAAGTATCTAAATACATGAAGTATACATGATGACATTCAAAACATTTATAGTTTGTGTCCAACATAAATTTCTAACCTGACGACCCAGTCATTTAGAAGTTTTTTATATTCCCTAAATATATATGCTACTGCTTCCTTTGACAGTGTCTTTTTTTCTTATCCATTATTTAAAATGGTAGTCTTCTGACCCTTCTTGCCCCCTACTGGTTCAGCTCAGTTCACTACACATATATTAAAGGCCTACGTGACAATGGTCGAGATAAGCACCAAGAAAATCAAGATGTGGACCCAATTTTGAAATGTTATCCTGTGAAATTTTCTACAACTGCAACAGGGTGACATAGTTAAGTCTTATGGTAGACAGAGGCTGGTGAATCCTAACAATATTGTAAGACAATGAGGTGGGTAAGGCCAGAGGCCTTTGGAGGTGGGGGAAAATGAGGAGTTCAGTATTTTGTACTGGATTAAAAACTGGAGGCCAAATAGACCTTTGGGTCCTTTGAAGCAATATATGCTAAGCAGCAATTTATTTATGATCTCTTGAACCATGGGGGAGGGGACTATTTGCTTCCTTCTAAAAAATTGTTTGTGAATGACACTTATGTGTTATTGGTAAATAAGCCTTCTCCAATTCAACTGGTTAATCACATGTACTTGGAAGTTCTTTTTCTTCTTATTTCTTTAATAATGTCCCTCCAGTAAAATGGAATTTTAAATTGTTTAAGCAATTTGTATTGTGGATACTTCTGTTGAAAAGGAAGCATGTACTATTATTTTATATATAATTATGTTAAAAATTTCCAAGATCAGCTGAGGATATAGCTTAGTGGTAGAGTTCTTGTCTAGCATGAGTGTGTTTGACACTCAACACTGTCCCTTGTGGGTGGGAGAGAGAAAAAAATCAAATAGTAAGAGAAAGAGAAAATTAGCAACTGAATAGGAGAAAATATTTGCTAAAGATAGATCTGATAGAAGGCTGTTATCCAATACAAATAATTCTTAGAATTCAACAACAAGGAAATAAACACTCTGATTAAAAAATGGGTCAAAGACCTAACAGACATTTTACAAAAATAAGAATACAGATGGCAAATAAACATATAAAAGACCATATGACATCAGTGAAATGCAATTTAAAGCCCTGAGCTACTACCACACACCTCTCAGAATGGCCAAGGTCCAGAATATTGGCAATACCAACAATGGTGAGAACAGCAACTCTCAATCATTGCTAGTGGGAATGCAAAGTAGTGCAGTCAACTTTGGCAGACAGTCTGGTGGTTTTGTAAAAAAGTAAACATAAGATCCAGCAATTCACTCCTTGGTATTTACCCAAAGAAGTCAAAAACTTACATCTAAACAAAAACCTGCACACACTGTTTATAAAAGCTTTATTCATAATTGCCCAAAGTTGAAAGCAACCAAGATGCCTTTCAGTAGATGAACAGAAAAACTGTGGTATATCCTAACAATGGAATATTATTTTGTGCTAAAAAGAAATGAGTGATTAATCTATGAGAAGATATGCAGAAAATTACTAAGCAAATGAAACAAGTCAATCTGAAAAGGATACATACTGTATGAGTTCAACTATGTGACATTCTGGAAAAGGCAAAGATATGGAAATAGTTACAGATTAGTGGTTGTCAGGGTTGGACATGGGTAGGGAGGGATGAATAAGCAGTGTACAGAAGATTTTTTAGGGTGATATTCAATTCAATATGATACTATGATGGTGGATGCATATCATTATATTTGTCAAAACTCATAAAATGTACAATACCAAGAGTGAATCTTCATGTAAACTATGGACTTTGGATGATTATGATGTGTCAACAACATAGGTTCACTGACTGTAAAAAATATACCATTCTGGTGAGGGATGTTGACAGTGGGGGAGGTTGGGTATGTGTGGGAACAACGGGTACATGGAAATTCTCTGTACTTTCTGCTCTAGTTTTCTGTAAACACTGAACTATTCTAAAAATTAACTTTATTAATAAAATTTTACAAATAACAAGTCACATTTAGTCAAAAGATGAAAAGATAGGATACAGATGGGAAAAATATGTGTAAACCACATATCTGACAAAAAAGTAGTGTATAGAATATTATATAAAGTATTCTTAAAACTTAACAGTAAAGGGGCTGGGGATGTGGCTCAAGCAGTAGCGCACTTGCCTGGCATGCGTGCGGCCCGGGTTCGATCCTCAGCACCACATACAAACAAAGATGTCGTGTCCACTGAGAACTAAATAAATAAATATTTAAAATTCTCTCTCTCTCAAAAAGGAAAGAGAATTATAAAATTAAAAAAAAACTTAACAGTAAAAACAAATCAAGCAATCCAATTAGAAAATGGGCAACAGAGATATAAGCACATGATGTTCTACATTTTCCTCATTAGGTAAATGCAAATTAAACCATAATGAGATATTACTATATATCTATTAGAATAGTTAAATAGCAACAACACCCAATGCTGCTGAGAACATGGCAAAACAGAATCATCCATACAATGATGTTTGTAAGGTAATATGATATAGCCATGTAGAAAAGAGTTTGTCGGTTTCTTTAAAAATTAAATATGATCCTGGGAATTTATTCCAGAAAAATGAAACCTTAGATTTACACAAAACCTTATTTGCAATTACTACAAACTGTAAACTACCCAGATGTCCTTCAACAGATAAATGGTTTGGAATGTGATGGACATCATTATACAAAATACATGTATGAAAACTTGAATTGGGTGTCAAAATATTTTATATACAAACAGAGATACAAAAATTGTGGTATATATATGTATTAAGAATTGTAATGCGGGGCTGGGATTGTGGCTCAGCGGTAGAGTGCTCGCCTGGTATGTGCGGGGCCCTGGGTTTGATCCTCAGCACCACATAAAAATAAATAAAATGAAGATTAAAAAAAAAAGAAGAATTATAATGCAAAAAAAAAAAAAGAATAGCATTACCTTAGATTATGTAGAGGGAAGTGAAAGGAGGGGAAGGCTGGGGATGTGGGGATAGTAGAAAGCTGGTGGAATGAAACAGATATTATTACTTTATGTATGTATGTGACTGTATGACCAATGTGATTCTACAATATGTATACTCAGAAAAATGAGAAATTATATCCCATCTATGTATGATATATCAAAGTATATAAGTGCAATCTACTGTCATGTATAACTAATTAAAACAAATAAAAAATTAAAAAAAAAACAGATAAATGGTTAAATTTGTGGTACATTCAAACCATAGAATATCACTCAATAATAGAAAGGAATTACCTGCTTATAGCTGCAACAACCTAGATGAGAATCCAGAGAATTATAGAGTAAAAAAGGCCAATCCAAAAGGATCACATACTGCAGAATTCCACTTATATACATTTTTATTTATTTATTTTTAATTTAAAAAAATATTTATTTTTTAGTTTTCGGTGGACACAATATCTTTATTTATTTATTTATTTTTATGTGGTGCCGAGGATCGAAACCAGCGCCCCTCACATGCCAGGCGAGCCCACTACCGCTTGAGCCACATCCCCAGCCCCTTATATACATTTTTTAAATAATAAAAATAGTGAACAGATATCAGTGTTTGCCAAGAGATGAGGAAGCGATAGGGAGAGGGAAGTGGGTATACCTACAAAAAAGAATCTTTGTGAAATGCTCTACATCTTTACTCTATCAATGTCAACATACTGATTGTGACTTTGTATACAATCTTACATCTGGTTTTGTAAAATGTCACCATGGGGGAGGGGAGAGAAGAAATGGCTAATGAGTACATGGGATCTCCTTATATAATTTGTTACATTGAAATGTGAATCTACAGTTATCTAAAAATAAAATTTGATCAAAAACACAAGGTCAGGACTGAGCTTGTGGCTCAGTGATAGAATGCTTGCCCAGCACGTGTGATGCACTGGGTTTGAGCCTCAGAATCACATGAAAATAAATAAATAAAATAAAGATATTGTGTCCATCTACAACTAAAAATATATTTTTAAAAAACAGAAAGGTTATTTCATGCAAGTTAAAATAAAAAATTTATTATGTTGTCTACTTTGGCAGCTCAAAATCTGACTATTCCAGATAAATCCTAAGTGCAATTTTAATAGAATCTCCTTATTAGTACTGAGGAGTCCAATGAAATTAAAAAGGTAGGTAGGAATTCTTATCATTGCAATACAGTACTGGCAATCATAATGTAGATACAAAAGAGGGTGATTAATCAGAGGCTTAGTACAGTGTGGTAATTCCTGAAACATAAAAAATTGCTTGAAAAACTTATGAGCTACCATCTAAAACAAATATATCCAAAAGAAAATATTAGTGACAAGAGTACTAGACCACATCTCAGAGGTTTTTTGTTTGTTTGTTTGTTTTTAAAAGCAAACAAATCAGAGTGTATGAACTAAAACAGGTCATAGAAAGCCCAAGGCTACATTATAAGAAGGACGCTCTAGAGCTTAAGTCCCATACAGGAGGAAGAGAACTCTTGAATGCGACAGGAGCTGCTGTGGCTCTGTCCTATCTCACTTTACTTGGGAAACTGCTGTAAATCCATAAAGAGCCATCCCAGAGACCATGTGTGGCTTACATAGTTGCCATTCCTACTGTGGTATGGCATTAATAAATCATGGGACTTGGGTCAGTACAGCTAGTCTGTGAAGTGATTCATGGAGCCAGCAGTACCATCCCCTAGGACTGTATACTTTATTACAGTAAACCTTAGAACAAGTACAATTTCCTGACTCAAGAAGCAGCCTTTAAATCAGGACACCTGGGCAGCCCTGAAACCACTTAAAAAATACAATAGGTCTTAACTCATCACTGTTTCTCAGGGATGGCCTGGACTTGCCCCAGGCCTGTTACTTTTAACACTAAATACTAAATTCAAAATGAGTATCTTCTGATTGAATTATTATGGTGGCAGAACTACAGAATGAATATAATGCATCCCATCTTCTTATCTTCATTATCTTCTGTTTTTCCCTGACTTTACTTTCCAACTGAAGAAAATAATATTCCCCAGGTCAAATTTCCCTCAGTCCTTTTTCTATTCTTTAAAACTCATTACCAAGAAGAGTTCCTTTTGGCATCAAAATAAGAAAGCTTTCCCACTAGATAATTCAATAAGGAGCACTAGATAGTGATTCTGCAGACCAAGCTGCCAAGGCGGTCTCTGGGCTAGAACCTACACTGCAGTCAGAACTATTTACGTAGATGATATATACCTTAAACCAAGATTGGCAATAGCTCCATAATCTTGTTTAGGAAAATTGGAAATAGAACCAGTTGTAAAGGTTATATGTTTGTTGAACTGCTCAGGGCTTTTTACTTTAAGCTCTTAAGAATAATCACCAAGCTACCTTTCATGTTATCAACTGTTTGAAGAAAATGCTTAAAGTGGCTAAAACAAATAAAACCACATTCCTAGGTATCAAAAAGAACTCCTTCAAGGCCAAGATCTCAGACTGTTTTTAGCTAGACAAAAAGCTATTAATCCTAATCAATCTCACTTTATGGATTTACTGAAGCCAAAGACCAGCCATGTACTCATATTATTTTATGCTTCTTCTTGTAGAATCCTGAGAAAAAGCATGTTGGGACTCTATTAAAACCAAGGAAGTGACTCCAATGCCCTGGTCTTCTTGGATACATCTGAAGCAAATTTACTTTATTCAGCCAAAGTCTTGATGCATACATTTTGTGCACATGTGGCCAGCAATAGACACACACAAAAAACAGTGTGTTATTCTATTCCTTTACAACAGGAAAAGAAAATATAAGGAGTCTAGCTCATGTGCCTTTCCACATCTTTCCAAATCAATGAAACACGGAGGTGTTCAGAAATTTAAGCTTGGTAATTGAAAGTCTGTGTAAACTGCAACAATCAAATGATAAAACATTTCAAGGCTCAATGCTTTCCAATGAATCATAGAGAGGAAAGAAATGATCGAGATTCTCAGCAACTACTCCCAAAATGACACTTTGATGACAATGAGATCTCTCATGCAACTTAAGGGGCAGAGGTCTCTACAGATCCCGAGTAGGGAAATCTTGTGTGGTACAGGAATCATGTTGTGGTATATTGTGATATATTACACATTTTTTTTCTTAAGCTGATTCTTCATGGTTGACTATACAGTCTAACAAGTTTCCTAAAGTTTCAGTAACAAAGCTCTATCATGAGCAAACATTAAACTTCCAGAGACAGCAACAGAACACATATTCCTTGTTAATAACCTGGCTTAATTCTTGCATCTGTATCTTGCTAGAGAGGACATTCAAATTAGGAGAAGGCAATGGCAGACCACGTATATTGGTCAGACTTGCTCTTCACTAGGTGTGTTAGCTTTTTCTTGCTGTGACAAAATATGTGAGAAAATCAATTTAAAGGAGGAAAGAGTTATTATTGGTTCAAGGTTTTCATGGCTGCTTGGTCTCATTGCTATGGACTTGGAGTAAGGCAGAACATCATGTTGAGGAGTACTTGACAGTTAGAACTGTTCACCTCATGGCATTTGGGAAACAGAGAGTGAAGAAGGGGCCAGACACAAGATATACTACGGCAACCAACTTCTTTCAACTGGGCCGCAGTTTATCCAGTGATAAAATCAGAACCGTCATCATCCAATCACTTCCTAGTCATCTAACAGTCATCCCTAACTGTTCCACTTCCTAATATACCACACTCAATTAATAACCAATATGCCTTTTCTGTCTCCTAAATATTTCTCAAAAATCTCTTAAGCCTCATTAGCACTGCTTTAGCTCAGATCTCAACAACTCCGAATTCCCAGTGTTTTCCTAATTCTTATCTTTCCCTCTACATCTCATTCTCTATAAATTATTTCCAGTGTCATATATCTGAAATGCAAGATGGGTATCACTTCAAAATATTTAGCAACTCTTTTATCTCTTCTAGAATGGGGTAGCCAGCCTCCAATATGACCCCCAATAATACAATCTAGTATTTATATGCTTATAGCCTTTTCCTACAACATACCAGTATTGGTGTGTGAAAATAGAACACAGCAGGAGTGATGTATCTCACATCTGAGATTGGTTTATAAAGACTCTGTGGCCTCTGTTTTAGGTGTTGTCTCATTCTTGGGTAACTTGTTCTGTAGGAAGCCAGGGACTGTGCTGTGAGCAGCCCGACAGAGGGGCTCATGAAGTGAGGAAAAAAGGCCTCCTACAAACAGCCAGTGAAGAAGCAAGGACTCCTCTCAATACCAATCAGTGATCCAGATTGAATAAGGAAGGCTACTGTCATCATTAAGTTTCAGGTATGCAGCCCTAGTAGACACTTTAACAGTGATCTCATGCAAGATCCCGGGCCACAAGCATATACCTACATGGTTCTTGAACCCTGGCCATCAGAAACTATGAGGCAGAAAATGTTGTTTTAAGTCACTAAGACTGGGGAATTTTGCGATATAGCAATGAATAACCAATACACAGGATAAAATCTCAGCTCAGCATGACATATAAAGTCCTCCATGGCTATGATTATCCCTCTTTAGTCTTAAATTCTGTCATTCCTCATTTTAATGTATCCTCCAATATTACTGAGTTACTTGTGACTCTCAAATGTGCTATCAACCTCTATTCAGCTTTTAAATCCTTTCTTTTTTTTTTTTTTGGTACTGAGGATTGAACCTAGAGGCACTCAACCACTAAGCCACACACATCCTCAGCCTCTTTTGTTTTTTATTTTGAGAAAGGGTCTCACTAAAATCCTTTTTTAAAAATTGATTGTTCAAAACATTACAGAGATCATGATATATCATCTTTCATACATTAGACTCAATTGGGTTTTGAACTCCCATTTTTACCCCAAATACAGATTGCAGAATCACAACTGTTACATACATTATTACATAATGGCATATTAGTGACTGTTGTATTCTGCTAACTTTCCTATCCCCTACTATCCCCCCTCCCCTCCCCTCTCCTCCCATCTTCCCTCTCTACCTCCTCTGCTGTTGTTCAATTCTCTCCCCTTTTCCCCCCCTCCCCCTTGCCCCTCATAACCTCTTATAATTTTGTGTATCATTGAAGGTCTCCTACCATTTCCATATGCTTTCCCTTCTCTCTCCCTTTCTCTCCCCCCATTCGTCTTTGTTTACTATTAGTCTTTTCCTCATGCTCTTCCTTCCTGTTCTGTTCTTAGTTGTTCTCTTTATATCAAAGAAGACATTTGGCATTTGTTTTTTAGGGCTTGGCTAGCTTCACTTAGCATAATCTGCTCTAATGCCATCCATTTCCCTGAAAACTCTATGATTTTGTCATTTCTTAGTGCTGCATAATACTCCATTGTGTATAGATGCCACGTTTTTTTTATCCATTCATCTATTGAAGGGCATCTAGGTTGGTTCCACAGTCTAGCTATTGTGAATTGTGCCGCTATAATCATTGATGTGGCCGTATCCCTATAGTGCGCTCTTTTAAGGTCCTCAGGGAATAGTCCGAGAAGGGCGATAGCTGGGTCGAATGGTGGATCCATTCCCAACTTTCCCAGGAATCTCCATACTGCTTTCCAAATTGGCCGCACCAATTTGCAGTCCCACCAGCAGTGTACAAGTGTACCCTTTTCCCCACATCCCCGCCAACACTTATTGTTGTTTGACTTCATAATGGCTGCCAATCTTACTGGAGTGAGATGGTATCTTAGGGTGGTTTTGATTTGCATTTCTCTGATTGCTAGAGATGGTGAGCATTTTTTCATGTACTTGTTGATTGATTGTATGTCCTCCTCTGAGAAGTGTCTGTTCAGGTCCTTGGCCCATTTGTTGATTGGGTTGTTTGTTATCCTATTGTTTAATTTTTTGAGTTCTTTGTACATTCTGGATATTAGGGCTCTATCTGAAGTGTGAGGGGTAAAAATTTGTTCCCTTGATGTAGGCTCTCTATTTACCTCTTTTATTGTTTCTCTTGCTGAGAAAAAACTTTTTAGTTTAAGTAAGTCCCATTTGTTGATTCTTGTTATTAACTCTTGGGCTATGGGCGTCCTATTAAGGAATTTGGAGCCTGACCCCACTATACGTAGATTGGAGCCAACTTTTTCTTCTATCAGACGCACCGTCTCTGATTTGATATCTAGCTCCTTGATCCATTTTGAGTTAACTTTTGTGGATGGCGAGAGAAAGAGATTCAATTTCATTTTGTTGCATATAAATTTCCAATTTTCCTAGCACCATTTGTTGAAGATGCTATCCTTCCTCCATTGCATGTTTTTAGCTCCTTTATCAAATATAAGATAGTTGTAACTTTGTGGATTAGTCTCTGTGTCCTCTATTCTATACCATTGGTCCACCTGCCTGTTTTGGTACCAGTACCATGCTGTTTTTGTCACTATTGCTCTGTAATATAGTTTGAAGTCTGGTATTGCTATACCTCCAGATTCACTCTTCCTGCTTAGAATGGCTTTTGCTATTCTGGGTCTTTTGTCTGTCCATATGAATTTCATGATTGCTTTATCTATTTCAACAAGAAATGTCGTTGGGATTTTGATTGGCATCGCATTAAACCTGTAGAGAACTTTGGGTAATATCGCCATTTTGATGATGTTAGTTCTGCCTATCCATGAACAGGGTATATTTTTCCATCTTCTGAGATCTTCTTCTATCTCTCTCTTTAGGGTTCTGTAGTTTTCATTGTATAGATCTTTCACCTCTTTTGTTAGGTTGATTCCCAAGTGTCTTATTTTCTTTGAGGATATTGTGAATGGAGTGGTTTTCCTTATTTCCATTTCAGAGGTTTTGTTGCTGATATACAGGAATGCCTTTGATTTATGCGTGTTGATTTTATAACCTGCTACTTTGCTGAATTCATTTATTAACTCTAGCAGCTTCTTTGTAGACCCTTTTGGGTCTGTTAGGTATATTATCATGTCATCTGCAAATAGCAATAATTTAATTTCTTCTTTTCCTATATTTATGCATTTAATTTCTTTCGTCTAATTGCTCTGGCGAGTACTTCGAGAACTAAATTGAATAGAAGTGGTGATAGAGGGCATCCCTGTCTTGTTCCAGATTTTAGAGGGAATGCCTTCAGTTTTTCTCCATTTAGGATGATGCTAGCCTGAGGTTTAGCATATATAGCTTTTACAATGTTGAGGTAAGTTCCTGTTATCCCTAGTTTTTCTAGTGTTTTGAACATAAAGGGATGCTGTACTTTGTCAAATGCTTTTTCTGCATCTATCGAGATGATCATATGGTTCTTGTCTTTAAGTCTGTTGATGTGGTGAATAGCATTTATTGATTTCCGTATATTGAACCAGCCTTGCATCCCAGGGATGAATCCTACTTGATCATGGTGCACAAGTTTTTTGATATGTTTTGTATTCGATTCGCCAGAATTTTATTGAGAATTTTTGCATCCAAGTTCATTAGAGATATTGGTCTGTAGTTTTCTTTCTTTGAAGTGTCTTTGTCTGGTTTTGGGATCAGAGTGATGTTGGCCTCATAGAATGAATTTGGAAGAGCTCCTTCTTTTTCTATTTCTTGAAATAGCTTGAAAAGTATTGGTATTAATTCTTCTTTGAAGGTTTTGTAGAACTCCGCTGTATACCCATCCGGTCCAGGGCTTTTCTTGGTTGGTAGTCTTTTGATGGCTTCTTCTATTTCTTCCTTTGTTATTGGTCTGTTTAAATTGTGTGTGTCTTCCTGTCTCAATCTGGGCAGATCATATGCCTTAAGAAATTATCGATATCTTCACTATCTTCTATTTTATTGGAATATAGGGTTTCAAAATACTTTCTAATTATCTTCTGTATTTCTGTAGTGTCTGTTGTGATATTGCCTTTTTCATCCCATATGTTGGTAATTTGAGTTCTCTTTCTTCTTCTCTTCGTTAGCATGGCTAAGGGCCTGTCTATCTTATTTATTTTTTCAAAGAACCAACTTTTAGTTTTATCAATTTTTTCAACGTTTTTTTTTTTGTTTCAATTTCGTTGATTTCTGCTCTAATTTTAATTATTTCTTGTTTTCTACTACATTTGCTGTTGTTTTGCTCTTCCTTTTCTAGGTTTTTGAGGTGTAGTGTGAGTTCATTTATTTGTTGGTTATTTCTTTTTTTGAGGAAAGAACTCCAAGAAATGAATTTTCCTCTTAAAACTGCTTTCATTGTGTCCCATAGATTCCAATATGTTGTGTCTGTATTATCATTTGTCTCTAAGAATTTTTTCATCTCCTCCTTTATGTCTTCTGTAACCCATTGATCATTCAGTAACATATTGTTCATTTTCCATGTGATGTAGGATTTTCCCTTCCTTCTTTTATCATTGATTTCCAATTTCATTCCATTGTGATCAGATATGGTGCATGGTATTATCTCCACGCCTTTATATTTACTAAGCGTTGCCTTATGGCATAATATATGGTCTATCTTTGAGTAGGATCCATGTGCTGCTGAGAAGAACGTGTATCCACTTGATGATGGTTGATATATTCTATATATGTCAGTTAAGTCTAGGTTATTGATTGTGCTGTTGAGTTCTATAGTTTCTTTATTCAGTTTTTGTCTAGAGGATCTGTCTAATGGTGAGAGCGGTGTGTTGAAGTCACCCATAATTATTGTGTTGTGGTCTATCTGACTCTTGAACTTGAGGAGAGTTTGTTTTATGAACGTTGCAGCTCCATTGTTTGGTGAATACAAATTGATAATTGTTATGTTTTGTTGGTGGATGGTTCCTTTTAACAGGATATAGTATCCTTCTTTATCCTTCTTGATTAACTTAGGTTTAAAGTTGATTTTATTCAATATGAGTATGGCCACTCCTGCTTGCTTCCGAGGGCCATGTGAGTGGTATGATTTTTCCCAACCTTTTACCTTCAGCCTGTGTATGTCTTTTCCTATCATATGAGTCTCTTGAAAGCAGCATATTGTTGGATTTGTTTTTTTAGATCCAGGTTACTAGCCTATGTCTCTTGATTGGTGAGTTTAGGTCATTAACATTTAAGGTTACAATTGAGATATGATTTGTACTTCCAGTCATGCTTCTTTATTTATTTATTTTAGTTTGGCTGGTTTTACTTTTTGGTTATTTTCCTCCCCCTTTATTGAGACACCTCCTGCTGTTAGTTTTGGGCACTATTTTTCAGTTCCTCCTCTTGTAGTATTTTGCTCAAAATGCTTTGCAGTGCTGGTTTTCTTGGTGTGAATTCTTTTAGCTTTTGTTTATCGTGAAAGATTTTAATTTCATTGTCAAATCTGAAGCTTTTTTACTGGATACAGTATTCTTGGTTGGAATCCATTATTTTTCAGCGTTTGAAATACATTGTTCCAGGATCTTCTCGCTTTCAAAGTCTGTGATGAGAAATCAGTTGTTAACCTAATTGGTTTACCCTGAATGTAATCTGCCTCTTTTCTCTTGTAGCTTTTAATATTCTCTCCTTGTTCTGTACGTTGGCTATCTTCATAATTATATGTCTTGGAGTTGGTCTATTATGGTTTTGAATGTTTGGGGTCCTGTAGGCTTCCAGGATTTGGCAATCCATTTCATCTTTCATCTCTGGGAAGTTTTCTAGAATTATTTCATTTAATATGCTGTCCATTCCTTTGGTTTGAGTCTCTGTGCCTTCTTCTATCCCAATGACCCTCAAATTTGGTGTTTTTATGACATCCCATATCTCTTGAATAGATTGCTCATGGGATTTAAGCATCTTTTCTGTGTTGACTATATTCTTTTCAAGTTGATAAACCTTGTCTTCATTATCTGATGTTCTGACTTCTACTTGATCAAGTCTGTTTGTAATATTCTTGTTTGAGTTTTTAATTTGGTTTATATTTTCCTGCAATTCTAAGATTATTGTTTGATTTTTTTTAAGATCTCTATCTCCTGGTAGAGCTCGTTCTTTGCCATTTGAATTTGTTTAATTCGTTTTCAAAATATACTTTTATTGCTTGGACTTGAGGTCTCATGTCTTCCCTAATATTCCTTTCCATTCGAGTTAGGTAGGCCTTGAGTTCATTCCCTATCCCTGCTTCTGATGTTTCTATGTCCTCCTGTAGAATTAAGTTGTCCTCTATTGTTTGTACTCCTTTTTTCCCTGTTCTCATGTTGTCCACGTTACTTTCCAGCTCTATTTGATTGCTGTGTTTCTGCTCTCTTCTATAGATTTGTTTTGGTTCTGTATTACTCTGTTGTTTCTTCTTTGTGTTGTTAAACTGCGCCTGCTAACGTGGATTCTGCTGGGAAGGAATTCCGACGGCCGAGCTCCAGTGACGTCACTACTCTGCTATGACGGGCCCCAGGCTCCTTGCTGGGGTGTCCTAATGGGGCTGTGTGACTGGACTGTCTCTGTTTGGTTTCAGCTCCCCGTCGAGGCAGGTGGGCAGTCTCCAGCCACCCAGTAACTCAGGCAGCGGGCGGGTGATCGGTCGCCGGCGGGGGAGTGGACTTCAGCCGCCCAGTAGCGCAGGCAGCGGGCCGGCCGTCGCCGGTGGGCGGGCGAACTCTAGGCACCCCGTCCTGCGGTCGGTAGCCGGCGGGCGGGCGTTCTCCTACAGCCCTGTTATGCAGTGGGTGAACTGTCGCCGGCGGGCCTGCGGTTTCCAGCCGCCCAGTTGCGAGGGCCTGGCCTCTAGTCCCCTAGTTTCTCCTGCTAGTCTTGGTTTCTCCTGCTAGACCAGATTTCCCCTGAGTGATGGCTCTCGGCAGTTCAAACTGTACTCTGGACCTGCCGTTTGTTGGGTGTGGAGGGTGTCTATTGGGGACCCTGGCACTCTATTGTTTTGTTCCCGTTGTGGGGGATAGAACTGTACCGCTTCCTTCCCCCTCTGAAATCCCATACTCAACCCGGGGGTCAGTGCGGGCTCATCCAGCAGGATTCCACAGAATTGCAGCCACTTTTCTCCCTGCTTGCTAATTAATTACTTCTCTGCGGCGTCCCGCCTTCTGTAGCCGTGGGGAAGGCCTGGCGAATCAGTCAGCCCGGATCCCCGGGTTCGCACAATTGGCTATTGGGATCGCTGGCACTCTATCGTTTTGATTTTTTCTGCTTGCCCCTCCCCCAGCGCTAGCTAGACAGGTTTCGTTTTGGCTGCTGATGGGAGGGGGAGTTGAAGGTCAGGTGTCTCTAGGTTTCCCCTAGTCTTTATGCGGGCTCACTCTGATACTCCCTCCCCCGGAAAGCCTAGGAGACACAGACCTGTTTTATTGTTGCAGTCTGTCAGAGAGTGGCGGTGGATACTTCAGCTCTCCAAGATGGTGGCCGCTGATTGCCTTGGTGGAGTTTCCGTTGTGGGGGACGGGACTGTATCGCTTCCTTCCCCGTCTGAAATCCCGTACTCAGCCCTGGGGTCAGTGCGGGCTTGGCCGGCGGGGTTCCACCGAATGGCAGCCACTTTCCTCCCTGCTTGCTAATTAATCGCTTCTCTGCGGCGTCCCGCCTTCTGTAGCCCTAAAATCCTTTTTTGATAGCACATCCTTGCAGAAGCTGTCCCTTATCATCAATTCTTTATCTCCCTTTATGTCTTAGATAATTTGAGCAAAGCCAGAATTCTGTGCTACTTTTATACACAATACTTTCAGGATCAACTGTACATCACAACTTCGATTACAGCCAATGGGTGAATGGTACAGTGTGGCCATAAAAAGAAGCTTTATGTATATGCTTCCATATTTGAAGTTGATCAGGATGTACCATTGTTTATATATGTTCCTCCTTGGCACCTAATATAGGTATTCAATAAACACTTATTGAATGAACAGACTTGTAGTGAATTTTTGATATCACCATGTTATGCAAACACGTAAAGTACATAGCTTTAAGAAACAAAAATAAAGAATTATACAGAACCAGCAATTATAGTCCTCAATTCCTACTTTTAATTATTATAACCCCAGAACCAAAAGAAAAGGAAAAGTGTGTAGAAACATCCCTGGCAATTCCATAACCAAGGTAAATTTTGTTAAAAAATACAAACAAACTTGTGGATTTAGGTAATGAGGTTTAAATTAGTGTTTCTGACCCTCTTTATATTATGGAACACATAGAAAATTATTTGATGTATGGAAAATTGAGCTAAAAAGATGACCTTGCTTTTGGCACACACCTGAAACCTATTTGTGACATAGCGGTATGCTACAGCACCCTGGATCATTTATATAGAATGAACTTGTAGGCTTTAAAATTAAATATGGCAGTTATCGCTAAAGGTGGTAATTACAAAAGTTTCTCCTCAATACTTAAAATAAATAATGCACTACAAAACATTCACCTGTAGCAACCAGATAAGAAAAAGATCACAATTTCAACTTTGTTTTGTTTTTAAATTGATTTTTAAAACAAAATTTTTTAAATTGTAAATGGACACAATATCTTCATCTTATTTATTTATTTTTTAAGTGGTGCTGAGGATCGAACCCAGTGCCTCACACATGCAAGGCAAGTGCTCAACCACTGAGCTACAACTCCAGCCCCTAAATTGATTTTTTAAAAAATAAATGACAGTGGAATGCATTACAATTATTATTACACATATACAACACAACTTTTCATATCTCTGGTTGTATATAAAGTATTTTGACACTCAATTCGTGTCTTCATACATGTACTTTGGATAATGATGCCCATCACATTCCACCATCCTTGCTAATACGCTGCCTCCTCCCTTTCCTTCCCACCCCTCCACCCCATTTAGAATTCATCTATTCCTCCCATGATCTCCCTCCCTACCCCACTATGAGCAGCCTCTTTATATCAGAGAAAACATTTGGCATTTGTTTTTTTGGGATTGGCTAACTTCACTTAGCATTATCTTCTCCAACGCCATCCATTTACTGGCAAATGCCATGATTTTATTTTCTTTTATTGCTGAGTAAAATTCCATTGTGTATATATGCCACATTTTTTTTTATTCATTCATCCACTGAAGGGCATCTAGGTTGGCTCCACAGTTTAGCTATGTGAATTATGCTGCTATAAACATTGATGTGGGTGTGTCCCTGTAGTATGCTGTTTTTAAGTCCTTGGGGTATAGACCAAGGAGAGGGATAGCTGGGTCAAAGGTGGTTCCAAACAAACTGAGATCAGAAGTAAGGGAATGATTTTGTGAGAATTACCAATAATATTCCCAAATTTGGAGAAAGAAGGATAAAGAATTGAAAGAGTGAATTATCAGTTTAATAAATGAAAATCAGTAGAAAATGCTCATCTATAGTAGCCTTGGTACAGGCAAGGAATACTACATCATTTCCTAGTTATTCCTGAAGAATTTTGCAAATGATCTGAACCCTACTCACCTTGGCCAGGATGAATACACAGTATTTATCAAATTCCAGAAAAAAAACCCTGAGTCAAGTCCTTCCACAAAGACTGTGCATAGCCTTAGCTGAGCACTGCCCCTGCTACAACATCTCTCAGGCTAAAGAAAAGAAGACTAAAGTAAGTTATCAGTTTCTTAGCTCTTCCTTAGATGTAAGCAAGTAAATTTCAGATATGGTAGGGATGGGAACATTCACTTACTCTACATGAGAGGAAACACACCTAAGAATTTCATGACAAGTTGTTATTCTTCAAGTAAATGGCAAACAGACACTATCAATCAGGCAAAAACATAAAGTAAAAAGCATATTCAGTATCCATTAAGTCTTTCCTGAAAAAAGCCAATTAAAAATATAATTTGATAAACAAAAAGATGAATTAAACCAATTTAGAGATAAAAATATAGTAAAAATGATAAACAATTAATTTAAATGTTGAATCTAGACTGAGTAAATTTAGAAATTTTAAAATGAGTAATGAAACACATGTTATAAACCTTGGCAAAGCTAAAACAAAATGTATCTTTAAAAGTTGGAGAGAAGTAGTCTTAATTTTATTTTTTTAGAGTATGGAGCTAGTTAATACTGATTAAAAGAAAAGATAGGGATGTAGCTCTGTGGTACAGTGCATGCCTAATATGCAGTAAGATGCAGGGTTTGATCCCCAGCACTGTAAAAATTATAAGAAAAAAAAAAAGGTTTTGTTGTTAAACATGACCCTAATCTCTTAACCTTGGGAGAGAGAGCTTCAGAATTCTCCTTTATGATAAAGAAACATTCTACTAAATTTTTTTTTTGAGGTCTAGGATTGGACCCTAGAGCTTCAGGCTACTGCTATTTTGTGGGGGGCACTCAACCACTGAGCCACATCCCCAGCCCTGTTTTGTATTTTATTTAGAGACAGGGTCTCACTGATTTGCTTAGCACCTCACCATTACTGAGATGCCTTTTAACTTTGGATCCTCCTGCCTCAGCCTCTCTAACTGCTGGGATTATAGGTGTGCACCATTGGGCCCAGCTAAAATTTCCTTTTAGTTAAAGTTAAATTTCGTTTTTATTCAAAATTGCATGTTATTCATGCCAAAACAATCAGTAGCAGAACTCCAAATTGTAAAATACAAAATGTAAAATACAAAATGAATACTGAAGCTGCTATATTTTGAGTATCCCATGAAGTATGTTAGTTAGTATTAGGGATACAGATATAAAGGGGAAATACTAGTGTGACAAATGGCATTGTCTTTTGAGGGATGAAAAAAATTGGTTATTTGTTTATGGAACCTGTTTTCAGAGGGCTCTGTTGACCTCATGTTTGGTATAGGAGAGGTCCCCAGAAGAGCCGTAAAGACAGCCTTTAAGTCAGGTGCTCCAAATCCTGTATGTCAAAACACAGCTATTTTCTTAATAAATATTCCAAAGCCAGGACTGATTAGTTTAGGGACTGAAAGAAATTGTATGGATTGCACATATGACAGGGGAAAGAAACAGATATTGATATTGGTGTTTATCTCATTAACACTTAATTTGCTTAATTTGTAAATTTCAGGAGTATTCCTTACTGGATTCATACAATAGATCCTTTACTAGTCTTCTGCACTAGTCTCTCCCATTTTAAACCATTCTTTCTTTCTTTTTTTGTTTCTCTCTTTCCACAGTTTTTTTTAAATTGGTGAATTGTAGTTGTACATAATGATAGGATTTATTGTTATATATTCATACATGCACACGATATAACAATATAATTTGGCCAATATCACTCTCCAGCACTTCCCCCTCCCCTCCCTGCCTTCCACCTCCTGATCCTTTTCCTAAACTGATCTCCCTTTGATTTTCATGAGATCCACCCCCAGTCCCCATCTTTCTTTTCATTTTCCCTCTCTAGTTTCCATATGAGACAAAACATATGACCCTTAACCTTCTGGGTTTGGCTTATTTTGCTTAACATAATGGTATCAGGTTCCATCTATTCTCTTGCAAATGATGTAATTTCATTTTTTTATGTCTGAATAGAACTTTTTAAATTCATTTTCTTTATTCATTCATCTGTTGATGAATACCTTGGCTGGTTCTATAGTTTGGTTATTATGAATTGTGCTGCTATAAACATGGATATGTATGTATTACTGTATGATGACTTTAATTTTTTAGGATAAATACCAAGGAGTGGTATAGCTGGGTCATACAGTAGTTCTATGCCTAGTTTTTTTTTTTAATTGAACATGGACACAATACCTCTGTTTTACTAATTTATTTATTTTATTTTACTAATTTATTTATTTACTAATTTATTTATTTTATGTGGTACAGTAGGATTGATCCCAGAGCTTCACGCGTGCAAGGCAAGAGATCTACCACTGAGCCACAAGCCCAGCCCTTCTGCCTTGTTTTTTTTTTTTTTTTAAAGAGAGAGTGAGAGAGAGAATTTTTTTTTTTTAAAGAGAGAGTGAGAGAGGAGAGAGAGAGAGGAGAGAGAGAGAGAGAATTTTTAATATTTATTTTTTAGTTTTCGGCGGACACAACATCTTTGTTGGTATGTGGTGCTGAGGATCGAACCCAGGCCGCACGCATGCCAGGCGAGCGCGCTACCGCTTGAGCCACATCCCCAGCCCCTGCCTTGATTTTTGAGGAACCTACATCCTAATTTCCATAGTGGCTAATTTACAGTCCTATCAACAGTGTAAAAGTATTTCTTTTTCTTCACATCCTCGCCAGCATTTCTTATTTGTATGTCCTTTCATTTATGAATTCCCCTAACAGATAAGTGACAGGCACAAACTGTTTACGATTCAGTAAATTTTAAACTTTCCAAAGTTTAAACAGTTTTGAATATTCATTCAGAGTGACTCAGAAAGAAACTGTTAACAGAATTTACCTAATGTATGCCACGCTGATATCAAAACATCAAATTCCCTGTTAATTAAAAAATAAGTCCTGTCACATACTACAACACGGATGAGTATTGAGGACACTATGCTAAGTTAAATGAATCACAAAAAAACAAATACTATATGATTCCACTTAAAGAGGTACCCAAAGTAGCCAAATTCATAGAATCCACAAAGCAGAAGAGTGGCTGCCAAAAGCTGGGAAAAGAAGAGTCATTTAATGGGTACAGAATTTCAGTTTTGCAAGATAAAAATGTTCTAGAGGTCTGTTTAACAACAATGTGTATATATTGAAGAGTACTTTGTTAGTCAGTTTTGTGCTGCTGTGACTAAAATACCTGATAAGGACAATACCTGATAAGGACAGATATTTAGTACATGGTAGGCCAACTCCATTTCTCTGGGCCCACAGTGAGGTAGCACATCAGGGTGCGGAGGAAGCACTGCTCATTTCTTGATTGCCAGGAAACAGAGAGACGGAGAAGATGAACCCTTCCAGGGCATGCCTCCAGTTACCTATTTCCTCTAGCCACACCCCACGCTGACAGTTACCAACCATCATTCCAGTCAGGATGGACTGGTTTAGGTTACAGCTCTCACCATCCAATCATTTCATCTCCAAACACTCCTACATTAACAGGCACTTTTGGGGGACACTTTATACTCAAACTATAACAACTACCAAGTGTGTGTGTGTGTACATATATACGTTGTACACAGACACAACATCTTTATTTATTTATATGTGGTGCTGAGGATTGAACCTAGTGCCTCACGCATGTATGGGAAGTGCTCTACTACTGAACCACAACCCCAGTCCTCAACGGTATATTTTTAAAATGTTTAGGATGGTAGATGTTATGTATGCTTTTTATAATAATTATTTTTAATTTAAAAAGACAACTGCAAGTTAAATATAAATATATAAATGTATACAGAGAAACCTTATATAAGTCTTATTCTAGAGCAACATCTAGATATCCATAGTTCTATGACTGAGATGAATAACAGAATTTCTCTCGTAGGAAATTTGTATTTCTGAGATGTAGTTTGTATCTTTGGGAACTTTCCCCATTTCCTGTGACATATTTCCCATAGTACAAAATAATGGACATTCAAAGGAAAATTAAAATGTTCATATTCTTAGTTTTAAATTAATATGTATTTGTTCCTCTGGAAGAAGAAAAGAGAATAAAATGGCAAATATCACTTAGAGTTAAAATAATAAGAATTTTAAAATGTCATATCCTTAACAAAAGAGCAGATAAATAATTTAAGGTATCTCATTGAGTAGAATATTATATGTTACAATTAAAAATGATGAAAGCTGAGCATGGGGGAGCATGCCAAATACCAGGTACTTAAGAGGCTGAGGCAGAAGGATTGAAAATTCAAGGCCAGCCTCAGCAACTTAGCAAGAACTGTTTCAAACTAAAATAAACTTTTAAAAGACGCTGGAGATGTAGCTCAGTGGTACAGTACTTGCCTAGCAAAGGGGGAAAAAAGGGATATAATTTTTTTTTTTAAAGAAAGAGTGAGAGAGAGGGAGAGAGTGGGAGAGAGAGAGAAAATTTTAATATTTATTTTTTAGTATTTGGCGGACACAACATCTTAGTTTGTATGTGGTGCTGAGGATCGAACCTGGGCCGCACGCATGCCAGGCGAGCGCGCTACCACTTGAGCCACATCCCCAGACCCAGGGATATAAATTGACATTAGTTTATATAGAAAGTTTTTCATATTTATTGCTAAGAAGGAAAACATGTTTATGTAAATATAAAAATAAATAATAGTTTCTACAGTTATACAAATATTCAGTTAGGTTTAATTTTCATTTCCCTCTTTAAATATTTATGAAATGTTTGAATGTTTAAAAAGTAGTATTTTTATATTGAGGAAAAGAACCTTTCTACTTCCCTACCAAAGAACTGGAGTAAAGACTGAAAATAGAGGATCGGGATGGCGGCGGGAAGTGAGTAAGCCGCTCCGTGCTCCGCGCCCGCAGCGTATGTTGCCGCGCCCGCAGCGTATGAAGTAAAAAGATGAAGTAAAGATCATTAAAGGAGATCTGTTGACAAAGACTCAGCACCGTGTCAAGAAAGGGGCCTAGGTGGAGTGAATCCGCCGCGACTCCAGCCAAGGTGGAGTGAGTCCTTCACGACTTCAGCGCGAGCAGTAAGGCTGCAGCCCCCGAGCTGCCCAGCTCCCTCGGCCCCTTCTCGTCTCCGCCTTTCAGCTTTGCTTCTCCCCCGCCGTCTCTCCTCCCACGCTCAGTCCCTAAATCTAGATCTCAATTTCTTTCCCCCACCCCGCCCGCTCTCCCGCGTGTCCAGTACCCGGCCCGCGCGGCCCCGAGGCGCTGCCTCCCCTCCCCCAGCCCGCACCCCCTCCACGGGGGTCCCGAAGGCCACAGAAATTACTTTGAAAACCTATATTCCAATAAAATAGAAGATAGTGAAGACATTGATAAATTTCTTAGGTCATATGATTTGCCCAGACTGACTCAGGAGGATACACACAATTTAAACAGACCAATATCAATGGATGAAATAGAAGAAGCAATCAAAAGACTACCAACCAAGAAAAGCCCAGGACCAGATGGGTACACAGCAGAGTTTTACAAAACCTTTAAAGAAGAATTAATACCAATACTTTTCAAATTATTTCAGGAAATAGAAAAAGAGGGAGCTCTACCAAATTCAATCTATGAGGCCAACATCACCCTTATTCCGAAACCAGACAAAGACACCTCAAAGAAAGAAAACTACAGACCAATATCTCTGATGAACCTAGATGCAAAAATCCTCAATAAAATTCTGGCGAATCGGATACAAAGGCACATCAAAAAAATTGTGCACCATGATCAAGTAGGATTCATCCCTGGGATGCAAGGATGGTTCAATATTGCCCTTCTTGGACTATTTCCTGAACACCTTAAAAGAGCACACTACAGGGATACTGCCACATCGATGTTCATAGCAGCACAATTCACAATTGCTAGACTGTGGAATCAACCCAGATGCCCTTCAATGGATGAATGGATAAAAAAATGTGGCATTTATACACCATGGAGTATTACGCAGCACTAAAAAAATGACAAAATCACGGAATTTGCAGGGAAATGGATGGCACTAGAGCAGATTATGCTTAGTGAAGCTAGCCAATCCCTAAAAAACAAATACTAAATGTCTTCTTTGATATAATGAGATCAACTAAGAACAGAACAGGGAGGAAGAGCAGGAAGAAAAGATTAACATTAAACAGAGACGTGAGGTGGGAGGGAAAGGGAGAAAAAAAAGGGAAATTGCATGGAAATGGAGGGAGACCCTCATTGTTATACAAAATTACATATAAGAGGTTATGAGGGGAATGGGATAACAAACATGGAGGGAAATGAATTACAGTAGATGGGGTAGAGAGAGAAGATGGGTGGGGAGGGGAGGGGGGATAGTAGAGGATAGGAAAGGTAGCAGAATACAACAGTCACTAATATGGCAGTATGTAAAAATGTGATGTGTAACCGATGTGATTCTGCAATTTTTTTGGGGGGTAAAAATGGGAGTTTATAACCCACTTGATTCTAATGTATGAAATATGATATGTCAAGAGCTTTGTAATGTTGTGAACAACCAATAAAAAAAAAGACTGAAAATATCAAAATTTCTTCCTGAGGGTTGGACTTGCCTTACCCAAGTGTCTTATTTGTCTGCATGGCATATTTCAATAATTTATATAACCTGCTTGATCCTTGAAAACATCTATATTTGTTATTACTGACGTAAGGATTGAAACCTGGACCAAACAATCATGCAGAACCTGCTCACTTATGTGGATTGAACAGTGTACTTCTTATGTTTATGGAAGCTGCTTATAAATTTAGAGTTATCCTATAAATGCAAAATCCATCAGCAGTTGGTGGGACAGGACTGGTTGCAGCATAGTATATTGCTAAACCTGGAAGTATCTCTGTTTTCACTTACCCTGGGATAAAATAATAAATGCCTAAGCATTTGAACTTAAACTAGAAATCTTGGAACCTAATGTGGCCCATTCAGAAATCTAGGCCAGCAGAGATACCACTATAGAAGAGTGACAGTACTAGAGAAGAGTAAAAATATCCATAGAACCATGCATGACCAACTACTCAAGCCAAACCCAAACCAACTATTCCTGATTCCTCCATTTCCTTCATCATCAATATCCAATCCATCAGAATGCCAAAGGCTCAACCTACAAGATACATTCTAGATATATAAGTTTTGAAGATGTAAATTTGACTTATCACTACCCTGGTTAAAATTCTCTGATAGCTTCTCACTGTACTTAAGAATAAAATTCACATTCCTTCAAGGCATTCCATGACCTGAGTCTTGCCTGCTTTTCTGGGCTTATTTCCTATAAATCCCTTCACTTATTTATACTTGCTGGTCTTGTTTCTGTTTTTCAAACAGGCCAAGCTGATTCCTGCCCGTCACCCTTTGTATTTATACAATCTTCTGCCTGGAATGCTCTTACCCTACTGGCCACATAGCTAATTTCTCATCTTTAAGGATATAACAATTGAGAAAAACCTAAAAGAAGCATTCCTTAACCTCCTCATCTAAAATTTTTCCCACCACACCATGAATCACCCCCCTAGCAGTCACTTTGTATCATAAAATCCTCATTTTTTCCTGACGCTTAATCACTATCCAAAAGTACTTTATTTATTTTTAATTAATTAATTTTTTTGTGGTGCTGGGGATGGAACTCATGGCCGCATTCATGGTAGGCAAGTGTTCTATCACTGCACAACACCTCCAGCTCTGTTTACTTATCATATGTTTATTCCCCCTCTAAATAAATGCCTAAGTATTTACCCTATAAGGTAGGATCCTTATACATGTTAATCACTTGTTTATCCCTAGAAATTAAGAATATTCAGCAACCAAGGGATATTTAATAAATGTATGCTGAATGAAATAACTGAAATGAAATAATTATACCACTTGGTAAGAATTACCTGAGCTTCCCGACTATACTTTTTTGCCTAATTTCTAGAAGTTTTTCCAGTTCATTGGAGACCCATTAAATAAAAGAAATATAAATAGAAAATAAACCCATAACAATTAAGTCAATGGAAAGAGGGTCAACACCAGATGAGTGAATTCAACATATTTCTGGCTGACTATGAACAGAACAGAGAAAACTATATGCAGATACATCCAGGATACATGCAGAAGGGAGCTAATAAAAAAGATGGGAGCAGATCTTCCCCTGGAAAACTCCAAAGAGGTTTAGAACTCAAAAGTAGGACATGTGGAAGGTAAGAAAGAGAAGACAGAAACAAGAGATTTCACTGAAAGTCTTATCTTTTGCAAAGTTCCAACATGTGCTCTTCCTTATTTCCCTATTCTCTTGTCCACAACATGCAGCATATTATGTAATTATAATAAACAAGCAAAGCAGGCAAGCAAAGAAACCCCAAACCCCTGAGATAGTAAATAAATTATGTGGGGGAGACCTAGAACTGTTTACAGGTTAGTGTCCTGGAATAAGTTCTTTCTTTCTCAAACTTGGTAGGAACCTCCATACTAAGTTATTTAATAAATTGCACAATACCATCAACATTACTTTTTTATTAAATAGATTTTGCCCATATTTATTCATCCCAAAGAAAATTGATGAGTTCTGCCACTGTATATAAAGCTACAAGTCAGCCACTGTTTTCACAAAGACCTACCTGGGAAGCAAATCTATAAATGCCACCAAAGAAATTTCAATTCAATCACCTACCACAATCAATCCAGTTCTTAAATATTAATGGGCAATTAAGTATCAAAATCGTATGTGAAAAAATCCACAATGAAAGAAAAAATAAATCTAACCACAAAGGCTAGAGGAAACAATTCAGGAAATAAAGTCTTTAAAAGGGTTTTAATTTTCTCAGACAATGAAGAAAACATGACAGTTTACAAAACAGATACAGAAGGCCATGAGAAAACATTCAGATTCACAGAAATACTTCTTTGACAATTGTTTAGTAAACTGTTGAAATGATTTAATAAACTCATGCTTTGAGGCATAAAATACATAGCAATGACTGATAAAACAGAGATCAGGAAAACTATAGCTGGACTCAAATACAACTTTGGACTAGAAATGGACCAGAGAGCTCCAATGTGTTATGAGAGAGAGCAAAGCCATGGCCTGCAGGAATCTGGATCTGAGTGCATGCTGGGATAGCTAGCAACCTGACTCCTACTCAATGATGGAGCATCAGGGCAGATCCAAATTCATGGCTTAAAATCTGTAGCTACTCTTTTCCTGTCCTATCAGTTACCTTTTAGGAGTAAAGCATGGAAAGAGGAAATAGTCTCAATGTTACAGAATGAATCTCTGTGACAGTTTTAATATCACCTGGGTCAGGAACCACCATTAAACTGGAAATGTTCATGGTACCTGTTTATAAGACCCCCAAATAAATAATTCATGTTTCCATCAATTATTTGAGTGAGTAGATACCTATATAGATGAATTGCTAGATATATAAATACAGACAGGCTCACACTTATGATAATTCAACATAATGATTTTTTAAATTTTATGAGAGTGCAAATGTGTACCCATATAACCACTGTTTTTCACTTTCAGTATTGAACAAATTATATGAGATATTCTACACTTTATTGTAAAACATTTTGGGTAGATATTTTTTCCTAATGGTAAGCAATGGGAGTACATTTTGGGTAGGTGAAGCTAAGTTACGATGTTTAGTAGGTTAAGTGTACTAAATGCATTTTCCACTTAATGATATTTTCAACTTACAATGGGCTTTTACCAGGATGTAACCCCATTGTAAATCAATGTAACTCCATTGTAAATCAAGAAACATCTGTATTGTATATTCCCACAATATACTACTACATGTGAAAATGTTTATGAAATTTATAATGGAAGGTTAAGAAAAACAAGACATGAGAGTATTTACTTGATATCCATTTATATATAATACAAAACTAAGTAAAATTACAATTGCATTCAGAAGTCAGAATAGTGGTTACCTAAATGAGGTGTTATTAACTGGGGAGGATAAAGAGGCTTCTGGAGTACTGGTAATATTCTGTTTCTTGATTTGAGTACTGGGTTACATAAGTTTTCCAGTTTGTAAAAACATTGTGAACTGAAAGCATACTCATTCACTTATAGGTGTAAAATACTTAAGTAAAAAAAAAATTAACAAATGTTGCTAAAATTAAAAACAAAAACTAAGTAGGAGATAGTTTATTGGATGTAGCTAAAGAGTGAATCAGTGAATTAGAAGAAAGAGGAATTTACTCAGAATACAGAAGAGAGAGATGAAGCAACATAAAACAAAAAAGAGAAATTAAGAGATACGTAAAAATGTCTCAGACTCTAATGTAAGCTTACTAGGAGCTACAGAAGAAAAGAATTCTATATAGAGAATAGGGAAAATATTTTAAATAGATAATTATTTTTCCAAAAGAGAAGAACAAAATGAGCTGTTAAGCATTGGTACATATCTCATGTAAATTAGTAAAAAATAGAATTTAACTGTCCGTAAGTCAGAAGCCAAACTGGGGGGGGGGGAGAAAAAGTGGCAATAAGGGTAGAAGTATTGATAACTGATAATCTTATTTTATATAGTGACCACTCAGTGAGCCTAAGAGAGACTGACAAAACAGAAATTAGGGCTTTAAAAAATATACTTATTTATTTTCTTTTGCAGTGCTGGGGACCAACTCCAAGGTCTTGTGCATGCAAGGTAAGCACTTCACCACTGATCTACATCTCCAAGTGGAAATTTAGAGTTTTGAGTGTATGATTTAAAAGATACAAAGGTAACAAAAAGGTATACTAAAATAACAATTAAAAAATAATGAAAATTGGGAGAAAGAGTAAGGGGAGGCTGGCAGCAATCTAAGTTCAAGAAATAACCTTAAACTTACGAGTCTAAAATTTAGAATGATGACTTAACCTGAAAAGGAATAATTCATCTAGTGAGTAAAACTAGGGGATAAAAAGTAAGAATATTATTATTTTTTATTATATGTCTTTCTGTACTATTTGATTTTTCAGCATTGTCATATATTATGTTTCTTATATGTATCACAAGAGAAAATAACTGAAAATATTGGTCCTGTAAAAAGTAAAGTTGTTGTTCCTAGCAATGTAACAGGTGATATTGGTTCTTAGTCATAAAACAAACACTGCTTAAAACTACAGGGTTAAATCCATTGTTGCAGGTTCTAGGGTTTAACTATCCCTACCTCAGCTTTTATAATTTTCTTCCACTGGGAATTGTTAAACTATTCTCCAGAATTTCTTCAAAGGAGAAACCAAGCACACTAGAAAACTGAGGTCAAAAGCCCCATGAGCTTTTAGCTTAAATCATCTTTTAACTCTTCCCTTTTCTTCAAACTCTACATATCCCATTATCATTAAATCTTCTGTTCATGCAACTGCCTCAATATTTCTTCATCTTCCACTTCTGACATAATCCTAATCCTTTATTTCTTTCCTGAATTACTTTAATATCCACTTTTTTGGTATCTTAATTATTCATATTTTCCCCTTCCCCAAGTAGGTAGGACCCAGAAGAGCTACAGTAGGTGGCAAAATGAAACCAAGATTATGGAACATTCCTTCCCATTTATTAGTATAATTGAGGAAATGGCTCACTTTATTACAGCTTCAGTTTCCTCAACTATGAAATGAATATAATGAAGGCAGCTCTCTCACAGGCTGCTATGAGGCTTCTGTAACTTAACATGATAAATATTTGGAAAATATAAAACAAAAAATATTATTGTATTTAGTGTATTTTTTTGCATTCTAAACAGAATTTCATTTACAGAAGGCTATCATTAAATATATGTGGGTATTATAAAATTATTTGATATATTAGATAAATTTATATTGAAAATTGAGAAAAAATGTAACTTTTTCTAATATAAAAAAAACCCCACTTACCTTTATTTTCTTTATTTTTGTTTTGTCAGTGTTGTGGATTGAACTCAGGGCCTTGTGCATTGCTAGGCAAGTGCTCTACCACCGAGCTACATCTCCAGCCCCAAACTAACATTTTTTTTTAAATTTATTTTTTAGTCTTTTTTTTTTTTAAAGGCGAACACAATGTCTTCATTTTATATTTATGTGGTGCTGAGGATCGAACTCAGTGCCTCATGCATGCTAGGCCAGCACTATACCAGTGAGCCACAACCCCACCCCCCAAACTAACTTTTTTCCCTTTTTAAAAAATCTACATGACAGTGGAATGCATTACAATTCATATTACACATATAGAGCACAATTATTCATATCTCTGGTTGTACACAAAGTATATTCATACCAATTCATGTCTTCATACATGTAGTTTTGATAATGATGTCCATCTCATTCCACCATCATTTCTAACTCCATTCACCCTCACTTCCCCTCCCACCCCTCTGCCCTATCTAGAGTTTATCTATTCCTTCCTTGTTCCCCGTCCTCACCCTACTATCTATCAGCTTCTTTATATCAGAGAGAACATTTGGTTTTTTGGGGATTAGCTTACTTCACTTAGCATTATCTTCTCCAACTCCATCCATTTACCTGCAAATGCCATGATTTTATTCTCTTTTATTGCTAAGTAATATTCCATTGTGTATCTATGTCACATTTTTTTTTATCCATTCATCTACTGAAGGGCATCTAGGTTTGTTCCACAGTTTAGCTATTGTGAATTGTGCTACTATAAACATTGATGTGGCTGTGTCCCTGTAGTATGTTGTTTTTAAGTCCTTTGGGTAGAGACTGAGGAGAGGGATAGCTGGATCAAATGGTGGTTCCATTTCCAGTTTTCCAAGGAATCTCCAAACTGCTTTTCATATTGGCTGCACCACACTAACTTTTAAATAGACACTTACTCATTTGTCAAATGAGCTCTGAGGAGTTCCAAGAATGCAAAAGACAAGGAGCCTTCCTGTCTCTTTGGGAGCAGAGAGTGTCCTACTTACAGTTTTACTGCCAGCATGAAGATAGTGACTACCATTGACTCAAGGTATTCTTAATTCAATAGAAAAGAAAACGTGTACACAGATGGCTTTAATTCATGGTGAAAAATGACAAGTAATGAAAGTTTCTAAGAAAACTCAGAAAGGAGTGATGTCCTGCTGTAGTATTATTCTTCATGGAAGAAGTAGGATTTGAACTGAAGTAGTGCAGGTGGGGAGAGAGAGGGATAGAGGAAGAGAGATGAAGACATGAGGGGGTGAAGAGTGGGAGGTAGTGAGAGAGAAAGAAGTGTGGAAGGAAAGAGAAAGGATAAAAGTAAGGTGCTAAGGGTCAGAGTACAGGGAACAATGGGGAGGAGTGAGATTATGAAGAACCTTCAATACCATGCTAAGGAGCCTAATTGTATAATAAAAGTAACAAAAGTAAGTAGACTTTGGAAAAATTTAAGGGGAAATAATTGACATATATATGTTTTAAAAGTATTAACCTGGAAGAAGGAGAAGGAAAGAACTGGCTTAAGAACACAAATGGTTAAAATGCTAAAATGTTGTTGCAAAAACAAAAGTGATAAATTATCAGAATAATTCCTAAGGGGAGAGAAATAAAATGATGTGAAGATATATTTCAAAGTTTGAATCAATAGGCTATATGATTGAAACAGCTATAGGAGGCAAAAGAAAGAAAGTAGTTAGGAATATGCAATAGTTTCTGGCTTGAACAACTGAATGAACGGATTACATTTATTGATGCTGAAAATACTGATGAGGTTTTTCCTAAAAGAAAATAATGGGCATAATTTTAGACATGTTGAGATTGTTTGTGGAATGCTCAGCTAAAAGATGATACATAGGTCGAGAGCCTAGAAGAAAGATGTGGGTTGGAGTAAACTACCTGTGTATTTGTATTGGGAAGTAACCAGTACTTATGGATAGTATTTGATGTCACCAGACATCAGATAAAATTATTTGGAGAAAAGAGTTACAAATGAACTCATGGGGGCCAGTAACGTTAAGGGAGAGAAAAAGAAACCTTTTGAGGAAGAAAATCAAGATAATTAAAAGAAGCAACGATAACTGTCACTGTCAAGCAATGTAAACAACTTCTATACAAAAATGTATTTGGGGTCTGAAAATAATTAAATTCTATATAACCATGGGAATAAAAGGACTCTAAATGATTTCTAAATAACTCTAGTGGGTCCACAAACACATGAAAATCATTTTAATCACTTAAGTAGAAATGTCTTACTATTTTCTTCTCTGAGTTAGCTGGCCCTCAAATCACAAGGTTATGAAGTTGAATTAAGGGCCTGAGGATGTGGCTCAAGCGGTAGCGCGCTCCCCTGGCATGTGTGCGGCCCGGGTTCGATCCTCAGCACCACATACAAACAAAGATGTTGTGTCTGCCGAGAACTAAAAAATAAATATTAAAAAATTCTCTCTCTCTCACTCTCTCTCTAAAAAAAAATAAAGTTGAATTAATGTAGCAATTAGTAACTTCAAGACATAAGATTCAGAACCAAAACTAATCCAGTATAATAGGAGATGAAGGGGCTGATGGTATAGTTCAGTGGTAGAGCTTGTGCTTCGTATGCATGAGGCTCTGGGTTCAGTTCTAGCACCATCATCACCCTTGCAAAAAAAGGGAGATGGGAGATGAAATAATTTTAAACTGTGTTTAAACTGTGTAGATTTTCAACATTAGATATAAAAAGAGTTAAACAGAAAAGAAAGAATTTATGAACTATTGACTGTTAAGGAGATAACATGCTAGGACATGTATTTATCACCAACTGAAATGCCTCAGGCCTACTAGGATATAAGTTAACTTATTACATACTACTTACAGGCACTTGACATTATTAAAAAATATAGTTAATGTTTGTACAGAATTGAGCTTGGAATAATGTGGCTATTCACACTCTGTATTTTGGAGAAAGACATGTAGATAGAAATTCTACTTTCTTTTTACAATCTATAACCTTAATTTTTTTTTTAGAGAGAGAGAGAATTTTTTAATATTTATGTTTTTAGTTTTCAGTGGACACAACATATTTTTTTTTTAATTTTTATGTGGTGCTGAGGATCAAACCCAGCGCCCCACACATGCCAGGCGAGCGCGCTACCACTTGAGCCACATCCCCAGTCCAATATATATAACCTTAATTTTTAAGAGAGAATAATAATGAATTTCACTGATGAAAGAAAATATCCTATAAATTATCCATAAAGAGAAACTAAAAAATACTGAGTTTTCAACTTGTCCTTATAAGCAATTCCTATCAAAATTCAAGGGAGACTTTCTTCTGTATATCTAAAACATCACCTTTCTAACACAAAGAATTATGGCATATAGTCTCCAACTTTTTTCCTATCGTTTTTTTGGCTTTGATAAAGAATGACTAAGTATAATTTGGAAATGGCATCACCAGGCAGGATTCAAACTTAGTTTGCTTCCTTTTTGACATAGATGAAATGTCTTTTTGCTTCAAAGGGTTAGCTTTTCTTATGAAGGTCTTCAGTGTTAAGGATTCAGAATTATTCCAAATCTGAGGAAGAATTATCACTTGATAAACAGTTCAGGTGGAATAATGGAATTTAAGGCACTCAATTATTCAACCTGAGAGGTCAAGTATTGTTAGACCAGATTCTGGCTTATTCCTTTTTAGTTTGTGTGACTTGAGTAAACTGTGTTGACTTCTACCTTGTTTCATTTTGACAGAGACCACAAATCAGTATTGTGAGGATTTTTCTACCTTATTTTCAGAAAGTAAGGATTCAGAGATAAACTTTTAGAATATTCTGGCATCTTTAAGGAAAAGAAATAAAAATATATTTCTAGGACTACTACTAACACTAACTTTGACTCATTTTCTGCAAAGGTGTAATTAGTTGCTAGATCATAAATATCTAAGTAGAAGAGTGGCAGTTTTATACCACAAGCAGGTTTGATTTCAGCATGAGTTTGTATATATGAAACTAAAAAAACAAGTATCAAACCGAAATGATTGAATATAGTGTTAACAATTAATGACCAAATAAAGAAATGAAACAACCAAACCAGCTAGCAGGTTTGGAAAAATGAAAAAGGAAAGTCAGTGCATTAGTGCATTAGAGACAAAAGATACACTATATTCATGAAAGAAAAAATGCTGAGTCAAAACTATAATCCTTAAATTCGTCTTCTGTGTCCACACACACATTTGTTTAGCTTTTTCTCAGAAAAGAGGAATAAATGATTGGTATGGTCAATTAAAAGTACTGGAACTCTTGAAATAGCTAATTACAGCAAATGGAACTGAAAGAAGCTTATATATATATATTTCTTTTCCAATTTGTCTAATGTTAAATTTGAAATCTTTTGAAATATGCTTATTATTATGCTTATCAATGAAATCAGTTGTCATGGCTTCTAATGGTTTTTATTCCTACAGCAGAGAAAACACTAGTTCAATACAGTAAGACACAAAAGCCAACTCAATGGTGAAATGACAAAATTAATAACTTTAACCAAACCTCTGGACACACAAACTCTTAGCATTTTTTTTTTTACCCTCTAATCTAGTTAAAAACAGTGCACCAGAGGTTCCTTGAAATTCATCAAGAGAAGCTAAACAGGAAAGGCCTTGACAGTTTGGCAATACTCATCTGTACAATACAGACTCTGGAATGTTGACACATTCTGCATTATTCTTTTTAAAATTTATAACTTTATTTTATTTATTTATTTGTATGTGGTACTGAGGATCAAACCCAGTGCCTCACACATGCCAGGCAAGTGTTCTACCATGGAGCCATAACCCCAACCCCTCTGCTTTTATTCTTAATGCCTTTTAAACATGTGGTTTTCTGTTTCTCCCTTATTAAAGTGCCGGACCACTTTCCAGTTAAAGACAAAGACAAACCTGAATGGGAATAATAATGAGAGTCCTTAAAACTTTCCAAAGTTCAAGTTCTGCCTAATATTGAAAAGGGAAGCTGAAAAACTTCTTTATGAAGATTCAACAAACAGGAATGTATTATAATTGATGATTTTTAAAGTTTTTCAAAATTTATTGATATTCCATGTTTAGCACACTTTCAGTAATTAATCTAAAAACATTTTGTACATTCACATTAAGCTGCCTACTGTATGGGTTATAAAATTATAGTGGACTCTCCATATCTGTGGCATCTGTATTGGCAGATCCAACTAACTGAAGTTTGAGAATATTTTTAAAAACTGTCTGTACTTAGTTTGTACAGACTTTTTTCCTTGTCATTGTTCCCTAAGCAATATAGTATAGTAACTGTTTACCTAGTATTTACATTATATTAGGTATAAGCAAGCTAGAGATGATTTAAAGTTTATGGGAGAATGGGCCCAGATCATCTGTAAATATTACTCCATTTTATATAAAGGACTTGTGCATCTATGAATTTTAGTATCAGGGAGGGTCCTGGTACCAATCCTCCTGGACAGCTGTTTGAGGGGCCACTACCAATGGAGTATACATGAAGGTGGGTGGTGGTGAAAAGATCTGTAAGCACTTCACTGCTGTGATACCTAGCCTCATCAAAAAGGGCAGTGAAAGTTTAAACTGAATTTGGAACAATGGGAGATTTACTAACATTCATAATGGAAAACAAAACTAAAAGATTAAATGTAAGTATTGAGATCATTTCCAATTAAGTTTGAGACTGTCAGAAAACATGCTAGAAATCAAACAGGACTTTCAATGTCTAATTTGGCATATTTTATATGAGATATAATTATTTCAATGGAAAGAAAAAAAGATTTGCTTTTAAAATGAACTCTGTATTCAGGCCCTGCTTCTAATGCTTACTCTCTGACTGAAATTACCAGAGTGATAGAGACTAAGACCTCTTATTTGCTATACTGAAAATTATACACTCTTTGGTATCCATGAATGATAAATTATACTTCTGATATGCATCCAGGAAATTGTACCTGTTAACCTCCTTGAAGTGAATTCTATTAAAGAGCAAAAATTTTGGCAGGCTCCAGAGAGGCATGCTTGCTGTCTGGGTTCCTTTCCCACCCAGCCAGTAGAGCAGACTTTGGAGTTCATTATCACTTCATCAGTACATCTGTCAGCTGCCAACAGTGAGAGAAGACTAAACCAGTCACTAATTCCTAGCCTTTCTGGCTTCTCTAAAGCAAAAGAAAATCCAGAACAGATGGATATTTTTTAAACCCACTATATCCACTTGCCCATTTTAATTTACTTGATCAATTATCAACTCAGAATAGGGAATGACTGACACTAGATATGCCAATAAAGGGACACCATTTAAGTCCCCTATTGTCAGGATTATGAGCAGGGAAAACCCATATATGAGCTGTGCGGGAGACAAGAACACTGACCTACTTTTGATTTACTGCTAATAATGGGGTCAAGTCTGACAGAGGTTCAGAGAATGGAAGTTAAGGAAGAAAATTCTAGTAAAAGGGGTAAAGTATATTGGGAGGTAGAAACAACTAACCATATAGATTTTTAAAGTAAAGAGTAGTTTCATGTTACACATTTAAAATAAGGAACAGAAAAGACAAAAACAAAAAGCAATCACTCCTTCTAAGAAAAATATTTTCCCAATGCCTTTTCTATTTTGGAATGTAGTGGCTTCAACTCTTTAATTTCCCCCTGTGGTCACAGTTATTTCTCTGACACTAGTTTGCTATACTTTTTACCTACTCATACTCAGAGAAAACTTAAAGAATATTTAGAAAATGGACTCCAGGTATAACATGTAAGAGAATATATTCCAGATTTCCTTATACAAATGTAGCCTATGATTTTCAATATTCACAATACTCATTGGATTAATAATCTTTGAGGCCTTTTTCTAATGATGTAGGAGTAAGAAAGTGACCATTTCTGTATTCTGAAAAAATGTAAGTATATTTATTTGTATATGCATCACCAGTGCATAAAAGTGCTTTGAAAAATTGGAAAATGTAATTTTAAGGAGTTATTATCTTCAAAGTTAACTAATATCACATTGACTAGAGGGAAAGCTAATATTGAAGTGAAGGCAGAACAAATAGTAACTGTAAAGTGACATCTGAGGTTGCAAGCTTTCTTTTTACTATTACCTGCCTCATAATTCAATTCATCAAGTGTTTTCATATTAAAAGCAGAATTGTTTAGATTTTAGACACTGCATATTCATGTCCAAAATTATTTGTCAGAAGTTTAATATTACCTCCCCACAAAATACAGTCATATGCTACTTAATGACATTTCAATCAAGGATGGACTGTGCATACAAGAGTGGTTCCATAAGATTCTATTGCCTATTTAATGTTGTAGTCCTTAGTTTGTGAAAGTAAATTCTATAATATTCACACAATGACAAAAGCAGTGATGGATTTCTCAGAACACATAGCTGTCATTAGGTAAGGCATGGCTAAAACACTATATGCCAGTGTGGTTCCTTTTTTTTGTAGGACTTAAGATGACTTTATACAAATGTAATTTTTCCTATTATGGTGATAAAGTGGCATGGCATTAACAGAAGAGAAACAAGGCTTCTTAATTTCTACACTAAATTTTTCTTTTTTATCAATTCACTGCAGGGAATATCAACTCTAATATTTAATAAAAATCCAAGGAAATTCAGATGTGGAAATAGAAGTAAGAGATATTAAATAAAAGCAAAATCAAGGATATCCTTGCAGCTCTAAGATGAATAAATGAAAGTTTGTAAGCTGGAAAAACAAGTTAGAAGTTTAAGTCTAGTAAACAAAGGCATACTCAAAATGGTAAAATGACAACTGAGGCAAGTTACAGCAAACTTTAACCCAGATAACCTCAGAATTAGAAAGTTTTATCAGTTAAGAAGGAAAGGAAACTGCTGAGAATGGTGAAATTATCATTATTACCAAATCAGCCATCCTGAATAGCAATTTTTAAAATTGTAAACCAAAAGAATAGAAAAAGAAGAAAGGAAACTAACATTCACTATGTGCTTTGTGTATTTGGTTATTTTCACCTGTTGATAAAACTCATTTTATGCTTATAAATTCTTTTTGAATTAGTTATTACTATGCTAATTTTTTAATATTTATTTTTTAGTTGTGGTTGGACACAATATCTTTATTTATTTATTTTTATGTGGTGCTGGGGATCCAACCCAGGGCCCTGCACTTGCTAGGCAAGCGCTCTACCACTGAGCCACAACCCCAGCCCTAGCCTCGTTTTAATAAGTAATAAAACTTGATTCAAGAGGACTAATTTGCTCCAGATCATAACTTCACAATAAGCAGCTAAGTCAGGCTTTGTCAGGCTTTTTCCATTTGACTTTGGGTTTCATAATTTTTTGAGGGGTTACTAGAGATTAAACCAAGAAGCAGCTTACTACTATTATATTCCAATCTCTGGTACAGCACTTGTCTAGCATGTGAGAGGCCCTCCTTTCATTCTCCAATACCACAAATAAAACAAAAATCAGAATGGATGATTTGTGCAGTCAAAAGGCCAGTTAAGTGACAGATCTTGGTTGGATTGCACCAATGGCTTGATTATAACTAGATTCTATCTACTATAACAAGCAACATCCACATTTACTTCTTGCTGAGACTGGCCTTGAATTTGTGATTCTCCTGCCTCAGCCTCCCAAGTCTCTGAGATTATAGGCATGCATCACTGTGCTGGCTGAATTCCATAATTTAAATGAAATAGTCATTGCCTTTCTACCACTCCCAAAGGTGGCCTTTACCTCAATTCTCTGTGGTTTTATTGATTAGAGACTGGCCATTCCTATTGCTAATGCTTTAATCCAGATCACTCTCTGCCATGCTGTACCATTTCCCTGACAGGTTCTCCTGTCCCCAATCTCTAGACTCTCTCCCAATAGGATGCCAGAGTCTGAAAATAGAGTTATCAGGAGACAATTTACAAAGCAAAGAAGAGGTGATGAGGGCTCTAAACTAAGACAGTAAGGCACAGAAGGAATGAGCTATAGGTAAGGAGGGTGGACAGGAGGAAGAATCAAGGTTTTAAAGTTGAGGTAGTGCAGACAAAGGTAGTGCAATAGAAAATGTAGAAGGCAGAATAGGTGTATGATAGAAATAAGCTTTGGTTTAAAATTCTAGTAGACACTAATAAAAGGTTTGGAAACCAAAGGTACATAGATAGCAGTTAGATCTGAAAAAGGGGTTGGGGAGGGTAATGACCATTATCACTTAACAGTTGTGGGACAGGCCCTGTTACAAGAACAGATATGTGTTAACTCAATACATCTTAATAATACATGGAGGAGTTTCTATTACTTTTAAAGATAAAATTGAGACATAAAGATTAGTATTATCTTGCCAAGGTCACATGATTAGAAACTGGAAGAGCTGGGATCTAAACCCAGGTGGTCTAGTTTTCATAGCCTCTTATTAGCATAAGCAAGTCTTTCACTGTCCAGAGTTGAGCTTGTCGATGGGAGATGATCAAGCTCAGGCTGTCAGGGGGTGTTAATACTTCAGGGGTGGAAGTAGATTACATCTACAAACATGCAGCAAGTATCTACTATGTAACCATTAATATGTGGCAGGGCTGGTGTTGTGGCTCAGTGGTAGAGTGCTTGCCTAGGATGTGTGAGGTACTTCAATCCTCAGCACACCAAATAAAAATAAATAAAAGTATTGTACCCATATACAACTAAAAATATTTTTGAAGATATTGGGGGAGTATGAAGATAAACAAGGAAGAATTGGGTTATAATTAACTAAAATATAAATTGAGGGTTCAGTAACAGAGGATCACTACCAGAGGATTAAAAGGAATAGTTGAAGACAAACAGGAAAGATGAGACCGAGGCTTCACAGAAAGCAAGGGAGGAAATAGTTTCAAGAAAAAATTTTAAAAATGAGTAAATAGAGATGCTGGGCACAGCGGTACATGCCTATAATCCCAGTGACTTGGGAGATTGAGGAAGGAAGACTACAAGCCTGAGGCCACCCTGGGTAACTTAGAAGACTCTGTCTCAAAAAACAAAAAGGGTTGGGGATTTAGCTCAGTGGTAAAGTTTCTCTGGGTTCAATCTCCAGTATGAAACAAGCAAACAAATGACAAGAATAAATCATATGGGCCACATATGCTATAGACTGTCTGCACAAAAAATGAGAACCAAAGAAGTGATCATAAGCTATAAACAAATACTGAAATTTCATATTGGAAAAACTGGCATCTCTCATTAGATGTTTTCTCCAGAGGTACGTTAGAAATTCCCATAATCTAACACTCATTATTATGACTAATTCAAGAATCGAAGTGGTTCCCCACTTGAATCAGCTGAGTACATATCAATTCAAGTACATAATGCTATCTGAGCATCAGGACATTCATTCAATCTCCCACCACAAACTTAGAAGCAGATTACTACTTCTCAAAGCATCAAAACACAAAGAATTCTTTGATTGTTAGTTTTAAAAGGATTACCACTGCTGAACATGATACAGAAACAAGTCCTTAAAAAATGCTATTAATTTGGGTGTAACTTTTAGTCTTTTAATTATTTAATTAAGCATAAAAGTAGAGAAAGGCTTCACACTTGTATAAAATGATTTTCATATACTTCTGGAAGAGAAATATAAAATGGTTAAGATAAAAACGTTCATTATACTGAACACCCAAGTATTATTTATGAAGTCTTCTAACGTAACAGCATACTTTCCTACTATGTCACCAAAAGCCATGGGTAAAAGAGCCTCTACTTGAAGTGCCCATAGAGAATATCCATCAGATATCCATCAGGAAGAGAATAAGCTTTAGTGGTCTCAAGTTTCCAGGAGTGAAGCCATTTTGCCTTTAAATTATACTCTGAAGTAAAACGAATCATTCAAAGCAGAAGCTGCTCTTTCTATGCTAACAACTCAGTGTATCATTGATTAAATGAAAACTTCATTGTTAATCAGGGCCCACAGTGTTTGGATAGGACAAGCAATGGCTACTTTATAAGAGATACCTATACCTCATGTGGTAACTGAGAATATATAGTACAAAAGAAATTCAAGCTTGAGATAAAGTTAGGCATTTATCAGTAGCAAGTGAAGACCAATTGTTCTGTGTAATAAGTGCTGGAAAAAACTGGACCCTGAGAAAATAAGAAACCTAGCTTGATAAAACCAGAAGTACAGGCAATCAAGTACAGCTGATGCTCCTTACTTGTGTTAGTAATGTTCTACAAAGCAGGTGTGAATAATGAATTTGCAAATACTGAACCATTGGTGCTAGGGCAATTATAGGACTCGGTCATGAAAACTTCTGGTTACATTTTTATCACCTGATTGATGTAAAATCTTATTTCATATGTGTTTCTATTTAAAGGCATCTTATAGTTAACACGGAACTCACAGTCAATAGCACTGTAACTCATGCCTGAATGATGCTTATCTAATGCAAGTTTTTTCTATAAGGCACATCGCAGCCTTCTGGTGCTTAGGAACTCTAGACAGCACTGCAGCATTATTGTTTAGGAGCCAATTTATACCTTTATTTTATTTATTCATTTTATGTGATCGAATCCAGGGCCTTGTATGTGCTAGGGAAGCACTATACCACTGGGCCACAACCCCAGCTCCTAGGGGCCATTTTAAACAGAATTCATTCACAGAGTGCAAAAATGTGAAAAATGTGGTACTAAGCAGATCACAAAAAGGACACTAGTTTGTACCAGGATGGCTGAAACAAGAAGGCAGAACATCACCTTGTTTGACTTCAACTAGAAACATGAACATGAAATGACTCAAAATTGTCATTCTATCCATGTCTGAGAATGACCAGAAAAACATAGTGACTACTGTTGAAGACTACAAATCCATTTGAGCAAGTAGGCATATTCACAAATATTGAGGCTGTTAATAATGAGGATTGACTGTATCTGTTTGTACAATGTATTCAATGAAAACAAAATTTTCACTTCTTTTCTATCCCATTGATAGTACTATTTTTTTAGAGTAACTACAATATGACAGAGTCTATTTCCTCTTTTTGCTCCTGGTTTAGAGAAGCAGCAATGGTAGTAGCATGTCATAAAACTAAATTCAGCCTAGGATTATCTGAGGGATTTATTATGCTTCAATGGCAACTTTATAAATTCTTGAATAAAAACAAAGAAAATTATAAGTAAGTAAAGATCAAATTTAAAAATGGATCTGAACAAAAATTAGAATTCATAATTCTTTACTTCATCATGTTATATTTTACATAAGAATTCTCATTTTTCAATTTTAAATTTTTCATTTCTAATGGATCCATAAAAGGGAAGGTTTGAAACACAATTGATAACAGTTATCATTGGTATTCTTCCACTAATTGTAAAAGCTTAATTTTTTTAAGTAATTTTTTTTAGTTGTAGTTGGACACAATATCTTTATTCTATTTATTTATTTTTTTTGTGCCTCTCAAGTGCTAGGTGAGCGTTCTACGGCTGAGCCACAACCCCAGCCCATAAAAGCTTAATTCATTTACTTATTTGGGTTGAACCCATGGGTGCTCTACCACTGAGCTACATTCTCAGCTCTTTTTTATTTTTTATTCTGAGTTAGAGTCTAAGCTGCTCAGGATGACCTTGAACTGGAGATTCTCCTACCTCAGCCTCCCAACTGGCTGACATGCTGGCAGAGGATGTGGAGAATGCATTAGATCCACAATAAGACCATTTTGGAAGAAATTTAAGAAATCCAAGCTAAGATCATCATGAAAGAATAAATTATGGTAGTGACAGCAGATATAGGGGGGTAAGAGATGAAAAATCAAGTACAGAGAATTAACAGGAGTTGGTGCCAAAATGTTTGTGAGCAGAGAGAGAGAGAGAGAGAGAGAGAGAGAGAGAGAGAGAGAGAGAGAGATATCAAAAACAGGTTTTAGAGATGTTCTGGAAGGAGCAAGAAGCGCTTTTAAAAAATTGCAATATTAAAATAATCTATAAAGATTAGCCTACCTTTGTACACAGAAGAAATTCTAAAACAGGAATTATTATAAAGTCACTAAAAAAGTATCTTTGCACATTTTATAAATTGGATAGATCTTCTATATCATATAGGCAGAATGGGATATAAATGGAAAATTGCATACCTGTTACATGATTGTGCATGCTGTACTTTGCCTGCAGAAACTGCAATGTTTATAGATCAAACAGCCTGTTTGTAGATAAAACAAGTTGACCTTAGAGGGAAAAATACTTAAAAACCACTGACTTTTGGCTTGTTGAGTTTATGGAGCTTTTTCCACGGGTCCTACACTAACTATATTTTATTGAATTTGAATAAAGGTCGTTCAAAAACTTATAGGAAAAATATAATTGTTATATTAAATTTTGGAATGTTATAGTTTTGCATATTTTTCTCAATGTAACATTTCAGAGGAAAGTCTATGAACAATCAGATTAATACTGTATAAGTCAATTTAATTATGGTAACTAAAATCACTTTTTTTCCTACAATGCAATCTTTTTTTATTAAATTATTTATTTATTCTAATTTGTTATACATGATGGCAGAATGCAATTCATTCCACATTATATATAGAGAGCACAATTTCTCAACTCACTGATGGTACACAAAGTATTTTCACACCATCTGTGTAGAACTCATTCCACCATCATTCCTACCCTTAGTCCCCTCCTTTCCCCTCCCTACCCTTTGCCCTATGTAAAGTTCCTCCATTTCTCCCATGCTCCGCCCACCCACTGCCACTATGAGTCAGCATCCTCATATCAAAGAAAACATTCTGCCTTTGGTTTTTTGGGATTGGCTTGCTTCACTTAGCATTATATTCTCCATCTTCATCCATTTACCTGCAAATGCCATGACTTTATTCTCTTTTAATGCTGGGTCATGTTCCATTGTGTATATATACAAAAGTTTCCCTATCCATTCATCTACTGAAGGGCATCTAGGTTGTTTTCACAGTTTAGCTATTGTGAGTTGTGCTGCTATAAACATTGATATGGCTGTGTCCCTGTAGTATTCTGTTTTCAAGTCCTTTGGGTATAAACCCAGAAGTGGAAGTGGGATAGCTGGGTCAAATGGTGGTTCCATTCCCAGATTTCCAAGGAATCTCCATACTGTTTTCCAGATTGGCTGCACCAATTTGCAGTCCCACCAGCAATGTATGAGTGTGCCTTTTCCCCTACATCCTTGCCAATACTTATTATTATTTGTATTCTTGATAGCTGCCATTCTGACTGGAGTGAGATGAAATCTTGGAGTAGTTTTAATTTGCATTCCTCTAATTATTAGAGATGTTGAACATTTTTCATGATTGTTGACTGAGAGATGTCTGTTCAGTTTCTTGACCCATTTATTAATTTTTGTGTGTGTGTGTGTGTTAAGGTTTTTGAGTGTTTTATATATCCCAGAGATTAGTGCTCTATCTCATGTGCTTGTGGTAAAGATATGCTCCCTATTCACCTCACTGATTGTTTCTTTTGCTGAGAAGAAGCTTTTTAGTTTAAATCCATCCCATTTATTGATTCTTGGTTTTAATTCTTGTGCTATCGGAGTCTTATTAAGAAAGTTGGGGCCTAATCCGACATGATGGAGATTTTTTTTTTCTTCCATTAGGCACAAATTCTCTGGTTTAATTCCTAGGTCTTTGATCCACTTTTAGTTGAGTTTTGTGCATGGTGAGAGACAGAGATTTAATTTAATTGTGTTACATGTGGATTTCCAGTTTTCCCAGCACCGTTTGTTGTAGAGGCTATCTTTTCTCCAATGTAAGTTTTGGGAGACTTTGTCTAATATACGATAACTATAGTTATGTGGGTTAGACACTGTGTCCTCTATTCTGTACCATTGGTCTACCAGTCTGTTTTGGTACCAATACTATACTGTTTTTGTTACTATTGCTCTGCAGTATAGTTTGAGATCTGGTATAGTGATGCTACCAGCTTCACTCTTCTTGCTAAGGATTGCTTTGCCTATTCTGGGTCTCTTAATTTTCCAGATGAATTTCATGATTGCTTTTTCTATTTCTATAAGAAATGTCATTGGGATTTTAATTGGGATTGCACTGAATCTGTATAGTGCTTTTGGTAGTATTGTCATTTTAACCCTATTAATTCTGCCTATTCAAGAACAAGGTAGATCTTTTCATCTTCTAAGGTCTTCTTTAACTTCTTTTTTTAGCGTGTTGTAGTTTTCATTGTAAAGGTCTTTCACCTCTTTCATTTATTCCCAAGTATTTTATATTTTTTGAGGCTATTATAAATGGGGTGGTTTTCCTAGTTTCTCTTTCAGCAGATTTGTCTCTGATGTACAGAAATGCCTTTGATTTATATGTGTCAATTTTATATCCAGCTACTTTGTTGAATTCATTTAGTTCTAGGAGATTTCTGGTGGCATGTTTTGGGTCTTCTAGGTATAGAATCATATCATCTGTCAATAGTTATAATTTGAATTCTTCTTTTCCTATCCACATCCTTTTAATTTCTTTCGCCTGACTGCTCTGGCTAGAATTTCAATAATTATGTTAAATAGAAGTGATGACAGAGGGCATCCCTGTCTGAATTCAGTTTTTAGAGGGAATGCTTTCAATTTTTTTCCATTTAGAATGATGCCTGGGGCTTAGCACAGATAGCCTTTAGCACAGATAGGTTGAGGTATGTTCCTGTTTTCCCTAGTTTTTCTAGCATTTTGAACATAAAGGGCTGCTGTATATTATCAAATGCTTTCTCGGCATCTATTGAGATGATATGATTTTTATCTTTGAGTCTATTGATGTGATAAATTACATTTACTGATTTCCATATGTTGAACCAACCTTGCATTCCTAGGATGAACCCTATTTGATCATGATGCACTTTTTAAAAAATATTTAGTTTTTTTTTTAGTTTTAGGTGGACACAATGTCTATTTTTATTTTTTTTAATGTGGTGTTGAGGATCGAACCCAGTGCCCCACGCATGCCAGGCAAGCTTACTACCACTTGAGCCACATCCCCAGTCCCAATGCACTAACTTTTTAAGCAATAAAGCAATAAATTTTAACCAACAGAGACTTTTAGAACAATTTGCATAAGTAATTAATTTATCCTTTTAATAGAAGGAAAAGAAAAAGGAAATGGGTAAGCAAGTCGTGGAGGGGATAGTACTGGGAATTAAAATATAGCAAATTATATTATATACTTTTATGAATATGAAAAGTGAACCACACAATTATGAATAACTATAATACACTAAAAAAATAACAAATTTTGGAAACAATAACTTATTTCTTACAAATACTGTCCATCTGAAGTGGCAAACAATTATCAGGTAAGAGTGCACCAGTAAGCTGAAGCATAACCAAGCAAATTGATGCAGAGATAAAAGGAAAAAATTAATGTAATAGATGTAAAATCTTAGCAGAGCACAATGGAAAAGAAACCAGGCATGAAAGTGTATGCCTGTAATCCCAGCTACTCAGGAGGCTGAGGCAGGAGGATCCACATTAGAGGAATAAACTTTTCAGTCTTTGCAATTTGGCATCCTTGATAAGAAATGTTTTATGAAATCTTTGACATTCAAATGATTTGAAAAGAGAAAAACAATAAGAGTGAATTTGACAGAAACAATGATATTTTAAAAGTGCCCTGATAATATATACTTACTATTTTACCAAGTTGTTATTCTTGCACTAGGTATGTATGTGTACATATCACTAATTCAATTTTCATTTCTATAGGAATTACCCAGAAGCTATCACTGGTGAGCTGTACTGGCATATAAACAGATTCAGTTATCGTCCACACACACACACTCTTGCCAATACCTACACATGCCTGACAGTATATATGAACTTGGCTTAAGGATTGCATCAGCCACCGCTTCTGGAATAGATGTTTTACTCATTGAAACACTATACCAGCTCTATTCTATATTCATTTTTAGACATATCAGTTTCTCAGTCATATTTAGTTTTCCATTTTCTGTTAATATTTTCATGACTTCTTCTGAAGTCACTGTCACAAAAATCAAGTCAGGGTAATGGCCTCTTTCCTACTAAAACAAATCACTTCTGCCTCTATAGTCACATTTAAAGAGAAAGAGGAACAGATAAGAGACATTCTGTGCTAAATTTTATTCCTCCAAATATAACCTCTCAGACATTTCATACTGCAGGAATAACTTTGGCAGACAGCATGAAAGAACTTAATTTTTATTGCATGCATTATGTGCTAGCCTGTGTTACAAACTTTTACATACAATTTCTCACAACTCTATAAGACAGGCACTTAGTAGTTTCATTTACATATATAAAGAAACTGAGGCTCTGAGTAAATTAAATGTTTGTCCTGTGACCTTAGTAACACAGTGTACATTTTAATATAGTTCTCACTGAAGAGTTCATACTTTTGCCATTATATTAAAGAAATATGTAAAATATTACACATTTTTTCATTTTTCTTTCTGTGCTGAGGACTGAACCCAGGGCCTTACACAAGGAAGGAGGCACCAGGCTATACCACACCAAACTATATCTCCAGCTCCATTCACATAGCTTAAAAAAAGTATAAAAGTACATATACATATGGATATATACACACAGAGTAAAAAATGTTCCTCTCTTATTTTTCATTTACCCCCACTGATCAAAATAATCTGTGTCTGCATATGTATATCTTATTCCTCCCTCCTTAAATAAATAGTAGCATACTGTACACACTGTTTTCCACTTAAAAGTGTCAATTAGAATTACAAATGCATAACCCTCTGATCCTATAATTTCACTTCTTAGATTTTCCTACAGACAGACATATGAAAGGACTTCTGTATAAATTATTTTAATACATATTTATAAAAACTGCATTACTACATATTTAATATTATTTTGAGTATTGCATGTAAAAGTGATGTCAGAAGTAACTTAAATATCCACTGATGGAAGACATTACATATAGAACTATGAAATACTATTCCACTGGAGGAGAGATTAAGTCATAATATGAAAAGATATTCCAAATATAAAGATAAGTCATCAAAAATTTAAAAAATGGATATTATCCAGTACATATAACAATGTAGGAAACATATCTTTGCAAACATAATTGATGAAGCATTTGCAGGTACAGCCTTTTAAGAGCAATTTAGCAACAGGCATCAAAACAAAATATACATTATGTTTTTACTTAGCAGTTTCTTAAAGAACCTATTCTAGAGAAAAATGCTTACATATATGAAATGATGCATATATTATGCTCTTTGTAGTACTGTTTGCAATATTACTAACTGGAAATAATCTAAATGATCTTCAGCAGAGAAATGAGTAAATAAATAATGCAGTACTTATGCACTATACACAAAGCAGTTATTAAAAAGAACATAGATCTCTGGTGGCATTTCAAAATAACCACAAATATTTTTCAGCTAAAATACAAATTGCAAAATGTATCTAACATTTTATTTATATGAAATCAGGAAAACACTAAGAATGTCCCATACATATAGTCATTTTTAAAATGAAAACTTATTATTGAGTAAAGAAATACAAGAAATACAACAGGCAAAGCCTATCTCTGTGATGGCCAAAGGATAAAAACAATCAAAATTCTGAGACCTTTACTTTCTATTATGAACTCAACTTATGAATTTATTTCAGAAATGATACCAAAATGTAATTTATAAAAATATAAGTAGAAATACAAAATCTCAAATGTCACATCATTACAATGAAGTCTTGTATAAAGCCTGAATGATATTTTTAGTAATGAGTTTATAGGACTGACATGGGTTGTTAATTTACTTGAAAAAAAAATATATATATTATATATCCCATAGAGGACCTGAGAGTGGTCTTCATACACAGAGAACATAGTAAGTAAAAAGCAATGTAAGAAACCAAAATTTTGCAATACTGAAACTCAAACTGAGTCACTTGACAACAGGTAATCCTGTTTAGAGGCTTTCAAATCAGTTACCAAATTAGAGATGAGGTGTATGATTTAGAATTTTCCCATTTTATATAGAAATGAGAGCAAAAGGCTACAAATAAGAGACAATTACTGTTCTTAAAAAAGAGAAAACTATGCCCACATGTAACATAAATAATATGGAATGAATTAAACATCAAAATTGATTCTTAAAGTTATAATCATAGCATAACTGGATAGTATCACTGTTGGCTTTTAAAACTAGGCAACAAAATCGACACTGACTTGAGACCAAAGAATGAAAAATAAAGAAAATGATAACTGTGGAATATAAGATAGCAGAAATAATAAGAACAAGTACCATTAAGTTCAAAAGTCAGAAACATGGAAGATACATGGGCTGAAAGTTGGGTTCTTTGTAAACCCTCCACCACCATCACTTTGTTGAGGTTTTGTTCTGACACTTAATTACTCCCACAGACAAAAAACTCTTCTTTAAAAAAAACCTCTTCTTCAAAATTACAAAGAGCTGAGAATTACACAGTAAATTTTTGGCAATTAACTTGGAGAGACTGTTGCTTGGAGCTGCCACATCCAAACAGTGAGTTTCTCAGCAAACAGGACCTGCTGTGGTCCATAGACTAATCTCTGTTGAGGGCCCCACTGAGAGACCCACATATTCTATTGCTCAGTGCCAACACCCTTTTCAATACTCCAAAGGTTCACTTGCAACTCTGCATAAATTGCCAGTTTCTCTTGGCTCCAAAGACAGCTTCACCTGCAGGGTTTCATTTTTCTGTTTGACACCTTAATGTTGATTTTCCTGAATACTACAAAAGAGCCCTCGCCAGTGCTTCTCACACAATTACACAATCACTCCATTGTAACTCAGAAGAGGATTAATGATTGGGTTTTATTTGATTGTAGTTTTGATTAATCCTGACTTTGTTTAATTTGTGACCTTTGCTGGAATCCCAAGGGCTGGGAATTAGAACATGCACACTGTACCACTGTACTCTGAGCAGTTTGAGCTTGCCAATTTCTTTCATGCCTCATTAGCCACAAAAGCTATGAAATTTTAGTCCAAAAACAGCTCCACATTTTTTCAGGGTATGGTACAAAATCTTGTATGAGCTTTTCATTTTGATTTAAATATGGTAAGCCAATAATTAAGTCTATACTGGTTGTGCCTACAGGGTTCTAATTCCAATTGGCAGGTATCTCTGTAAAACACCATACCCAGGCAAGTCATATCACGATGCAGCTGCCCTGATTTCCCATGGCTCAGAATTAGTTTCTGTAAGAACAGGGGGAAAAAAAAATCTAATTTTTAACCCCTCTAGCAAAATATAACATTCTTTTGTAAATATTTCCTTGGAATCCAAAGCAAATGCATACAAATAAACTTAAGTTTGTGTTAAATCTTAAAGATATCATCCATCATGGGAAGTATGCTGTAATTTTATTTACTACTTGAGAATCAGGTAAAAAAAATTACAATAATGCATGCTTTATAAAAGCTTTACATTTTAGAGTTCCAGAATCAACAAATTGCTCATGAAAAACTATAGAAGCCCTTTTCTATATTACTCAAGTCTGACAGCAGATTAACTAAAAGATTTATTAAATTTTTCTGATTTTTAATGTAGGTGAGGTCCAAAGCTTAGGGTATGAGCTGATGCCTTAAGCTCCCCATATCACTGTCTTTTTTATATTCTTAAAATTCTGGTTTTCAAATGTCTTAAGTACATTTCAAAGCAATTTTAAACACTTTAAATTAAAAAAATGTTCTACCAATATTCAATGATTGTTTTACTTTTACCTAAAAGAACAAGAGCAACTTTCTTCTCCCTTCACCCTTTATCTTTCTTTTTTTTCTTTCTGAGACAGGCTTGGAACTTCTGGATGCAAGCAATCAATCATTCCTGCCCAAACCTCCCAAGTAGCTGTGATCGTAGGCATGCACCACTGTTCCCAGCTATAGCAAGAACAATTTCTGATGACTTACCTGTACCGATTTTCCCCAAACTTGCAGCATTAGCTTCATAGAAATAGTTTTTTATTCAAGTACCTCATTGGATCATTTAATAGTAAAAATACTAACTATAATTTCAAAAATAACTAGAAAAAATAAGTTTGGGAACAACATAACTAATTTTTAATAAAAATACAATAGACTCACACAGACATGCATGGTATATTTGAAAGTATCTAATAACTGGGCATCAATTGGTCCAGCTAACAGAAAATTAAGTCTCAATTAATCTAATAACTATAGGTTAGGGAAGGTTTTTCAAAAGAGTTCTTATATATTTAATAATGGTCAGTGCTAAGCTAACCTATTAAAAGTGCCTATTAGTTTTAATAAAATGCATATCATTTAAAACAGTGGATTCATGTTTTAGAAATGATATTATTATCAGTTTTATAAAGTGGTAATATATAGAAGCTACACTTCACTTTGTCTTTCTGTAAATTCAATTACTCAACATCACTCTCTTTTCTCCCCATCATGTACTAAGTCCAGAATGTAAATAATAGAATATTTTTCAGGTACAACAATACTAGGGAAGGAGTAAGTTTGGAGATAAATTTGGGAAGGAGATAGCTTCATATTTTTAAGATTCATTAAAAGGCCTAGGGTGTAGCTCAGTGGTAGAGCACCTATCTAGTTTGTGCGAGGCCCTGGGTTTAATGCCCAATTCTGGGAGAAAATTAAATTAAAAAAAAAAAAAAGAATACCTGTAGAAAAGCTTCTGAGTGTGGTCATTACTGACTAAAATCCAATGAAGAGATACAAGAAATAAAAGTCTTTTATGGCACTAGAACATAAGGCATGTTATATCTGGACATACTTTATTGAGGTTTTGGATTAGATAAAATAGGTAAGACCAAAATGAACAGAATAAAACAGAAAAGAAACAAACAACAGCAAATGAACCAATAAAATTTATCTTAAAATGTTACTTATCTGTGTCTATTTAAAACTGGTTGCCACTGTCGTCATATTATAATGTGGAGGAAAAACATACTACATGTTCATGGCTTCAATTTTATTTTGAATAAGCAAGGTTTGTCATTGAATTATACATTTATTTCCTAAAAAGTTCCATGAACTTAATTGTTACGGGAAAGGAAAAATTTGGCTAGAGTTTGAATTCCTTCATTGAATCATTCATTGTGTACTTGTCTAAAATTATAGTATAAAAGTATATTGAAGTAGAATTATAGGGCTGAAAATTTTAGGTACTTTTAATGCTTTTGATAAATATGAGCAAACTGCCCTTCAGAAAGCCTTACTACTTTAGATTGTCTAACTGTGCCTGAGAATACCTGTTTGTTTTTTCCTTTTGGTGCTGGGGGTTAAACTCAGAGCTTCAGGCATGCTAATCATGTGGTCAACTACTGAGCTATACCACCAGCCTTATTATTTTTGGTGGCACTGGGTATTACATCTCTGCTATTATGTTAGATTTTCAGAAAGTTATCTTTCATTTTATTTTGTCATAAATGAGCTTAATATTTTCTTTTCTTTTTTTTTAGAGAGAGAGAGAGAGAGAGAGAGAGAGAGAGAGAGAGAGAGAGAGAGAAAGTTTTAATATTTTATTTTTTAGTTTTCGGCAGACACAACATCTTTGTTTTTGTATGTGGTGCTGAGGATCAAACCCGGGCCACACGCATGCCAGGCGAGCAAGCTACCGCTTGAGCCACATCCCCAGCCCAATATTTTCTTATAGCTTTAAGAGGCCATCTGCATATGCATTTTAATGAATTACTTATGCTCTCTGCCTACTTTTCTATTAGGGCTAGTAACTCCCTAATGTTCTACAGTGTATGAATCACCTTCCTGGGGTTAAAATTTCACCCTTCTCATCTTTTAAAAACAATAGGCTATGAAGGAAGCACTACCAAAGTGAAGAGGTAGAAAGTGAGCATATTAGCAAGGTAGACTCTCTAGCCAATCCCCACCAATACATCATAAAAAAAGAGTAAGGAAAGATTTTAGAAAGAATATTTGATATTTTTGGGAAAAAATGTTGAAACCAATACAAAGAAAAATCAGAAAACTTTTGGTCTTAATACAGATACTGTTCATTTTTAAAATAAAGTTCGATTTACCTATGGAAAGTGATTAGCCTCTTTGTAATGGTTAGAATTTCTTTAAAGGTCTGACTCAAAAGAGTCTAATATGCTAGGCAATATGGAATTAGTCTGCCTCTAAACAGGACACACACTGTAAGTTCCTAGTTTGATAATTATCCCCTCAACCTTGTTTAGTAACAGAATCTGGAATTTGTATCAGATAGCCATTGCCCAATTAAAACTTGATTTTCAAGCTTTTCTTACAGCTTTGTGTATGCGTGTTTGTGTGTGGGGAGGATCAGGGCAGTACTACACAGTCAATAAGAAAAGAGGAAATCTAGTGGTAGGTCTTTGATATGGCTACTGTTGTTTTGATCAAAGAGTTAGACCCCAGTTGGCTCATACATTTGGCTTCTTGTCTTTCTTCAAGTCTGCAATATGCATGCAAGGCCTCTGTGCAAAGACATTTTGCAAGCATGGGGAGAAAAGTGATACACTAAGGATAGCAGGAAAAGACAGTCCATGGTATCATGAAATCACTGTAGCAGCCTGAAATTGCCTAACTTTCCATTTCTTATTGGGTAAGAAAAATAAACCCTTATTTTATTGTCTCATGCTTTTATTGTAATAGGAACTTCATTTGGATTTGTATTAAAAATGAACAAATACAATCCTGAATGATAGTGAAGTTACCTGTCCAAAGTAATAATCTACAAAACTCATTCCAGCATTTATGTCAGATAGTTTAGAGTCGAGAGAAGAGTTAGGGAAACTGGTTCTGCTTATTCAAGGGAACATGTAAATATTAAAAGTGGCTGCAGCAGAAATTGCCATAGAAAGAAACCTTTAAAGTAAAACTTAAAAACAATTCAACTCATGTGAAAGAATCATATGCTCATAAACATGGTGGATAATTCATGCCTAAAATTAAGTGTAATTTAACAGAGGGAATTATCTTTCAAGTGAGGAGAGTATCAACCAAAGTCAATATATTAAATGTTTATAAATCAAAAAACCTGCTTTGCTTCTCTGAAAAACAAGTAGATTGTCAAAAGAATCATTGTCACCATTAGTGAGTTAGGAGATCACAAGCAAATAAATCAGTTTATTTTGCCTCTGGCAACTGTTTTTCTTTAGCACCTGTGCTGCTTCAGGCTACAGGTCAAGTTCAAGATACCAAAAGGGCATCAAGCAACACTATCCCCAGAATGAAAACTCCATACAGGGTAAGAGTACTATTTCCACAATGGAAATTCTGTAAGAGAATACAATCATACTCGATTACTTAGAGATGTCCAGAGCCCCACTTCTTCCCTTGGATATTGATTAAAAAAATGCAAATAGTAGTCACTCATACCAGAAAATGCATTACTAATTGAAGAAATTATGCTATTCAATCCCTTAGATACAAATAATGAAAGGAGGTTGTTGGGAGAAAAAAAGAAAATTTAGTTTTCAAATAATGAAACTATGTACTGTGGGTAATACAAAAAAATAGTTTAATTTTACATAGTGGAAATTTAATCATATGCCACCAATGGAAATGTTTTTAATATTACTCAAACCTAATCAAATTTCATACCAGTCATCTGATGAAAACTTTTTTTTTTTTTTTTTTTTTGCTATATAATGCATCTCCACAGGAAGAAAGAAAAGCTTGGCTAGTCAAATGAAATAGCCAAAGGGATAACTGATAACTTTAAACAGTAATTGTTCTTTTTTAAACAAACAATAAAACAGTACTCATAAATTTTATGCCAAGGTTAGTTACCATTTCCCAGAACTTCAGGTCTAAAACAACTTTTACTAGTTTAGTCCTAGTTGCCTGGAACACTGGGAAAACCAATACAGTTTTACCTACACAGGAAAAAACCTGAAATTTTCAGATGCTTATAGGCAAGTGATAAGGATTCACTTTAATAGGACAACTATAGAATTAGGTTAGAAGAAAGAATAAAAATCCTACTAATTATTTTCCCGGAAATAACAAAGGGCAAAGGCGTGGTTAGAGCTGTTACTTTCTTAGGCTCTTAAAATCTTTTGTATTAATCAATTTTGAGGCTGGTCTCATGCCTCTAATGCTACTAGTTTAATAAAAAGCAACATCAACAATTTCAATATTCTATCAATAGAACAGGGATGAGAAATTAATGGTCAATTTTTCCTGCAGATGCACAAAGTAGTTGTCTGTTTTAGGGTTCTTAATCATTTGAGACTGCTCAAGCCATTAGTAAGAGGCATGGACAAGGTCCAAAAACCCTGTGTCTATTCAAGATCACACCAGAAAGAAAATCTAACTGCTAAAAGTTGCAAAATACAAACTTGATTGTTGATATCTTGTATCCTTATAGGTTCCCTTGGTTAGGACATTCTCATCTTGGACATTTCTACACTTGTTTCCAGTCTCACTCATATGTGAGTTGATTGGCTGGTTTGGAAGAAGGAGGTGAACATGCTCAGCTCAACCTCTTCTGCTCTTCTCTCTTTAGATATGGCTGCTACATAGGAGGTTCATCCTGGTCTACTTCCTGCCATGTAGTAAGAAGTCTGCAGTTATTTACAGTGCTAGTGGAAAGATCTAATTCAGGAAAAATATTAGTAAGGCCATTTGGATGCAAATAAAAGTCATGTTCTCTAATCACCTTTGTCAGTAATAAACACTGTTTTTTTATTTCCCTTATACTGACTTCCCTGTATATTGCTCAACTGGATTCAAATTTAGAAAAAAAATATAGAAAATGTTTGGCAAGGGATATGTAATCCATCCTACCAGAAGTAAATCTTTAGGAAAAAATTCAGCCCTTTTACTCTATATAGTACCATTTATAGCTTATAACTATTGCTTTTCTCTAATTTACAAATATCCTAACCTCTGATTATTCACTGAAACTCTAGTAAAAAATAATTCAGCAATAATAGGCAAGTGCCTTTTAAAAGTGTTTAACATGTATAAATTCATTTAAAGTCCTCTCAGTGCTCTGTACTAATCCCCATTTTACAGATGAAAGAACTGAGTGACTGAGAGGTTAAGAATCTTGCCTTTGGTCTTAGGTAGGACATAATGAGGGCCATAATTTTAAAATCAAGTTGGGACTCTGTGTCTGTGTCCTTAAATTTTTTCCTTAAGCTGAGTGGTCTCGAGGACATTTTAAAATACAAAGTAAAAGATAAAAGGGAAAAAGAAAAATTTCAGCATGTACATAGAGTACTGTGTTGGTAAAAACTTATTCCAGTTGCATGTGTATCAGGGAGGAGGAGTGTAAAATGTTTTTCTTAGTGGTGTCAGCAAAAAAAAATTAAGAGCTATTGTTCTTTAAAACTATGCCATGCTATCTCCCCAAAGACATGCAAATATCCATAATTATTTTGTTAAAAGACTACTAAATGATTTACCCACTTCTCCAATGGTCTGACAAACTAAACAAAGATGCCAAAAACACTTATTAGGTAATCTTATTGTCTACAACATGACTTGGTTCCCAACCTGTGCACTGTAGTAACCTAGGAATCTCAGAAGAAAACTGTGACATATTTTAAAATTTGGGAAAACACAGTGATCTGTCAAACAATATACAAATTATTAGCCTAAAGTAGTTTGTAGTTCAATATGAGATTATACTACATTATTTTTCATTATATTCTATCTTTGTGAAATTGAGATTTTGATGGTTGCTGTATATTTTAGTGGGTTTAGGACACTATAACAACATAAACTAGGTAACTTATAAAACAGCAAAAATTTATTTCTCATGGTTTTGGAGACTGAAAAGTTTAAGATCAAGGCAATGGCTGATTCAGTATCTGGTGGTGGTCCACATTCTGGTTCACAGATGTGCCTTCTCACTGTTATTCTCAGGGTGGAACTTAGCCAAGTTCTCCGGATTCTCCTTTACAAGGGCACTAATTCCATTCATGAGGGCTCTACCCTTATGAACCAATCACCTCCCAAGGGTTCCACCTCCTAACATCAGCACCTTGGGGGGCTAGGATTTCAACACATGAATTTGCATGAAATGGGGAGTAGGGGGCACAAACACTTAGACCATAGCTCTGTGATCAAAAGTATAGCACAGTATTGCACAGAAATCAACATGGGATAAGAAATGAAGGTGATGGTGTCCAATATGATTCCAAGGTTTGAAAAACTGTGCCATGTTCAACAAGCACATATCCTATTAGGAAATAATTATGGTTAATAATACAATTGAAATATAATTTTTCTTTAATATATCATTATTTTAAAGTGATTACAAATTTGTTAGGATATAAATATTTAAATTATAGGCACCTAAGTACTGTTAGAACTGTTAGACATTTATTTTGGCCTAGGGAGTCAAACAATTTGCTGATTATGCTTGGAACCAAGATGATTTGAAAACCTCTACCTCCTACAAAGACACAGATGGTGTATGATCCCTGGGCTCAGTGCTGCATGCTGGTGATCACAAATTCTTGAGAGACTAAGATGTGAGAACGGTGAGTTCAAGGCCAACCTGGGCAATAAGGTGAGACCTCAATCTCAAAAAAACCCCAAAATGAAACAAAACAAAAAACACTAAAGTTATGTGATAATGTCTACCATTTAAGTTTGAAGTATCTTTAAATAGTCTTTCATTGTGTATGTGGAACATAAATTCCTTTAGTTTTTTGATAAAATTTCTCATTATAATTGAATATAAACTCTTTTCCCTCCCTTTCTCTCAGGTCTCTATCTGCTCTAAGTTGCTTCAAGACGCTAGCATCCAAATAAAATGTGCTTCTGAAATAATCACTAATATTCATGCATAAACAAAACACCTCATAGCTAAAGAAGAAACAGAACCTCAACTGCAAAAATTACTGCAATTCAGCAGTCACCGACTTGCATCTTACCTCTATCCCTACGAGAAGCTAGGATACTGCCCAACCTTAAGAGCAATACTGCTATTTTTAAAATAATGAAATATGGTCTGACATATGTACAATGACCAAACACAAATACAACCTTTGGGATCTATGTTCTGATATGCTGAACCCTGTTGTCAGTATTCATATGGGGTTTACAATGAATCAAAGGTACCACTGTTCATATTACATTACATCTGTGATAGAGCACAATGAGATACCATAATATTTTAATTTGGTACTTTTTATTAGCTTACAGTTCAATTCAATTCTAGTCAATAAGTTAAGAGCCTTTATTTATAACACTGCTTTAAAGAGCTGTGATGAAGGAAGACCACAGGATATGAATTCTCGGACTGAAAAGCAAATAAAAAAAACCTTCAATTCTAAATTAAAAACCTAAAGGAATTATCAGTTTACCTAAACAGTGAATGGTGACTAAAGGGGTTCTCTGAAATTAGCTTAAAATAAAAACAAAATACAGAGCCTTCTTAAGCTTTGAAAATGAAAATAAAGATATTATTTCAGGCAAACCCACGCTCTCAGGATGCTACAGGGATGTACCCAAATTCTTAAAGTGGTAGGAGGGGACGAAGCAACTACAGCAAAGGAACTACTTCAAACTAATGACAATCCAGAGTTCACAGGACAGAAGTAACCTCCTTCAAAATTTAATGTGTAGCTTCTAAAATCTGAAATCCTAGAAAACAACAAATATTAGACTCATCCTGGTATTCTATATAATACTATAAAATGGGATGAGGGAGTTGCTAAGAAAGAAGAAAATATATGCTCACCCAACGCAGAGTAAAATGACAAAAAAACTTATTTTATTCAACATTTATTAAACTCAACTATTCCTTTATTTATTGGTTCAAAATTAAGTGATATGATTAGCTATATTCAAGAAAAAAATTAATTTATCTTCCTTTTCAAAACAATCAATCTCAGAATGTGACAACAGTTCAGATTTGCTAAAACAGCTATCTTTCAGTGATAAGAGATGGGATACTAATGAGCACTGGCATGTAATGAAAGGTCTCTCAGGATGCTCTTGCTCTGGAGCCCATCAGCACTTCCCAGAATGGTGCCTGGGAAGAATGGGCATTTACTTACATTATCCCCATATGAAACCTCCAAACTATGATCAGGTAAAAATATTTCTATTGGAATCTATGTTCTGATATCCTGAACCCTGTTGAAACCTCCAAACTATGACCAGGTAAAAATATTTCTATTGTTCGCATGTAATTTGTATATAATAGTTTGTGTGTCTTGTGCAATTATTTGGATACCTCCTAACAGATGGAATAACCATAAAATGTGTAATTAACATATTCTTTAATTAGTAGAGAATCAACTATAAAATGTACATCTGTCCTGGTAAAGAAATTTTCTGATTAGGTCCCCTTCCGCACCTGGAAAGTGTTGACAGCTCCACAGGTTATCATTTTATCACAATAGGGCTTCATCCCTAGCAAGCAGAGTGTAGTATCTACCTAATCATATAACAGTTTAATTCATTTCCTGGAGTCTTAGAATTGAAGTATTGAGGAGTTTAATCATATTAGGGTTGCCAATAAAGTACAAATAGGGAAAATGAAAAAAAACAGACTTAGAAATGAGAAGGAATCTTCTCTAATACAATTTTACATGGACAGATGGAAACATACAAGCACAGTGTGACTGTCCTGTCTCTCCGGGAAATTAATAAGTGTAAGAGGTTTACTCCTCTGGTTTCTATTTCAGTATTAACGGTTTGAGCAATTACCACGTGGAATAAGCCCCTTCAATACCACCTGGTCTACTTCCCAGCAGTAAGTTCCACTCCCAGCCTTGTCATGGCTCATTTAAATAGTACAGTATGCTCACTCTGTAAGCCAGCTCCTAGAGCTTATGGAGTTTAAGATATAATGAGATACGAAGGTGTTTATCATGAGGTAGAATGGAACTCTGAGCCAAAGAAAAAGGAGCTGGATATCATAAGCAGGCCAGGAACAGAAAAGGGTTTTTTTCTTTAAGGTGTCCTGGAAAAATAAACTATCCCATAAGACACACATAAAATTTGGGTAAAGGCAAAAATTCGAAGCAGAAATAACTTACAAAAATGTAGGAAACAAAATAACATTTCAGAAATCAAGATGAAGAGCAGTAAGTACATCTTTCATCACTGCCTTTTGCTGCCTTTCCACATAAAACTGTGGTTCAATAGAGTTGTAATTTATCCCATCGAATAAACAATGGCAAAAATTTTGCAACAGATACCCTAAAGAGCAGCAATCAAAATTCATGTGATGAATTTTTAAGATTTCAGGAAGGAAAACTACGTGTATAAAAAATAGTGGCTGACAAAAATTAGGACAGGAGACATGGAGAAAAAAACTAAAGAACTGAAAATAAATTTGGTTTAAATTGGGGCTTATATTTCTGATAAGCACTGTGAACAAACCCAATGTAAAAGGACCCTTCCCTCTTATTTCAACGGCATTAAAATATATGCTTAAGTATAAAATATTTGCTAAATCAGAAGGGCCAATACTGAAGAAAGAACTCAAAAGATAGAGCACTGATGAGAATTTAAGTAGAAACGGCTCATGGGAGTCAAAAACTAGGTTCTAGGCCTTACTAGCTGAGAATCAGGGTGGAAGTTCCAGGATTCAAGTTAAAGGAGAGATAGAGCTAACCTCTCCATTTAAAGTTAAAGGAAATCACAAAGGTTGGCTCCCTCTGTAAAAACAGAGACCTTTGGGAAAACTTCCTACCAGCCCAATGAAGCAGCCAAAGACCCTAGTGTTATGGGTGGGGAAAGACTCACTTATGAGAAATCACTGATATGAGAGAGAGACAGAGATTTCTATGCAAAGAAAATACCATAAAAATTAACAGTGAATGTAGCAGATATACACAGAGACAAAGCTGACCTGAAGGAACAGGACTCCCGAGAAAAGCAGCTCCACAGAAGATAAATTCGTAATCATATTACTAACCATACAAAAAACCCTATCCCTGTGAGGACAAGTTAAGAGCTACAACAAACAAGAGACTTCACATTGTAAAAACCAGCAGTAATAGAACTGTGTTAAAGGGCCTTTATCCAACATCCCCTTTCCTAGTTCTAATTTTTCCATCTACCTTTTTTTCATGTATCCATATCCCTTTGAGTGTCTGAAAGACACTATCTCTAAGACCTCAAAGGCAGATACTGATTAGTCTTAAGCCAAAAAAGTAAATGCCACTTTCCCTTCCCAATGCTTGGCATGTGACTCATCTGGACAAGAAGACATTGAAGGAGACATTGGAGGAGGCAGGAGAGAAGGACTTCTGAGAAAGATTTTCTCATGCCTGAGAAAGAGACTCAGAACACCTGGAAATCATCCTGATAAAAGTCTAAGGATAAAATCCAAATAGTCTAATACTCTGTTATCCTTTGAATCTAAAAATGGTCCCCTAAAGAGCTTATGTGTTAGGCAATGCAGGAGTGCACAGAAGTGAACTGATTAGATTATCAGAGTTGTGACCCCATCAGTGGATTAATCAGGTAGATTAAAAATCTGAAAGGGCTAGTGGTTTGTAATTGTAGGGAGGCATGGCCTGGTTGGAGGAAGTTAAGTCACAGAGGGGATGGCCTTAGGCTATATGTCCCTGATCATTTCCTCTCTACCACTGTACTCTCTAGCTGTCAAGAGCTGAGCAGTGCTCCTCTGCCAGGGCCTTCCATCTTGATGTTCTGCCTCACTCCAGGCCAACAACAAAGGAGTCAGCTGATCATGAATTGAACCTCTGAAACCATGAGCCCAAAATAAAGTTTTTCTCCCTGTAAGTTGCTCGTCGAGTATTTTGGTCACAGCAAAGAAAAGCTAACATATGCCTAAACACCTAGTAGTATTTATGCCTCTGTGCTTTCTTTTATAGAATGTGTGCTCACATAATGTAATAATACTGTAAAACCATTAGTGAATACCTCTCTTCCCACCCCCAATTTTAGGAAATTAAACCAGCAAACTTGAGATAATACACAGGTTAGAAGAAAAGCTCAGGAAACCAGAAGACTTATAATACACAAGAAAATCTCTATCAAAACTTTGGATATAACTAATGGAGTACTTAAAAAAATTATAGATTTCTATTATGACGAAAAATATTTCATTCAAATAATGTGGAAAAAATAGTCATGGTCAATCTAAAGAAAATAAGGAGGCAATAATAGAATAGAAACAAATGAAATAAAAACAAACATAGTCAACAAAATCCAAATCTGGTTCCCTGAAAAGAAACGTAACGTAGGAAAACCTCTGGCAACAGTGAATAAGAAATAAAAGTCACAAAATGTAGGAATAAAAATAGGGCATAAAAATAGCACAGATATAAAATGCATTCACTAATCAAGATTAAAAGCACTGTAAAATGAACAAGAAAATTCAACTGTAGTATACCACTGAAATCTTGGGGCTGGCCTTTCCAGCTACTTGTGCTACCACAACTAATGACACTAATAAACATACAACAGGATACACAAGAGATTAGATAAAAAAATATCATTCATGATAGCAAACAAAGTTCTCAAGGATTAAATCTAATATAGATATGTGAGACCTTTGCTGAGAAAATACAAAAGATGTCAATGAAGATCACAAAGGAGAACTTGAGCAGATGATGATGGAGGATGGCAAAACTATGTTTTAAAATACTAAAGTTTGGCAAATGAGTCTATAAAGTCAATTAAAATTCCTATCAAAGTCCCATAAGGACTTCTTTCCTTCCCTTTTTTTTTATTCTTGGTACTTTGAATTGAACCAGCGGTGTTACTTAACCATTTCCTACCTCTGTGTCCCAAGTCAGTGGGATGACAGGTGAGTGCCACTATACCCAGCTCTTAAAAGAATTTTTTTCAAAAAAACTAGTAAGCATCATTATAAAATTTAGATGAAAGAGTAAATGTTCCAAAACTTCTAACAAAGAACAATGAGGGGAGATTTGCTCTATTATATACCAGAATCTAAAAGTAAAATAGTAAATAAAACAGTAATAGCAAATAGGTTAGTAAAACACTGCACTTAGCCTAGAAACAGACTCAAGCACAGACAGACTTTATTAAATTATGTGAGCAGGGTTCTGACTGGCTTTCCATACGGAAAACTAAAGAACCTTCCTCATGCTAAATATAGTTCAGTCATATTAAAGACCTACACAGACAAAGTTTAACACACACACAAACAACTTTATTAAAATATATAAACTGTTATGCAAAGTCTTTAACATATACAAAAAACTCTATTAAAATATATATCTCCTCCAAGAGGTTTTATCAAAAGATGCACCTCACTCACATTGGCTGTTTGTTGATATTTGTCCAAAAAACACTACACTTTGCTCTATAATTATTTTAAACACAACATTTTATGTGTACATGTCTGTGAGTTCTGTGAAGGTAGGAAATAACACCTCAGTGAAGGTTTTATCTAGTTTCCAGCATAGTTGTAGAGCATGTACAGTGCAGAAATAAGGTATAAATAATTTTTAATGTCCTAAAACGCAAAACAAAACAAAACAAACAACACACTAAGTGATAGGAAGACTAGTGATGCCTAGGGAGATGTAGGCAGGTTTCCCAGCATCCAGTGGGATTTGGTTTGAGCCATGAGAAGAGAGTAGAATCAATCTTACAAGGCAAAGTAATGGAAAAAGTAGTTACGGTAGTATAATTTTAGGAATGGAGATAAGAAGTATAAAGGAAAATAAAGTCAGAAATGTGTCTAAGGACAAAACTACGTAGGACTGAGTGAAACACTGAGCTTCTGAAGGTTTCCAAACACAAGTGCAATGTAATTACATTTATGCCCCTAATGAAAGCAAGGGAAACACAAGACAGGAAGGTAATAGGAAGAAATAAAGAAGGAAAAGAAAGGAATGCAGGGTAGATACACCCAAAGATAAAATGACACTAAGAGGGCTACTGTATTTTTTGGTTACTTTGGGATAGCCAGGTAACATCAATCACAATGCCAACGCCCTGAAGAGGCAGCTGTTTGCTTGATGGGTTTCTCCACATTCATATACTGCTACCTGTGAAACTCAAAGATTAATTTCAAGATCAAGAGTGTTATCACTATAACATAGTGTTATTTTTCAGCATGTTAATACTATGCTAAAAAATAACTATTTCTCTTCAGAAAAATGCAGGCATGTTCATAAACACATTGAGGAGGAATAACTTCATTCTGTATGAGAAGTTACATTAATCACAATAGGATGCTACAAAATGGGATTTGTGGGGGGAGGGACAAAGAAGAGAAAGAATGAGTCCAGCCACAACTGCTTTCATATGCATAGTGATCTGTTTCCCCTGACAACAGCTTATGGGTAAAATTCATGTGTACATCATAAATATTTTTTTGTATTAACTGTTCCTAATCAAATGAGCATCTTTTATTGAATTTCCTGAAATCTTAAACCAGAGAGAAAATAAGAACTCTGGGTCTAAACAATGTTCAATCTGTCTTGAAGATCTAAGGTGTAGGACAGATAAAGAGTATAAGAGCTTTTTGATCATTTGCCTCAATACCTACTTGATTTAATTTAAAAAAGAATTTTTTTCTTAGTTGTAGATGGACACAATACCTTTGTTTTATTTATTTATTCTTATGTGGTGCTGAGGATCGAACCCAGTGCCTCACACTTGCTAGGCAAGTGCTGTACTGCTGAGCTAAAACCCTAGCCCCTTGATTTAATTTTTGAGGATAAAATAAATCAATATAATTTAAAAACACAATTTTGTGAGTGGCAATTATATGTAAGACATGTTTGTTTCTGCAGATTCAAGAAGAGCAACAATTATGAATGTCAAGCATCTGGAAGAAGATAATAAAAACCTGCAAAAAAACCCCCACTACAGTCTAATGTAATGTTTCTAAATCCCACAGCAACTCAGGTAAAACTGAAGCTTAATTATTATTTCATTATGTTCATATAAGTACTTTTATCTTTAAAATCTTTAGAAGAAGAACTTTTATTTTGATCAAGTCCAATTTATTCATTTTTGCCTTTTATGGTTACTACATATTACATAGTAAGACATTTTGGGGAGCCTCAAAATTTCCTGTTTACCTTGCAAAAAATTATAGCTCTGTCTTTCATGTTTAGGTCTATGATCCATTTTGAATTAATTTTTGCATATAATATACAATTCACATTTTAATTCTATGAACACATGGTTATAATTTTTTTATTTTTATATTTATTTTTTGTTTTGGGGATTTAACTCAGGGGCACTCAACCACTGAGCCACTTCCCAGTCCTATTTTGTATTTTATTTAGAGAAAGGGTCTCAATGAGTTATTTAGTGGCACACTTTTGCTAAGGCCTCCTGCCTCAGCCTCCTGAGCCACTGGGATCATAGACGTGTCCCACCTGACCGAGCCACAGTTACATTTTAAATCATTTGTTGAATAAGCAATCATTTCCCCATTAAAATGCAGAGTTTCCTTTAATCACATAAATGTGGGACTATTACTATATGCTTTATTCTGTTCCATTACTGTATGTCTACTTTTGTGTTAATACCATATTGTTTTGGTTACTGTGGTTTTAATAATAAAACTTCAAATTAAGTAGTATAAATTTTCCATCTCTGTTCTTTTTCAACAGTAGTTTTAGCTCTGTTAGATTCAATGCAATTTTATGTAAATTTTACATTCTACTTGTTAGAGAAGCCTTTATGATTCTGACTGGGAATGTCACAAATATAAATCAACCAGGGAGAAATAGGCATCTTAGAGCTTGACTGATCCAAATCACTGACTAGGTACATCTCTATTTATTTATACATTGTTTAATTTCTCTCAGTAATGTTTTGAAGTTTCCAGTGCGATATTTGTAAAATTTGTTAAGTATGTTGTGCATTTTATACTATTTTAGGTAATATTTTCTAATATTTCCTGAAGTTGCCATTTGTTTGTTGCTAGTACATGGAAACAGTACTCTTTTACATACTATATAGCTCCACTTAGACACCACATTGTCTATGAATAAGGAGAGCTTTTCTACTAAATTTTTAAATTTTACCCTTCAGAATTCCCTTCCTTCCTTTTTTTGCATGAGCTAGATCCCAAATATTAGCATAATATTGAATAGGAGGGGTTTAGGGCAGACAACCTTGTGTATTCCACAGTCTCAGTGGAAAAGTGTTCTACTTCTATTGCTATTTATGGTGTTATACTTTTTTCATAGGTGCTCTTTGAGCTGAAAAAACTGCCTTCTATTTCTAGTCAGCTAAGAATTTTTAATTTCGTGACTATGTGTTGCCTTTTGTTAAAACCTGAATATACTGAAATGATATAATTTTGTCTTTAGTCTGTTAATGTAATGAATTTAATTAATTAATTTTTAATAATTAATAAACCTTATATCATGGAAACAAAACTAAATCAGTTATTATATATTAGCTTTCTTATTTATTTTGGATTCGACTTTCTAAGACCTTGTTGGGGATTATGACATTCTGAGGGAGAAAACTGTAATTTTCTTTTCTTTTTTCTTAACTGTCTTTGTCATGTTTGGATATAAAAGTAACTCTGGATTCATAAGCTGAATTAATATTTCCATTTTTTGTGCCCTCTGAATAAGTTTCTTCAAGGTTGTGTAATTTCTTGCTCACGTTTGATAATTCAAAGTCATGTAGGACTGGCATTTTCTTTGTAGAAATGTTCTTCATAACTATTTCTTTGATTAGAAGCCTGTTCAATTTTTTAAAATTTATTTGTTCTAATCAGTTATACATGACAGAAGAATGCTCTTTGATTCATTGTACAGAAATAGACCCCAATTTTTCATTTATCTGGTTGTACACGAAGTAGGGTCACACTATTCATGCAATCATACATGTAACTAGGGTTATGATGTCAGTCTCATTCCACTGTCTTTCCTATCCCCATGCCTTCTCCCCTCCACTCCCTCCCCTTTGCCCAATCCAAAGTTCCTCCACTCATCCCATTCCCCTCATTATAGATTAGCATCCACTTATCAGAGAAAACATTCAGCCTTTGGTTTTTGGGGGATTGGCTAACTTCACTTAGCATGATATTCTCCAACTCCATCCATTTATCTGCAAATGCTATAATTTATTCTCTTTTACTGCTGAGTAATATTTCATTGTGTATATATACCACAGTTTTGATTACTTCTGAAGGAATTTTGATAAGTTGCAAACTTAACTAATAAATGTTGCTGAAAATACTGTTATTAACTTTACAAGATGCCTTTAGAATCAGGATATTTTGTTTCATTTAAGGTACTGATAATTTGTGTGTCTTGCTTTCCCTTTGATCAGTCCTGCTATGGACCTGTTACTAATTCCTTAGGGACCAAATTAAATTTTTTGCATTGTTTTCTATTTCATTGATGTTTTACTATCTTTATTATTTTCCTTCTTTTTATTTACTCTGGTTTATTTTACTTCTTTTTCTATTTCCTTCAGTGTAGAAACTCACATCACTGAATTGAAATTTTTCTTCTTTTCTAACAGAGATATAAATTTCACTCTAAGCACTATTTGAATGGCATAACCAAAAAATTTCTCAACCAAATTTTCGTTCAGTTCAAAATGAGCTCTGATATTCCTTAAAACTTCCACCTGAGCCATGGTTAGAATTACGTTACTTAATTTCCAAATATTTGAGGCAGTTTCTAAATATCTTATTTTTATTAACTTCTAACCCAATTCCATTGTGGTTAGAGAACAACTTTGACATACTGCAGTCTTTGAAAATTTATTGAGACATAACTTTTATGGCCCAGCATATGGTCTGTATTAGTGAACATTTCATGTGTACTTCAGTTGCTGGATACAGTGTTCTGTTAATGTTAAATAGGTTAAACTGAGAGACTTCAGATCTTTTGTATTTTTGCTTTTTGTTGTTTACTATTTCTATCAACTTGTGAGCAATAGAAGTTAAAATTTTCAGTTAGGACTGAGGACTACAGATTTTTTTTTTGTCTTTATCTTTCATATATTTTGAAGCTTTTATTAAGTACATACATGCTAAGGATTATGAAAGCTTTCTGATAAACTGCCCTCTTTATCATTTTAAGTCCTTTATGTCTATGAATAGTTTTTGTCTGGAAATCTTGTCTGTTATTAACATAGCCATGCCAGGTTTCTTATGATTACTGTTTCCAAAATCTACTAAACTCTGTGTTAGTTAGCTTTCTGTTACTATAACAAATACTTGACATAAAAAACTTATAAGAAAGGTTTATTTTTGCTCATAGTTTGGGAGGTTTTAGTCCATGATCAGGCCTACTGCTTTTGGGCCTGTGTTAAGACATACATTACAGTGCAACATGTGGTGGAAGAAGCCTCTTAATACAGTTAAGAGTGAAAAAGAAAGAGGAAAAGGGTTGGGGGTCCTGATATCCCCTTTAAGAGCATGACCCCAGTGACCCAATTTCCTTTCCACAAAGCCCACTTCTTAAAGTTCCACTACTTCCCAACAGCACTACAGTTTGGTAGTCAAACTTTTTAACACAGGGGCCATTGGGGAACTTTTAAGATGCAAACTATAGCAAACTCTTTCCATTCTTTTTTTTTTTTTTTTTTTTTGAGAGAGAGAGAGAGAGAGAGAGAGAGAGAGAGAGAGAGAGAGAGAGAGAAAGAGAGAATTTTTAATATTTTATTTTTTTAGTTTTCGGCAGACACAACATCTTTGTTTGTATGTGGTGCTGAGAATGGAACCCGGGCCATGCATGCCAGGAGAGCGCGCTACCACTGGAGCCACATCCCCAGCCCTCTTTCCATTCTTTCATTATAGTCTATCTGCATTTCTTATCATGTGGAACTTTAACTTGTACATAGCATATATGTGGGTCTTGCTTCTTTAAAAAAAAAGAAGAAAAATTCACCCTAATAAGCTCTGTCCTATAGTTGGAGTGTTTAGTCCATTTGATTTTTTTTCCTCCAACCCTAGTGTTTTATTTATCAAAAATGTTACCATAAAATGCATTGAAGCGTTTCACCACACTCTGGTGTTATTTTTTTTAAAAAGAAAGAATCAAAGAAAGAAATTACGCCTGGAGTGGAAGCACAAGCCTGTAATCCCAGCAACTCAGGGAGGCTGAAAAGCAGAATTACAAATTCAAACAAGTCTCAAATTACCAAGGGCCTAAACAATCTATTTAAATACTGACTCAAAAAATAAAATGGATTAAGGATATGACTCAGTGTTGTAAGTGACTCTGGGTTCAATTCCAATATCCAAAACAACGACAACAAAAAAGTAAGTAAATTAATTTTAAAGACGCTCACAAAAAAGTCTTGTCTTTATCAGAAACCATTCTTCATTTAAAAAAAATTTTTAATATCTCAAGTGTGGTCAGGATAGGTGAAACAACCTATAAACTGAACAACATACTCTATTTCAAAATACAATTTAAACTAAAATTTAAAAAGGAGACATGATGTAACCTAGCAATAAAAACCCCATGAAGCCAGGCATGGTGGCCCACGCCTGTAATCCCAGTGGCTTGGGAGATTGAGAAAGGAGGATAAAGCCAGCCTCAGCCAAAGTGAGGCACTAAGCAACTCAGTGAGACCCTATCTCTAAATTTCTAAATAGAAATACAAAATAGGGCTGGAGATGTGGTTTAGTGGTTGACTACCCCTGAGTTCAATCCTGCTACTACACCCCTCGAGAAAAAAAAAAAAAAAAAAAAAACACCAAAGACCTTCTGAAAGCTTAAAGACAAACACATATATTCAACATAACCATCAATTATATGTTTTAAAAATTGCACACACATTGGGCTGGGGATGTGGCTCAAGCGGTAGCGTGCTCGCCTGGCATGTGCGCAGCGCTGGGTTTGATCCTCAGTACCACATACAAATAAAGATGTTGTGTCCGCCAAAAACTAAAAAATAAGTATTAAAAAATTCTCTCTCTCTCTTAAAAAAAAAAAAAAAACTGCACACACACAAACCCACGCCATCTTCTAAAAGCTTAAATAAAACCAACACTATCCAAAGTTGAGGAAAATATTGTAAAGTGTTAAAAAAAATTAAAAATCTATTCTTCGCCACTTATGAGTTAAATATTAATATGGCTGAATTTATATATCTCATCCACTTGTCCTTCCTGTTCCTTGTTTCTCTGTTGTTCTTTTTTTTTTTGTCTTTTTCTTCTAGGTAAATGAAATTTTTACAATTACATTTTATTTCCTCTATTGGCTCCTCAGGGGTTTTTTGTTTCTTTTCCTCCTCTTATTGTTATTTGGGTAGATGACCTACAGCTGCCAATATACATCTTAAATGATCAAAGTCTATGTAAACTAGAAATTGTACCACTTTATACATAACATGTCCAAATCACATATATAACAATTTTACAACAACACTATAGATGGTCCCCAACTTATGATGGTTGGATTGAATGATTCTTTTTTTTTTTTTTTTTTTTTACTTTATAATGGTTAAAAAATGATACACATTCAGTAGAAGCAGTTCTTAAAATTTTCACTTTTTCCTCAGCTGGAAATATGCAATATAATATCCTCTAGCTATGGTAGTGAGCCATAGCTCCCAGTCATCCTCATAATTGCTAAGCTATGATGTTTGGCAGGTTAAGTATATTAAATTCATTTAATTCATTACTTAAGTATATTAAATTCATTTTCAACTTTCAATTTATATTGGGTTCATCAGAACCTAACATCACTGCAAGTTGAGAAGCATCTGTGTAATTCCACCACCTAATCTTTTGTGCTACTGTCATCTTTCACTTTTACACACACTATAAATTCTACCTTACAGTGTTATTATTTTTGCTTTCACTCGTAAGTTCTCTTTTAAGAAAATTATGAGAATAGACATAAGTTTTTGAATAATCTACTTATTTATCTATTTTTTTAAGAGAGAGAGAGAGAGACAGAGAGAGAGAGACAGAGAATTTTAGTATTTATTTTTTAGTTTTCATCGGACACAACATCTTTGTTTGTATGTGGTGCTGAGGATCGAACCCGGGCTGCACGCATGCCAGGCAAGCGCACTACCGCTTGAGCCACATCCCCAGCCCCAAATCTACTTATTTATAAAGTCTGGAGTTCTTTATTCCTTCCTTTTAGATTCATGCTCTCATTTGGTTTCATTTCCCTTCAGGTGAAAGAACATGCATTAGCATTTCTTACATAGAGTATTCTTTCCATAAATACTTTTCATATTTATTTATCTAAAAATGTCCTTATTCAATCCTAGTTTTTAAAGGATGTTTTTCTTTGATCAGAGAATTTTATTTAGGCTGATAATCTCTAAAAGAAATTTTATTTCTTTCAGATCACCAAAGTTTTGACAAAAACACAGATATCATAGTTTCCCTTTATCTACTGTTCTATTTTTTTTTCTGGCTACTTTCATTTTGCTCTACATATTTTGTTTCCTGAAGCAAGATTAAGGTGTTTCTAATTTTGTTTTCTTTGTATTTATCCTACTTAGTTTGACTATGTTTCTAGGATCTGGAAATCAAAATTTTGATTTAAAATCAAATTAAGAAAAATACTTCAGCCAATGATGTTTCAAATATTCGTTTCTGTCTCACATTTGAACTTGTCCCACAGGTCACCGAGGCTCTGTTCATTTTATAAAAATCATTCTCTTTCTGTTCTTTGAATTGAATAATTTCTAGTTGATCTGTTTCAAATTTCACTGACTTTATTTTGACAGCTATAATTTGCTATTAAGACCATTCAGTAAACTTTTCTATATTCTCAATTTTTCATTTTTAATAGTTTTCCTTTCTATACTAAGATTTCCTATCTGCTTCATCACTAACATAATATTTTCTTTTAATTCTTTGCAGTATGTTTTTAAGAGTGACTTTAAGTCTGAGGCGATTTCTACTGGAAGTTCTTTTCTTCATTGTGGGTCATGTGTACTGTTTCTTTGTCAAGCAATTTTAAAAACTCAATATAAATTACTGCAAAGGCATGCTATAACTGGTAAATTATTACTCTGGGTTCTGTAATCTTCTGAAAAGCAATGATTTTTATTCCAGTATCAAATTCAGTTAACAGTGACTCCTTGAATGAACCTGTGTAGGCTTGGATTTATCCATAGCTAGGCAGATCTGTTGAAAGCTCAAGGTATTCCCCTGGCCGCTCTTGATTGGTAGAACTCATCCTGCTATTCTGTCTATCTTATACACCTTCTAGGGGCTGTTTGGTTAGCCTGGATTAAACAAAGGCCTTATATCTGGTCATGGTCCTTATTCCTAAAACCTAGCCTTGTTGGTAGTCTCCTAGATTTTAACAAGGACTTTTCCACTCTGGCTTGCTGAACCTCTAAATTCTCCAGAAGGTTTTTACCTCTAACATTATTACAATTCTGTTGTCACCACTTAGCATGTAATCTCTGATAAACCTTGAAAAATTTCACCTAGTGAGTGTGTAGCTTCATCTTCAGCTAAGAATTCATGGATATATGGCCCCCAACTTCTCTTCAGCAGGGTGTTTGTACTTGAATTACCACCCTGATTCACACAGGGAATGTACAACTACAGAATACAGGAACCTCAGAAAGTCATCTGGCCAAAGAAATACCTAATTTTTAAATCCAAAGGTGCCGGGAGCTGCCACATAGGAACCAAGTACCCCCTAGCTTTGAGCGATGAGAATATGGAGATGTGGCAAGCCAGACATAGGCTGTGTACGTGTGAATTATGGGTATTGAGCACACAAAATGGACTGAATCAACGTTGCCCATTTTGTGGGCCACGTATGAGTCTTTTAGGATGTGCTGCCTATGATCCCCACACAGCAAATGAGATGGGCATGGCTTCCTAGATGTCAGTCAATCTGCTGACAGCAAGACATCATGAAGCTAGATTCAACCCCCTGAAACCTGACCCCTTGCTTCATTTGAATGGCTCCTCCCCAATAAAGGGTTTAGCAGGTGCTCCTCACTTTCTTTTTTGCCTGCCTTTGCCTCCCTTGTGGCAGCTGTGGCTGAGGAGCCGTCACTGAATCTAAAGTAAAGGTACTTTCTATGTGTTTTTATTTATTCCCCAAATTCACTTGGAGTCACCCTGATCCATCTAGTCCTGTGTCATGACAAATAGTGCCCAAACAGGGACTCCAGAGTGAATTTTAGAAATTTAATGGGTTTAGAATTTCTCCCCAGAAGTTAAGCGTACTTAGGAATTCAGAGTATCATGCATGGATTCATAAAAGGGGGAAAATTAGACAGAAGAAAGTCAGTGACCTTAAACTTATAATATCTGGATTTTTTTTGTCCTTAGAAACAACAATAATTTAATTTTTTGCAATTCTGGGGACAATACATAGACATAGAAAATTAGAAATTAGAAAATTGGAAGTACCACAGAAATTAAGATAATTGATAACGGATATGTTGCTAAGTTTGGTCCTCTCCCATGGGAAAAGTGCTTTGTGGATTTTTTGATTTTTGTGAATTTTTATAATTTGAAATATTAGGTAAAGATTTTTTTGGTTTATATGTTAGGAATCCATGCTTGGAGAGTGAGAAAGCAAAGGCAAAGATTTTTATGGTGAAACTGATGCAGGAGATTTTTGTACTTCCAGAGAGGCAAATTTTGTTTTTCTGCTGTTTTGGGGTGACGCATGGCTTTGATTGCTGTCCCCTGTGGAGCCGCCAGATAATTCTGCCCCTTGGAAACATCGGTTTAACTGGGCGAAAACTGCTTTAGGATTTAGTAGCATCTGCCCAGGGGCCCATTTTAAGTTAAAAGACTTTTTGAGATGCTTGCAGGAGAGGATGCACTGCAGGAGGAGGATACAGGGAAACAGTCTTTTGACTGAGAGAGGGCTACCTGCTTACCATGGAGCAGGAAGCAGAGAAAAACTGGATAACAGAGGCTTGCACAAACATGGGTGAGGCCACGAGCCAACCCTGAATCCAGGGCTCTAGCAGGGCAACCCTGTGAGCACCCATGGTGGTGCTGTCAGAGGGATTCCAAGCAAGGGAAAAAAAAAAAAACCCAGACTGAGCAGAATCCGGATATCTGGGAGAGTGCACGGAGCCACTAGCATTTGTCCCAGATAATTCTAAGCCGCCACCGTTGGGGGTGTTGGGCACAAAGTCAAGACAGGGCCAGGCTACTGCCCAACAATGGCAGTCGCCCTTAGGGCTCTTGGCTTCAGAGTTCTTCCTGATTAGGAGGAAGAGGCCGCTAAAAGGCTGGTCACCGGCCCAGGAGCCCAATAGGGAACTAACAGCAGGCACTTAGGATCGGCCAATTGTAACCATGCACATTTCCCTTAGGGGCTATACAAGTCCCTAGAACCACACGGGTGGTGCTGCAGATGCTTCCTCCTCTACTGTAGCCTGCGCTGAGTAAACCGAACTCTGGCGATCTAGTGTACTCCCTCACTTTCATACTTTGAGTGGTTGGGGTTTTTCAGGGGGGATGCTAGCTGAGACTCACAGGGACTACAAGCCTGGCCATCACCCACCTCCCTCACTCCTAAGCAATAAGAGGGCACCTGCAAAATGGCCATTTATAGAGGCAGAGGCACTGCTATTACCGCTGGAACCTCCATAGCCCCAGGACAACTGGTGGCATGTCCATGTTATGCACTGTGTTGCTGCAGCTTGTAGAGCCTAAAAGGGCGAAACGCTGGTGTGGCCATTCGGGTGCAAGCCCACCAATGCGCTGCGTTTTGGTGGAGATGCTGACTGGGAAAGGACAAATTGCTGACTTGTGACCCCACCTTGGATAGCCCAGCATATAACACAGCGGATCCAGGAAAACTGGCAGGACACACACAATGCAGCTGCTCACATATCTTCTGCCCCATGCAAAGCCCGCCCCAAGAGGGCGAGCCTGAGCCCCATAAGGCCACTGCTTTTCCACTCTTGTTTCACCACCTTGATAACTGCCTGGAGCCTGGCCAGGCCAGGGCGGCTCTCGCCTAGCGCAGGCTAGCCCAGTAATCCTAGGGAATGCGCCCCTCCCCACCACCTCCACAAACCCAGGGAGATGCCCTTACCATGCCCACCATGCGGTGGCAGGGGATTTGGAGAGGAAATGCGAACAGATGGCCAACATCAGGGATTCTCGCCTGGAGGCTGGTTCCATGCTTCTACTTAGGGGTTCTCCAGCCACATGGACAAAATGTTGTAAAAATCTATCCTTCCACATTAGTCCTTTCACTATCTCTCAAAGGAGGCTTTTGGCCCAGCATCCCAATTACTAACCTGTACTTCCTGTTTCACACAAGCCTGCTACCTAAGAGGCCACAGAACCTGCATTTTACCTAAAGATGCCCACCTGTCAATATAAACGAACAATTTCTTTTTCAGGCAAAATATGGTTCAACAGGCACCTACATTACAGCTTTGAGCTTGTCTTATTCTCAACGCTAAACAACCCATTTTTTTAAATAGCTCTATTATTAAGAAAAACTGCAGAAGTAATATAACAATTTTAAGAAATACATATGCTTGCTTATATTTTATTTTTGGAGGTTATGAGGATGCATTTTCTTCATCACAGGAACAAAAGCCAGAAACATGAGACAATTTTCTCACAATGTTTCCGTGATGACCAAAAAAATTACTTATTTTCATTTCTAACCATACGAATACAAAAAAAAAAAAAATGTATACACCGGGATCTCATTTTAACTACATTAAGGGTGTACCCCATAGTTAAAAGTAAGTTGGAATGGATCCAAATGTTTTAAGAACCATGTGATTTCATAAGGTTGACATAATCATAGCTATACCTCTATTCTTAGTGCATATTTTTCCAGTTACTTAAATAATCTATAATCAGTTCATAAAATAATTAACATGTATATTTGTTTAATTAATATGTATCTATTTGCTTCTAATCGTTTTCCTTCAACAGAAAACACATAATTTATATTTCTTATACATGCATTTATCTGATGTTCTGTCTTTTATACTTGAAAATATTTAAGATAAATGTATTTTAGCATAAAAAAAGTTGCATTCAAGAGATAATACAGGGGCTGGGGATGTGGCCCAAGCGGTAGCGCGCTCGCCTGGCATGCGTGAGGCCCGGGTTCGATCCTCAGCACCACATACAAACAAAGATGTTGTGTCCGCCAATAACTAAAAAATAAATATGAAAATTCTCTCTCTCTCTCTCTCTCTCTCTCTCTCCTCTCTCTTTCTCTTAAAAAAAAAAGATAATACAACCATCAAGCAACTTCTAATTCTTTTATAAGATGATAAACAGATATAATTCTGTCAACAAAAATGTCTAAGGGCTTTAATTATATTTTCATTGTACCATTATCAAGGTACAATAATCTGTATAGATTCTAAGATTTACAGAAATTGTTCCAAAGTATAACCAAGAAAAATTCTAATAGGAGAAGAAAATACTTCCACAGAGAGGAATCACACATTGGACGTCCTAAGAAGAAGAAAGAAATCATCTTTGGGTAAAACAAGATCTTTATAATTCTAGATTTTAATGATAGAAGAACTTTCCTAAATAAGGAAATCCTTATATCATTATCTAGACAGATGATATAGAAGTTAAAACAGTTGAAAAATAGATTTATGTATAACTGGAATGTCTATAATAATTTGAACTGATTCATTCTAGTATATTTCAGACTTTCCCCGATTGTATTATATTAATATGAACCAAGATTTTGTCTATATGTTGATATGATAAAGACCTATTAAAATGTTAAGTTTATTCCCATTAAGTAAAGGTCTTTATTTACCTACTGATTCCTAATGTTTAAGACAAGGATTAATTTTAGTGAATAAATTCACATCCTTGATTAAACAATAAATATTTTAAAATGCTGACAAATTCCAATTTTGACACTTCTCCTTGGAGACTAAATTTGATTGACTGAAAGATACCAGTAACAATTACTGTTGATTCTTATATATTACTTATGTTTTTGGACATTTGTGGGATTGGGGAGAGCAGTTTATTGGAACTGGAGCTCTCCAAATTAAAATCATACATTAGTTTTGGAAAATAAAAGCTGTAAACTTTCTTGGAAATTCATTTGTATTGTATAAATTCTCTGACTGGACCTATAATCCATGAAACATTGTAAGACTTGTATATTGCTCCCTAAACTGGTAAGTAACCTTAATCATATTTTCTAACAAACAATTAAGAGACACCTATTTAAAGGATAATATTCTGAGATACAGAGATATTTTGAGACCTTCTCTCAGAAAGAGATTGAGGGTTCTTTTTATAGGATGGATCAACTAGTCGATATACTAGGAAATTAAAGCAATCAATAAAAGATTTCTCATTTTCATATCTAGCCTCAACTACTATCATCAAAGAAGGCTTTAAAAAATTACCTGCTGGAAAGAAAGATTGAAGAACCTCTCAGACTTGATATAAACCAAAACAAATTCAGAGAGATTTTTAAAAAAATCCAAATTCATATAGTGTAATATTTCAAATTTTATGCCAGATGTCTAACCTTATCTAGAGAAATATTATGCTATTACTTAACTAAACTTTAAAATACACAGCCATCTTAAAAACAGTTGTACAGGAGATTTATCTTAACTATGTCCCAGTAACACAGAATAGGTACAAGCCTGACAGTTTTTCTGGAGCACAGCAGTTCTCCAGGACAAATTGGTATCCAACAGGTAAACAAAATGCCTAAAAAATAATTTTAATAAGCCTTTAGAAAAATTCTAGTATTTTCATAGAGAGACTCAAAAAGATAGTACAGCACCTTAAACTTATAGGGGGCCACCCATTTGCAAAGATGAGTTTATCATCCAGCTAGCCCTAGACATTCCAAGGATTTACAAAGGTTAGCATAATTCTAGCCAAGTTTAGATGTTACATCATAGTTAAATGGAGCCCAAATGGGGGGGGGAGGGAGGGAGGGAGGGAGGGAAGGAAGGAAGGAAGGAAGGAAGGAAGGAAGGAAGGAAGGAAGGAAGGAAGGAAGGACAAACATATAGACAGAAAGAGATTAAAATGCTAATCTTACCTCAAGAAAAATAAACTTCCAAGTTAAAAATTTTACTCCTAGGTTATAATCAGATTTTGAAAGCCTCTAAACATTAAAATAGGGCCTTACTTCAAACCCTTATCAACAGTTTATCACTGAGAAAAATGATACCAAAATAGTTGTCCCTAAAATATTAAACAGATAGCTATAAATAAATCAGATCAACAGCTGATAGCTTATTTCAATAAAAATTTTTACCATGATAGACCTTTTCACCACTTTAATAATATGAGACAATGCCCTACATACATTGATATTTTTAAAATTAGTAAAATCATGGATTACACATGGTTATTGGAGCTAATTTTTCTACCTTAAACAAAGTTATTGAGGATGCTTTCTTTATACACAAAGATTATTTTGACATAAACCCCTCAAAATGTCATTGATAGTTCAATGTCCTATAAAATTTTAAATTAGATCACTGTTTTAAACCACATTGTTGACTTGTCTTTACCCATTAATATTTGAGATATTAACTCCCTCTACTTAGGTCAACACTGTTTGATAACAATGATGACAGTTATTTCATGGATTCATAGATAAAAGACTATTCATTTCTCTATTTTGTTCTTTATTAACGGCAAAACTCAAAACATCCTCTCTAGGCTTATTTAACATATGTACTTCCTATTTTAGACAGATGTCTATAATTTTTTCATGCCCCTAGTAAAGACCACCACTCCTAATTTAAAAACTCTGTCTCTAACTTCATTCCAAATTAAGATAATTATTTAAGTTAATCTAAAGCTAATTTCAAAATATAAATTTTTATATACAACTTATTGTATTCTTCATTTTTGGTAATTCTGTTAAAGTCAAAATCAAGTCATCATACTTTAGTAAAGGCTAAGTTTCTATTTACTATGGTTCCTTTAAATAACTTCTGTCAAAATTCACGACCAACTAACTTTTCTTATTATTTTCTTATTATTCAAATACTTGTACTATTATCTATAACTCAAACTGATGATGCTATGGCTTACGCTAGGCCTTTAGTCAATTTTATTAAATAACAAAAAGGGAAAACAGGACCCCACAGGCACATAATAGATCTTACAAAATATTTTTAAAATTTTTCTTGTTTGTGATACTGAGAGTCTTACTGCTGATGAACGTAATTTAGTAAGTTAAATCAAATATCAAAAGATAGAATTTAAACTGGTCATCATGGAAAGGTTGTAAACCCTGACACAGGAAGGTAAATCTCCCAGCTGCAGGTTTACAGCCATGCAGCTTCACAAGCTTGTCAGATAAGTAAAAAATTATGAACAAACTCCTATACTCCTATGGACGCATTTCTCAGGTCCACCTCTAATGTGCCTTGCAGTGAGGACTGGAAAGTCCACCCATGAAACTAGATTAATTGTACTGACTATAATGGTCAGTTAGACCCATATGTTGATCCTGTGGTAAACAGGATGTCTGGGACTATCTTTTGAGAAAAAGACAGCATATGAAAAACCTAAACCAGCCAATTATGCTGGTCCTTAGAAATTAAGACTATGTATCTGGGCAATTGTCAAAACAGAAAGATTGTTGAAACAGAAATTTTCCTATACAGGCCAGTTATTTACATAAAATATCCACCAATGTATTACTGCCCTAATCATTCTACAATAGAAACTGACACCTTTTCTAAGAGGATAGATTGTACATATGTCTTGTAAGTACAACATAAGGTGTGTAGAAATAGTGGATATATTTTAGGCTGGTCTCCTAGAATTATATGAGGATGCCATAACTCCTAGAAACCTTAATCCTCTGCGAGATGGCACCCAAAATGATGTTTTGATGATTGACTTCTACCTTCAGAATATTTACATTACTGACAGACCTAAAAGACTCCTTAAATGTGAGAATTGAGAAAAAGGATGATTACATATTTTGTAACCTATAAAAGGTACAACTTGCCTAATTTTATCATTAGTTATAGTAGAGAAAAGGGACACTGATCCTTCATCAAGTTCCTTTGTCCTACTGCCAGCTAACATGCTGAAGTTAACGTGCAGGCCTTAGAACAGGTGCATGCCTTTAACCAGACCTAGGCAAGCTCTTGATCTCATCATTCTTGAAGTGACAACTTTAAATATTATTCATTGTTTCTACAAGTAAAACCTTTATGGCTATGTTTTAAAACTTACAATATATGGATTTTCTTAATAATTTGACTTAAATTACTTCCAAGATCCTTCATAGTTAGATAAGTGCTGATGGAAGGATTTAAACTAGTTAAAATGCTCTAGAAGCCACGTAATGAATAATGAGAATGAGCCCTCTGCTCTATAGTTTCTGGAAAGGCTTAAATACCATGCCAAATAAAAATGTCTGTGTTACTATGGTCAAACACATGCTTTCCAATAAAATTGGGAAAAGATTAAGAATCTTCTGGTGTATATTTAGTATATTTAAACCTCAGTATTTTAGTCCACTGTGACAAATGCTTCCAATCCCAATAAAAGTTCTATACCATATGTCTAATGACAAAAGGGGGGGCTTTTGGCGGAAGCATAAATACATAAATCTTTGCAAAAAGTATGCAAATCATTATGTAATTTAGAATGCATTTCAATTTTGAATTTCCTCCCAAATTGTCACTCTTGTATAATTTGCATGACTATTTATAATGTTGTGCTAGAACATTATGTCGTCATACATCCCCAAATGGGATTTTTAAAAAATGTCAGCAACCTTACAAAATGAAATACTATAGGTCATCAGGGGAAAATAATTTAAAATACAGTTTCTTTTTAATTAATTAAAGCATAATGTATTGATCACCTATCATATCCCCAAATAGCCTGACCATCTTCTTGCTCATAGTTTCAGAGGTCTCAGTCCATTGACAGCCAACTCCATAGCCAGGGACTGAGATGAGGCAGAACATCACAGGGGAAGAGTGTGGGGAGGAAAGCAGCCCAGGACATGGTAACAAGGAAGCAAAGAGAGTTCTGCTCACCTGGGACAAAAATATAAATCCCAAAGGCATGCTCCAAGTGACCCACCTCCTTGCCTAGTTATCACCAGTTAATCCATTCAGGTGGATTAATGAGTTGATTATGATAAGATTCTCACAGCCCAAATATTTCACCTCTGAACTTTCTTACATTGTCTTACACATGAGCTTTTGGGGGACACCTGATATCTAAACCCTAACAGTAAGATGATGCTATAGTTTGAATGTTCTCCAAAGGCCCATGTGTTGAAGGCTTAATCCCTGGCTCAGCCTACTGGAGGCAATGGAAACTTGAGGTAGGGCATAATGGGAGGTTTTAAGTCACTGGGAGTGGGCATTCAAAGGGGACAGTGGGATCCTAATCTCTTCCTTTTTTTTCTCTTTCATTCCTGGCCATGAGGAGAATAGCTCTACTTTCCTACATGCTCCCTGTCATGATGTGCTGCCTCACTTCAGGTCTAAAAGTAAAGGGGCCAACTGACGATGGACTAATACCTGTAAATACTATAAGCCAAAATAAACTTTTCCTCTTTGTAAAGTTGATTTATTTATCTCAGGCATATGTTACATTCACAGAAAGTTGACTAACACAACTATAGACAAGTAATTGAATATATAATTGTCAATAACTTTCTTTCCCAATTGTTGGCACACATGTTTGAAATTAGAATCTAATTTAAAAATGTAAATTAAAGATAACATAAATTACACACTGAATCATGTCTGCCAGAGTACTTTTTCTTTAGGGAAATCTGGTCACATACATGGTAGTCCATCAAGAATCACCTCAGACATAAAATCATTCCTTATTGTTTTTGGTCTACAATACCATTTTCTTGTGCTTAGGAAAAATTGGGTGAATATTTCAGGTTGCAAACATTAGCCCCTTATAATAACACTGTTGTCCTAGTATGGTGCCTAGCTTCCTGAAATTGATTCACTGTAAGATATGTTGCTTCATCGTTGTTTTATTTTTATTTTATTTTTTGAGGGGGTGGTACCAGGGATTGAACTCAGGCACTCGACGCTGAGCCATTAACAAGGCCTATTTTGTATTTGGAAATAGAGACCATTATGTTAAGTAAAATTAGTCAAACTCAAAGGGTGAAGGATCATTTTTTCTCTCATATGCAGAAGCTAGAGAGGAAAAAGGTAAACAAAGGTGGGGTGGATCCCCTGAAAATACCAAAGGGAAATCATGAGAAGAAAGGGACCAAGTGAGGTAGGGAGGAAAGGGGGAAATGCTACAGAGTGATACTGACCAAATTACATTGTCATACTGTGTACAAATATGTCATTATACAACGAATCCTGTCATTATGTACAACTATAATGCACAATAAGAAAACGTGGGAAAAAACTAGAGGGAGAGAGAGAAAACCAGTCTTTTGGACATGTCTATAGGATCAGTTCAGGAGATTCTAATGTTTTACATTTTCACCCATGTGTCGAGATTATCTTTTAAGTAACTGGTTTTGAATTTTTAAGCTCCCAATCAACATAGTGATTAATTTATTCCTATCAATTCATTTCATTGTTTGCTTTAAAGAGTATTAAATGCAGGCTCATAGGCAGAGAGTGAACAAGAGAGGCAACACATGTACATGTGGTTAATGAACACAATGGCTCAGGGTAGAGACAGCTACTAGTAGTCTGGATACAGGATGCTACTTACTGGACAACTCTGCATTCTCAAAGAACCTAAAATACCCTTCCATCCCTTTCCTGAACAAACTGGCTCCCAAGGGGGGGAAAATTCTTAGCTTGATAAAAATTTTATCAAAAATCAGAACTGTCTTTTCATCTTTACTCTGCATGCCCATATAGGGTAGGACTGAAGGAGTTTGAATGCTAAGGCAATGGAAAATGAACCAGCTCATCCACAATTTTTTAACAGTGAACCCCATGACCTCAATTAATACTTAAAACTTATTACAGCTGTTATTTTATTATTTTTCTCTCACTCTCTTTTACCCTTTCTTTCTTAAGGGAAAAGAGCTACTAGAAAAGTAGAATAAAAAATAATGGCTAACAAATCCACAACACAAGGAAAAGAAGAACCATGCTGCAATTTGCCAATATAAATGTTCCTTCTCTTCAGGGATGGCTAACAAACTCAAATGTTTCTAATGAACCACTGGCAAACTACCAAGTGCACAGTCTTACATCTCTCCAAACTCATAATCACCATTTATCTGTAACAGACACGTGAAAATGACAATCTTAAATGCTAGGTATGGAAAAGAACTTAGGCCATTTTCTTCGGTTTGATGAGGTCAGGATTATACCAGAAAACTAGAGTATTCTAGTGCTTTGCTGAAGAATTCCCTATAGAAATGTGCCAACTATCTTTTTTTAAATTAATTTTTTAAAATTTATATATGACAGCAGAATGCATTACAGTTCATATTACACATATAGGGTATAATTTTCACTGGTTTTATATAAAGTATATTCACTAGTTGAATACAAAGTAAATTCACACCAGTGCCAAATGTCTTTTCCTCAGGGAAGCCTATTTCTTATTCTAGATCCAGAGTCTATACATATGCATTTATCAGGCTCTTTGCATGTTGCATTTTCTTCATATTTCTTCTACTTATCAATTTCTCTACTTACACTGAGCAAGTTCTTTTGCTTTTGATAATTAAATAATTCAAATGAAATAACTTAAACCTTTAAAAATACAATGAGTCCTACATTGACTATAGAGTGAAGAATCTGTTGTTGCCAATAGCCACAGGAAGGATGTTGCCTTTCTCCTCTTAAACTCTACTTAAATAATTTTGTTTTCATATAAATCATCAGTAGGAAAAAACTTACAGTAAAAGCATAGTTATAAGTGCTTTCTGTTCTTAATTCTTTATATTACTAATTTATAAGAAAACTTTTATGAAGTAGGAACTATTATTGCTGTTTTAAAATGAAGACTAATGCTTGCAGACAGGTTAAATAGCTTGCTGAGGCCATGGAGCTAATAAGTGGCAGAGACAGAACTCAGATTCAGGTTCTTTTATTGTAGGAAGTATGCTTTCTCTTTCCACTCCCTACCCCAGAATTGGGAATTCCACTGGGGTGTTCTACCACTGGGCTACATCCCCACCCCTTTTTAATTTTGAGATAGGGTCTCACTAAATTGCTGAAGCTGGCTTTGAACCTGTGGTCCTCCTGCCTCAGTTTCCTTAAGTTGCTGGGATTATAGGCATGTACCACCACATCTGGCTTAGAACTCTGCTTTTCTTAGTATCAAAAGTACTCAGAGACATACAATCATGCTATCTACAGGGTAAAAACCTCCTTACACACTGACAGAACATATTCTGAACAAATTTTTGGAAACTGAGGCACCTTTAGCCCAGGCCAGATGATTAGAATTTGCTCAAAATACAGACAGCAGGAGTTCAGAACATAGAAGAGGAAAGACTATTTCCTCAGTCAGCTACACAGTGAAAAGGAACTGAAAATTTACTGTATTTTGAACCCATGATACATCATTTATGGTGCTTTTAGTATAATTACACTTAGATTTAACTGCGGAGTTTTTAGTAGAAGCTCTGTGAATCATTACTTTATATTGAAAGCTAAACTTTAAAAATTTATTTTTTTCAAAAGAGTATAGGAATTTTTCAGATTACTGTTCTATATGGAAAGAAGAGAATAAATGATGCTCCCTACCCCCTAGTAGAACCACATGTCTATAAAGCAGTACAAATAGAAACTGGGTAAGAGCTAACACTTTCTCAACAAATTAATTAGGCCTAAAGTACTGATGTAATTTATTAAATGGAAGTTAGGGGACAAACATCTTAATAAAATTTGAAAGTAAAAGGCAACAAGGTAAAATTAAAATCTTTTAAAAACTTAAAAAAATGTTACAATCTGCGTGACACAAAACTTGTGAAAAATCTGCCTAAGAACATCAAGATGCCACATAAAGGTATCTTGAGCAACTGAAGAAGGTGAGTTAAGAAAATAGTCAGTCCTCAGATCCAGGTTTTAACACTGTATTTCTAGAACTTTTATTTAATGTTTATTTTTAAAAATTTTTATATTGTTTATCATTCCTCTATATCCTTCCATTATCCCATGGCTTATTGTATAACATACAACATAATACCAATAACATTCTGCCAATCATAGTATTTATTTTCTAGAAATAAAACCTCGGATAGCAAGAAATAAAGTTTGGTACTGTGATAGAAAAATAAATCACATACAATTCTCTTTTTACTCAAGCATTCTTAAAATTCTTTCATATCACCTCAAAGTTCTAATGATAAAGGGAAATATACCTCTACCTGTATAAAAGTAGCTATTTAAACTGAGGGTAAAAGACCTGACAAGCCATATGTTGGTGCTTAGAGAAAACAGAACAAAATTCCTATATTGCTGCTTTTAATAAGGCCTGTTTCTCCATAGGAATATCACAAATGATACCGTGTTTTCCCCAACATTATCTCCATCCTGACTCCATTTTCTTAAAAGCATAGAGATCTGATTCAATTTTTTTTCTCACCTCTGTCTCTTAAGATGTTCTAGAATGGTTCTCAGACATATTCACATCTAATGATTTCACTCTCTACTGCCAAATAATTATCTCTACTACTTCACTTCCAAAATGTTAAGCTTTGAATTTTGCCTACAGTGACAAAACTCTTATCTAAAACCTCTTTCACTAACTTGTTCCTAACAAATATACTTGTAATAATTTTTCTCACAGTGATACTCAGAACCATAATCTCTATTGTCCTAGGACATCTGTCTATTTCTGGCTTCACTTACTCATTTCTTCCAAAAGCATATCATCTGTAACACTCTTCTCTCAACCTTGCACTGTGCCATTCCAACCTGAAATCACAGGTAACAGCTTAACATTCACTTCCTCAACCCTTGAGTTGCTATCACTGTATCACAGTAGTCATGTCCCATGAAGACTCAAAGTTATTTACTATGGCAAGATCCTTGTCTATTATATAGGTGTTCAAAATTTATTGACAGTTCAAAGTAGCAGAAAAGAAGAGGTGATAACAGATTAAATGAGTCAGGTTGAAAAACATGTATTTATTTTAGCCAGAGAGGAAGAAATAAAATACAAAGAAGGAAATAAAAGAATGCGAACACAGGTGCGGGGCTTGTGGCTCAGAGATGTAGTGCTCACCTAGCATTCGTGAGGCACTGGGTTTGATCCTTGGCACCACATAAAAATAAAATAAAGATACTGTGTCCATCTATAACTAAAAAATAAACATTAAAAAAAATAAAGTGAACATAAATGTGAGAGAATACAAATAAAGGAATATTGCAAAGGAGGAACCAGTGCTTAAAATTTCTTACAAAGATAAGCAGCCGGTCTTACAAAGGAAAAAGAACACCTCCTCAAAGACAGACAACAACAAAAACACAGACAACTGGTAACTAAGAGATCTCATGTTAGACTTGGTTTTATTAAAATGGGAATAGGTCTTTAGGTAAGGATGGTAAATGGTAATCAATGGTAAATGGCATTTATTGGATTATTATTGGACATTTAATAGAGATATGTGTTCTAAACAGAAGGTCACGGAGGAGAAAAAGAAGCATCTATTATGTAGTAGAAGATGTATATATACTTCACAACAATGACAGTCTCAGGAATCCACAGATGTGGAGCAAATAGGAAAATGAGGTACAGCAAACTTTTGCTAAAAGTGACCATTTTGTAAAATACTGGCTTCCAGTGTAGCAAAATGTTAACTGTTGAATCTGAAGGACAGGTAAACGGAGGTTCATTAGAATACTCTATTTTTTTATACCTTTCAAAATGTTTATAGTAAGTATTAAAAAAAATTGGCAAGTACTGTTTTTTTTTTTAGAGAGAGAGAGAGAGACAGACAGAGAGAGAGAGAGAGAGAGAGAGAGAGAGAGAGAGAATTTTTTAATATTTATTTTTTAGTTCTCGGCGGACACACCATCTTTGTTGGTATGTGGTGCTGAGGATCGAACCCGGGCCACACGCATGCCAGGTGAGCGCGCTACTGCTTGAGCCACATCCCCAGCCCCCAAGTACTGGTATTGACGGTGGTGGCAGAGTGCTTGCCTAGCATATACAAGGGCCTGCTTTTGAATCCATGAAAAAAAGAAAATTCTAGTAGTAGTCATATGATCTCAGAATCAATAACCCTCTTCCCTAATTATCTGACCAATTTACATAAACTTTCCCATGATTTTAGGAATTTCAGAGAGGTAATTAGATGCCGAAACATATACATGAGAATACTCTAAAATTCACTGAAAAAGTGCCTCAAAATAATTCTGTTTGAAAAGGATTTGCGCCACATGTCACCAAATTTGTTATATAGTGAGAATGCAAGCTAGCATAATGATTAGGCTAAGTGTACGGGTAATAAAGATATAATATGAAAGTCAGAAAGAAAAGCATTTCAACTAAGCATGTGCTTAATTAAAGAACAAGGTTATAAACACTTACTTCATCTCTAGAACTTCCTCTAAGTGTTTCCTTCTCTCTGCCCGAAGATTGGTCAAATGAGTTTCCTTTTCTGCCAGAGACTGCTGAGTGGAAGACAGCTTTGCTTTCATGGACTCTAGTTCCTGCTTTACTTTCTCCATGGCCATCAATAGCTCCTCCACCTATGACAAAAATGGAAAGGAGAAAAAGAGAACATTTTGATCATTTAAGAGTCAGGGAAGCTGCACCACAGGCAACTACTGGGCCCATAAAATTGAGGGTACATAAGAATACACAAAAATTTCTCTACTCTTTCTGGATCAGACCTACATATCAAGATATAGTCAATAATGACTTCCTGATTCTATAATTCTTTTTAATTTAGATCAGAAATAACTTATTCTTTTCTGGTATGTACATATATAATTTTCTTTTTGAAAGTGCATATGTAAGTCATAGTTCAAGAAATCACACTTTGGGGGCTGGAGATGTGGCTCAAGCGGTAGTGCGCTCGCCTGGCATGCGTGCGGCCCAGGTTCGATCCTCAGCACCACATACCAACAAAGATGGTGTGTCCGCCGAGAACTAAAAAAATAAATATTAAAAATTCTCTCTCTCTAAAAAAAAAAAAAAAAAAGAAATCACACTTTGGGCTGGGGTTGTGGCTCTGTGGCAGAGCACTTGCCTTGTCCATATGAGGCACTGGATTCAATCTTCAGCACCATATAAAAATAAATAAAAAAATATAAAGATATTATGTTCTTGTATAACTAAAAAAATGCTAAAAATAGAAGCAACACTTTACTATAGAAAATCCCTATATGAATGTTGTTTCAAAATGGTCCAGAAATTTCTATGGAAATAAAACACAAAAATACAAAGAAAAAAATCATAATAAATACTGATAGGAGAATTTTAGGAAATAAAGGACATAAACTTTAAAAGATTCAGCATACACATAGTTATAAATATATATAGTATATGTATATATATATATATATAAAACTATATATATAGATTTTATACACCTATTTTTATTGTTTACACAATTAAGAATTTTTTTAAAATAGCAGCCTATTGTCCCCCAGAACTATTAAAAAAAAAAAAAAGTCATAATTCAACCAAACAGCTACTTACTGTAACGCCAGGCAAATAGACTTTTTTTTTTTTTTTTTTTAAAGAAAGACTGAGGGGACTGAGGAGACCAGTATCTGTCTGGTTGATACTGTTCTAATCAACCAGATGGATAGGACATCGAATGCTTTAAATACACTGGGGTAGGAGGTGGAGGAACCTTGATAGAAACAGACCTGAAAAACAAATAAAAACCACCCAGGGTGTGCATGTAGGGTGGAGGAGGGGATGCTAAATCATATGGAAAAGAAACTCAGAGAGCAAGATATGTACTTTTCTACTTACTCTGGGTGTTTACCTAATCAGAATTATTTAAATAAATAAGGTCATTTTAATTAAGAAGTAAAAATAATGCTGATGAAAACATGTGTTATCACCAAAAAATAACCTCAACCAGGTAAGAAAATAGCCAACTGCATGGGTACTGCTTTTCAAGAAATAATCTTGGTGACAACAGATCTTTTCAGAAGTTGCGATAGGGATAGGTAGAGCATTTATCACTGCTCGACTCCTCCTACATAAACTAATTGGTGTGATACTGAAACTAAGCGTTGTCTGGAGAAAAAACTGCAGTAAAATACACCAGAGTTGTTCACTGACCCCTAGAAATAATGTCTGGTAACTAATCACATCTTGCTGTAGACTGGAATCAGCTGCTAAATACTCATAGAAGCAGATATATTTTGTTTTTTGGCACGTGCATTATTTTACAGAAGTAATCAAGTTGATGTCCTCAGCTAATGGGATCCTCACGGTCCAAGTTACCATGAGAATATACTGTCATGCAGATTTCCTCGGGTATGTATTAACATCTGCAAGTTTTATATGAATATATATCTCCCTCTGCCTTGTAAAAAGTACTGAAAAGATTGATTCAATTTTATCAGTTTAACTCATGTAAAATCTTATCTAAAATTGTGTACAAATGTTAAGTTCTTATGATAACACAAAATCAATAGATAAGCACCATTTGTGTCCCTCTTTTATGGATTTATCTAAACAGATCTCAAAAAGTCTCCCTTCCACTCTATTCTTCACCATTTCAGGCAACCAATGATATTAGCTTCTTAATAACTTGGAGAAATATTTTGCATGTACACAAGCAGGCATACATAATGTTGATTCCTCCTTTTCCTACCCAAAAGGATGACAATTCTATACACACTCACAAGCATCTAAACTTTTTTGTTCAATCTTTATTTTAGTACAACATACAGAAAAAATACTCAGACAATAAATGTACTCATTGAAGAATTTTCTGAGTGAACCCATCTTTGTAATCAGCACATAGATCCATAAACAGAATACTATCAGTACTATAGAAACCACCCTTATATCACCTTTCCAGATAAGGGTATTCACTATTTTGTTTTTCCACACTCTAGTCTAGTTTGCATTTTTGCTTTAATTTTGTACAAATAGAATTGAAAAAGCATATCATTTTACATATTTTCTCAGTGTTAAATCTGTGAGATTCATCCACATTTTTAGGTATAAATACAGTTCTGAAATTCTCATGATTCTATGCTATTACACTATGTGAAAATACCATAATTTATTTAAGAGAGTTGTATAAAGAGAATTTTTTTTTACTTTTCATTGAGTTTAATTAATTTTTCTTTATATTTTTTCTATGTTAAGAGCACTTTGTACACTGAATAATATTTTTACTACTTTAGGGTTATAAGGATATACACACACACACACACAAAAAAACCCACTTGATTTCTGTATATATTGTAATGGTGAAAATTCATTTTTTTAAACTAATATAGATACTTGGCTGAGAACTATAAACAGCACAAATTTCAAAAATCATGATTAGAAATAAATTTCCACCTATTCTGAAAAATATCAGAAATTAAAGACTACTTATGATATATAGGAAAAATGTTTCAACAACACTTCATATTGTAAACAACAAATTTTAAATTTCATAAATGAGCAATTTATGAATGCATTTAAAAAGTCTTCCATATATATATGTTTCAGGATTAAGAACAAAACACACATCTACATACAGGAGTCCTCCCTTATTGATGATTTTGCCCGTGGCAGTTTTCAGTCACCCAAAGTCCGGAAATAAACGATTCGTAAGTTTTAAATTGTGCACTGCACTGAGTAACGTAATAAAATCTCACACTGTCCTCCTCTATCCTTCCTGGAATGTGAATTCTTTCTTTGTTCTGTGGCTTCAACCTGCCTATCAATAATTTAGCAATTATATCAGTTATCAGATGCAGTGCCTTGGACTTTTAGGGTTTGTATTCAAGTAATCCTTATTTTATTTAATAATGCCCTGAAGTATTAAGTCGAAATTCAAATATGCCAAAAAGAAGTAAAGTGCTTCCTTTAAACAAAAGGAGAAAAGTATAATAAGACATTTTGAAAGAAAGTATATGTCCATTCACATAATTATTATTATACATTGTTGGAATTACTCTATTTTTAGTTCTTGTTGCTAATTGTGTCAATTCTTAAATTTTATCATAGGTATACATGCACATGTGTAACAATATATTGCATATAGAATTCAGTATTATTTGTGGTTTTAAGCATCCATGGAAGGGGCAGGTCTTAGAAAGTATCTCCCACATATAAGGGAGAACCACTATAATCACTACCCAGGAGCATTGAAAGTACAGTTATCCAACTGTATGTATTCCACTAAATCTCCTGAGAAAGGTAATTTATGTTACTTTTTCCCTTATGTGTCTCTTTTTAACCTCATGTATGTATTTTATATGTACAATCTCCAAATAAAACACTACTCATTTTTATCAGTTTATGAACTTGTATAAATAAAATCTTTCTTACTTCATCCAACATTGTTTTTCATGAATATTTTAAAAAAACCTACCATATGTGTGTATTCTACAACCAAGAGCAAAACAGCCCCATGTACTCACCACCCAGAAGTGAGAAGCAATGACAACCCAGCAATACTGACCGCTGTGGCAGTCAGATTATGGTTTACCACTAAATTGAACAGGCTCCTTAGAAAAATGGTTGAGTCCAGATTTGGGGCTAGAAACATACAAATCATCTTTGCACATCTTGTGCTATAAAGCAAGAAAAACAGGGATCAAGGTAAAAGGACACCAAAATTGGTGCCAAAACCAGCTTAAGATATCATGTTGGAGGGGGTGTGACTACAGAAAGAAGTGAAAAAAGCAATTCACATCCTCTATGAACATAGATACAAAAATGCTCACTGAAATACTCAGAAACCCAAACATGAACACAGTATCATGTAAAAATTGGGACTTACCCAAAGAATGGAAGTTGGTTTAAAATCATATTGAAGAATACAATATAAAAATCATATTGTTATTTCAATAAATGTACAGAAAGCATTTACCAATTCCTAACATCCTTTTTATGATAAAACACTTTAAAAACTAGGAATAGAAAAAACTCCCTAAAATGATGGACCAAGAACAAAATCAGACTATTTGCTCTCGCTACTTCTATTTAACATTGTACTAGAGATAGAAAAATTAAGCCTTGCAAAAAGAATAAAAATTATCCTGGGCTGGGGCTGTAGCACAGTGGTAGAGTGCTTGCCTAGCATGTGTACGACACTGGGTTCAATCCTCAGCACCACATAAAAATAAAGAAAGGTCCGTCAACAACTAAAACAAGATTAAAAAAAAAAGTTACCCATACTGCAAGAAAGCATAAAACTTCCTCTAGTTGAAGATGACATGCTGTTGTGTACAGAAAAATCCTAAGGAATCTACTAAGAATCATTTATAATCAATGAATAGAGGAACATTGTTGGATATAAGACAAGACAGACAAAAAATCAACTGTATGACCATACAGAATACAAATAAAATTTTAAAAAATTCCATTTAAAATGGCATAGTGAACTGTGTAGGTATAAATTAAAAACAAAAGAAATGTAAAACATGTATACAAAAAGTTATAAAACATTCTTGAAAGAAATTAAAGATGACATATAAATGGAAAGACACTCAAGTTCCTGGATAAAAAGGCTTAATTTTGTTAAGATGGCAATACTCTGCAAATTGACCTACAGGTTCAAAATGATTCCTATAAAAGCCTTAGCTGTGTTTGTTTGTTTGCAGAAATTGGCAAGATGATTCTCGAGTTCACATGGAAATAAAAGAAATTCAGAAACAGACAAAATTATCTTGGAAAAAAATATTGCAGGACTCATACTTCTTTTTTTTTAATTTGTTTTACTGAGTTACACATGACAGTACAGTGATCTTGACATATCATACATTTGAAACTTTTTAGTTTGAATTCATCCCATTTGTTGATTCTTGGTTTTAATTCTTGTGCTATAAGGGTCTTATTAAGGAAATTGGGGCCTAACCCCATGTGATGGAGATTAGGGCCTACTTTTTCTTCTATTAGATGCAGAGTCTCTGGTTTAATTCCTAGATCCTTGATCCATTTTGGGTTAACTTTTGTGCATTGTGAGAGATAAGGATTCAATTTCATTTTGTTGCATATGGATTTCCAGTTTTCCCAGCACCATATGTTGAAGACGCTATCCTTTCTCCAGTGCATGATTTTAGCACCTTTGTCTAATATAAGGTAGTTGTAGTTTTGTGGGTTAGTCTCTGTGTCTTCTATTCTGTACCATTGGTCCACCAGCCTGTTTTGGTGCCAGTACCATGTTGTTTTTGTTACTACTGCTCTGTAGTATAGTTTAAGGTCTAGTATATCGATACCACCTGTTTCACTCTTCCTGTTTAGAATTGCTTTTGCTATTCTAGGTCTCTTATTTTTGACTCATACTTCTTGACTTCAAAACTTACTAAGAAGCTGCATGGCTGATATTGCTTTAATGAAATAGGTTATCAATGAAAAAAAAAAAAAACCCAAAAAACTCACAGTCCAGGGGAAAAAAACCTAACTTTGAAGGGTCAACTGATTTTTGACAAGGCTATCAAGGCAATTCAATGAGGAAAGAATATTCTTTTGAACGAATGGTGCTTGAACAAATGCTCCAGTTCTTTACATTTTAAATTTCCCATGTCATGAACTCTTTTGACAAAACTGGGTCACTTTTGTTCTATTCAATGCACAATATTCTGGTTGACTTTTTTTGGGGGGGAGGGGTGCCACTTTATTTGTTCCTCCTATTCTCTTGGTTTTTGTAAACCAAAAGATCTAAAGACATAAACAGATTTGGATTTGATTTTTTTTGTCTTTTTGATAGCATTACTTCATAGGTAAGGCTATGTAGTTCATATTACATCATAAAATTGACATGTAATGGCTACCTGTCCCAGTTTTAGCATTAACATTGGTGTGTGTGTTCAGACAGTGATTTCTTCATTATAAGTTTCTCAATCTTTCACCAAATTCTTATGTCATCTCAATAATAATCAGCAAAGTCAAACAATGCTTTGTTTTGAACCATTTGCATGACTGCTGCTTTTGTAAATTCCCAATCAAATCTACCTCCCACAATCTAACACCGCCATTGGTTTGTTTTTGTTATTTTTGTAGGCTTGATAGTCATAAAAATATAAATAAACATATATTCCAGACATATATTCTTTCATTAATTATGTGTAAAGCAAATCTCCCAGTTGAGATCTGATGTTTTCTTTTTATTATGGTATTCTTCAATGATCTCAAATATATAAATGTAATTGACCATATCGAGCATTCATTTTAGGATTTGTGACTACTATAACCTGATTAAAAAATCTTTCCTTAAACCCCAAATCACATATTTCCTATTGAGCTTCACTGGTAGACTAAATTAGTGGTCTCAATTTTCCATTCCTCTAAAGTACTGTCCATCTACATACAGTCTTGTCACGGCCTCATGGTAGGCAGAGGACATTGATTTTGGTTAGGCTATGTGGCTTCCTTTGGAAAATGGGATGTTAGCTTATCTGACACAAGCTAAGGCTTATAATCTGTGTAACTGGATTGCATTTCTACCACTCTAAGAGAATAACAAAGTAGCTGTGGCCCCCTAGTTGTATCCTAGGATAAGCAATGTAGAGCAAAGCCACCCCTTTTTTATTTTTTAGACTTGTTTCTGTAAGAATGGGAAATTATTTGCTTACTTTAAGTTTACTAAACATCGATCAATATAAATCTCTGGGTTTGAAAATTTTTATACTCACTCATTCTTTTTCAAGTTTTCTTTTTCATATTTAGCTGGCTTTGCCAAGTTCCATTTTTCTTGGCATTTGGTCATTTTATCTAAATTTTTGAGTTTACTGGCAAAGATACTTTAGTATCTTTTTAACCCCCCTGTCCTAGGATAGTAGTTATGAACCTGTAATCATTCTAAATATTACCCATTCTATGTCTTTCTTTTTTCTTTTAGTTTCACTGAAGGCCAGTGAATATTTTTAGTGTTTTCATAAAATTTTACTTCATAAAATTTTTTGAACTTTATAAAATTTTTTTTTTCTTTTTAAATGAGGGTGGGATATTGGTTGGCTGCCCTGAATCTTTTCTTTTTTTTTTTTTTTTTCATAGTTGCAGATGGACAGAATGCCTTTATTAGTTATGTGGTGCTAAGGATCAAATCTAGTGTCTGACATATGCTAGGCAAGCACTCTGCCACTGAACCACACCCCAGACCAGGATCTTTTCTTTATCCTGCCAAAATACAAACCTCAATGTTCAAGTTCTACTGCTTATTAAGTATTTATCTTTGAATTCCTTACTTTTCTTCTCTTGGCTTAAGGATTTCTTTTTGGGGGTTTGGGGGGGGGAGTTTATTTTATATAGCACCTTCAACTATTTCTGTGGAAGTCATTTTCCTGGCATGTAGTCTACCATTTCTAAAGATATGTTTTGCCTTCCATCTAAAATTTTTTACCTCAGAGCTTTGTGTTAGTACCATGTTCTTAAAGATGGCTTTAGTTTCCTATCCATTTGTGTCAGATCTACAAGGTATTTCTGCCTCAGATTATATATCTATCCAAACAAGTTTTAAAGCATTTTAGTATTGAAAGAAAGAATGATAACATAAACCAAGATTTCCAATTAATCACCTGATTCACTCTCTGGCTCTAAGCCAATGAAACAGTTTCAAAGTCAATTTGAATGACTTTATTTTTTGTTCTTCTATAATCCAGGAGAGCATACCCAGGTAGCACCATTACATCCTACCACAGTCCTCCTTGCATAGTACACTGAGCATCATAACTGAAATGAAGGTAATGAAAACTAAGTAGAAGAAAAAAAGAGATAAATTTTAGAATAAACAATGAAGAAATTCTTTATAATTTTAAAATATGCTCCAGGTCAGAGAATAATTTTTAATAGCAGAAGTTTTAAGACACACACAAAAAGCCCTAGCCAGAGATGGGATTCAAGTAACTTAACTGCCTCTAGTAACATGTTATGGAGAAAGCTCAGGGCTTGACAGTGTGCAGTGCCAGCAGGACCAGATGGTTTGCTTAAATCACAAGCTAATAAACTTTTACTCAGAATAAGAAAGGAACAAATTATGATTCCACCACAGACCTATTTTCCTTAAGAAAGCAAAGCAATGAGATGCTTTAGGTGCTGGCAAAGCCTACATCTTCATTTCTCACTGCCTTCTATTCCACAACAGTTAGCAAAGTACTTGTTGTAGTTTCCAAGATGCTTATGGAAAATCTTATTATAGTTTCTTGGGAGGGTAAGAAGCCTAAGTCTACAAAAGAAGATAAAGGGAGTGGTTAAAATTAAAAAAAAAAAAAAGAAAAAAAACCCCAAAATTTTATCTAAAGGTTAAGCAATCGCCATGTAAGCCAGTTTGTTCATCTGAGTTTACTGGTTTTGTTCACTTGAACAAAATTTGAGATTAACACCCATCTTGTTTTACAAGTATCAAAAAAAGTTACCAAGCTTCTTCTGGGCCAAGAAGCATGTATGAAATATTAGTGAGAAAAGTGTATATGTATACATATGGGTGTATATGCATATACACTTTATTAATGGGTACGTGTGTGTGTGTGTGTATTTATACACAAATCCTATCAACATATTTTACCCAACTCCTTTAGATGTTTCATAATCACTGCCAATGAGAATTTGAATGTATATTTACTAACAAAGTTTTATGCTAGTGTATTTACACTAGGAATCTTTTTTTCCTAATATGTTCTTTTTGCCAATGCATGGTAATTCTTTAACCAAATACACATCAATAATACAATATTTTATGGATATGGAATAACTATAACTTCTGCCAATAATAACAACAACAACTTACATTATATGACCACTTTGAAGGGCACTGTTCTAAGTGTTTTACATATATTATCTCATTAAAACTTCACAATGATCCTGCGAAGTGGGTATTAGGTATTATTATCATCATAACCATCAATTCTTGTTTCTGTAGCAGAAGAAACAGCTTTAGAGGGTAAAGTGCCTTGCCCAACATCATTCAGTCAGAGAAAGCAAAGCTAAGATTCCAGCCTAGGCAATCTGACTCCACAGTATTCACCTTTCATGCTGTTGTCCAAAATCTGGAAAAGCTTTTCACATTATATCTAATGAGTCATTCTGGGGAGTATTCTAATGCCCACTCTTGCATCTTTCTCTCCTTTCTTTCTCTCCCTTTTCTCTTATTCCCCCCAAATATTTAACTTATAGTATGTGCCGGACACAAAGTGCTATGCCCTCATGGCATACTAGAAAACAAAACAGACATGTGCCTCCAACTCTAAAGCTTAAAATCCATATTATCTTTATGCTTAGAGATACAATCACTAATTAATATAATTTATTAATATATAATTATAAACAGTGAATATTATATAAATGAATATGTTTCCCCAAGACAGCCAAGAAGCAGGTGGAGAAGAAAAGGGTATTCCACTTAGGATCCCATAGTAATAGCAGCCTTGAGGTGGGAAAGCAGATATCTACCAAAGAAGAACCCCCCGCCCAAAAAAAAAAGCACACATCTACCGTAAGCCCTAGAACAAGGGGAATAAGGATACAAATGTGGCTGAAGAAGGAAGAAAGACATGAAGATGGATTTTAGACCATATTAGGGATTTTGGTATATAGGTCAAAGCAACCGAAAGGTACCAAAAGGATCTGATTAAATAGAGGAGCAAGAAGATTTAGAATGTTAAAATCAGAATTACTAAAATAATAGCTCAAGGAATCTAAGCATGACACAGAGAGAAACAAGGAAAGGGCTAATGGATTAGGATAAAGCAAAAAGCAACAAAGATCTAAAACTTCAAATGATATAGAAAGGTGGTATAGCAGGAATACTTGACGAGAAAGCTAAAATAACAGGAAACTGTGATTAGGAACAATGCTTTAACAAAGAATAGGGAGGTAAACTAGATTACAACAAGGTCTATAATGCTTGAGATCAAATGAAGGAAGACACTGGAAACAAAGGCTTCTGGCCAAGAAACTTCGAAGACAAAGTCACAAATGATTACTACCACATGGGTATTTCTCACTCATGAAATCACTGAGACTGCAGAAGTCTTCAATGAAAAACTTCAGCACAACTGGAGGTTGTGGCATACACCTGTAATCCAGCTACTTCAGAGGCTGAAGCTGGAGGATCGCATGTACAAGGCCAGCATGGGCAAATAAAATGAGTGAGACCCTGTCTCAAAATACAGAAAGAAAAGGCAGGAGGTAGGGTTGTTGTTCAGTGGTACAGTACCTCTGATTTAATCCTTAGTACCCCCTCCCCAAAAAAGGGCAAGGGGGTATAGCTCAGCGGTAAAGTGCCCCTGAATTCAATCCCCCTACAAAACAAAAGCTTCAGTGCCAGAGTTGAATGGTATGAGCCTTGAAGAAGCAGGGATTTTTATATAAGAATGTGATGGAACAATGAATGAAGATATAGTGGGATGAGAGTCTATATCTAGCCACTAAGATTAAGTATAACTATTTATTGATCACCAGAAAGGGTTGTTGGCAGCAGCCAGAAAAGAGATAAGATTATATTTCAGGCAAAGAAGGTGAAAGATGGTTCAAAAAAGAATGCTGTCAAGGCATGGCATGGAGTAGAAAATTAATGAATATTTGTTGAATTAATAAATTAATTAATGAAGACAAAATAAACTTGTGAATTTTGATGACTCAGAAGGGAAATATCAGAAGGATCAGAGGAACTGGAGGATTGGGTTAAGAAAGTACATAACAATAGAGGGATGACAGTGCAGTGAAGCATAGATGACTTAGACAATGTCTGATGAAATCCAGGATGATAGGCACAGTGAAAGTAGCTCCTCTAGTTTCTTTGAAGATGGGAGACATTGGTTTCAATGGATGATAACATCAAAATAAGCCATATGTCATGAAAGAACTTATAAATTTTATTTTTTTGTTATACTACCCATTTAAATGCATATGACTTGCATAACAATGCAGATAATTTCTAGTCTGCTCTTTCAAAATAATTTCTAAGTTATTCCTGATGTAATCAATGATAACAATATCACTGAATTATGCATTACATTAGGCTTAAAGTACTTTATCTTTTATTACTGTTCTTATGAAGGACTCACGTGTAGGCAGGAGTCAGACACAGAACTGAAGAAGACACCATTTTTCTACAATTCAAATTTGGGTCTTAGTAAGTTTCTTGATTTTTAAATACATTTTTGCATTTCTCCATTAAGTCAACACTGCCAAAGATTTGTGAGAATGAATAAAAATCAGTAAATGACACTTTAAATAACTGATATGCTTTTTGAGTAGGGAATTTACAAAATGTTTTTACTGTCTCTCGAAATACGGTTCACATTCCCAAAGAACATTTAACAATGCTGGGTATTTCTATGAAAGCATGTGAACTGGAAATAGCCACAGAGTTGAGATGGACTGCAGAGGAGGTGAATTCATACCAATTGGCTGTATTCTTTCACTGGCACTGCTTTTATGTTTCCAGTAATATTAACTTATGGCAACCAATCTCTGCAACTGAAGAAATTTTTAAAAAGAGAGTGGAAATGTTAGGGTGAAAGAAATGCTTCCTTTTCAAGCCATCTCAATTTTCCTTTTCTTTTTTTAAGTAAAGTCAGAGGGCTTAGGTAGATAAATCCTATAATAAGTACGCATGGTTCTAAGTAGAACTTGAAAAATCAGACATCAATAAAACATGGGTGCACATTTTCAAAGCAATTATCACCCTGATGCTATCATCTTGAGTCACCAAGGTTGGAAAAAGGCCTAAGAACTGCCAATGGTTAATCACTGCTAATTCTATGTAGGTGATTTTTGGAGACATAACATCAAAACTAAAAATTAAAAAAACCTAAATTAATGTACTGAAAACAAATTCTTATTTCAGCAGACTATTATTTGATTAAACCTATTCTATAATTTGCTTATTTTAGCAACACACATTGCACCAGAATTAGTTAAAAAAATTAATAACTTCCTGGTCCATATAAGCTCCACAGCCCTTCTGTACTACTATAAGAAGAAAGAAATAATCTAAATAACAGATCATGTTTTTGTTCTCTAGCAGCAATAGCAAAAAAGATGTGGCAACCATCATTTTATACTTTCTTCTGTATCTGGGTCTTGAGAGCTCTTTATAGTTCATTAGGGTTTGTGACAAATGAAATAATTTAGGAAAGAAAATACAAATAGAGAAAGAATGATGATACCTTTCCTTCAACTTCAAGCTCTGGTAAGTTCTCAAAAAAAAAAATGTTTTGCCTACTTTGCTAGAACTTGTGACAACAGAATAAGTTTTAAATGTCTATAAAAACATCCAAATGTTGGAAAGAAATTTCCCTCTTAGATGAAATGATTTGATATTTTAAATGGAAAAAGTTCTATTTGCATTTTATTATCAAAAACAGCAATTCCTTCACTAGCAAAAATCAACAATGGAGAATGGAACCTGAAGATCCATTCTTCAAGGGATCAAACTGAAATGGTTTGAGTAAAACAGCTTTATATTATTTCCTTAAGTTTTCAACAATAAAAACAAAAGTTAACTGGCATTTTAACTGGAAATGTTATTCCTCATTTACAATGCTAAAAAAATCAAACTACTATCTAGAAGTAACCAACATTGGTATTTCATCAATGAGAGAGAACATTTTGTGAAGAATGGTTAGAAACAAAATTCTAGCAAATGGACTGACAGTTGTTTGCCCTTATTAAAAGCTTACTGTTAGTAGAAGGAGAAAAGTTAAAAGAACGACTTAATGTGTAGCAACCCAAGGACATCAAGGGGGAACCCATAAACATCATGTAAGTGTGTGTATCAGACACACATGCACGTACACATGCACATACACACAGAATTATTTTGGTCATAGTAATAAGGCTCAACATTTGTACGCATTCTTTATAGTCTTCTACAATTTAATCTCAATATGAAGTATTGAATGGATGCTCACGGGGGTGATAATTTCTTCCATCTAGGTTAAGCTATGGAAGCTTGTCAAGAGGATAGAAAACACAACCAATAAACAAAACTTAAGAAATAAAATCCACACCATTTGACTCCTAATCCCATGCACTTTACATTAACTCTTACTGCACTTTTGTTTACTAAAAAGAAGAGAGATAAGAGAAAGAGATAACGAGTGCCAAACTAGAGCTGAGGACATGTCACTCACAAAAAACTATCTGTTGAGTAGGATAAACCCTACTGTGCACATTTCTCTAGGAAAATGTCTTTCATTGAAAACATCCAGGAAGATGCAGCCATGGAGAACATAAACTGCATATAAAAAGCAGTGGGAGGCCATCTGGCTCTTGTGGCTTCACCTCCAGCCGTATCTTGGATGACTGCCTCTATCGTCAATAACTGGGTTTATCAAACCTCTCTGCAGGAGAGAATAGAACAAGGGCCAAACACCCCAAGAACTCATTACGAGCAAAGTAAAGATCATCTGTTACAGAACTGCACATAAATTCCAAAAGTTTTGCTTCCTTGTGTAGTAGATGTCAAACAGTTAAGATGGAAGTATTAAAAACCCATTTATTTAGAAAACAAGTTCAACAGTCTCCTCATGCTCATCTCTGAGGTTCAATTTTGGAATGTACCCATTTTATGTTATTTCCACTGCAGACAGTTTTTTCACTTGGTCCTAGCATTTGAAAGCAGAGATGTGGCTCTTTTGTTGAATAAAAATGAAACCTCAAGCCTAATTCTAGAGGCATAAACAGTTGCTGAATTTTCATGAAAATATAGTCATTTATTATTTCATGAAACATTTTTTCAAAAGGAAAAAATTATGATAACAAAAAGACAAAAGACAAATACATGATTTTCAGAATAACTGTTACAAACCGCTCATGTTTCTAGAGATTTTTTTCATTATTCCAAATCCTGGGGGCTTCATTTCTGTCTTGGAGTTTCTTTAGTAGCTGTCTACTGACCCCAGCTGGCAAAATTATTGAGGAAGTTACAGTGACTAAAGTTAATGCCAATTCAATTTTTACAGTCTATGTAAAGAAAATTTTTAAGAGAAATAAGAAAACAGAAGATCAAGGTGAAAGAATCTAAAGATTCTCTAAGCTTTATCCTCCTACAATACACAGGATGAGAGAAAAAACAATATACACAACTAAGAAAAGGTCATGCCACTGACTTGTAGGGGTTTTAGGTTCCAACCAATCCATATTTCCAATTCCCATCACATATTAAATGTCCATATTTTTACTTCCATATTATTTGTAACATTTTTCTGTTTTCTTTTGCAAGTTTAGTAAATATGATTCCATCACAAAGATATCATTTAGGGCTATCAGCATTCTTAAAATAATATTCAAATTGCTGCCTTTTCCCTTGTTAATCTTCAAGATGCTTGTTATTATTTTAATCTTTTTTTTTATCAAGAGTTTTATTAGACTGGGCCCTATAGCACATGCCTGTATTCCTCCTACTAGGGACACTAAGGCAAAAAATCTCAAGTTCAAGGCTAGCCTGGGCAACTTAATGCACCCGTACCTGATCTCAGAATAAAGCTTTAAAAAAAAGGCTGTGGATGTAACTCAGCACTAGCACACTTGCCTTGAATGTGCCCTGGGTTCAATCCCTAGTACCTCCAAAACAACAACTTAAATTAAAAAACAACAACAACAACAAAACAGTTGCATTAAAACTCTGGGATCATTTTTGTTGTTTAATACAAAGACAAAGCTAATTCCTTCAAAACTGTCTCCAGCATAACTGAATGAATATGATTTTAAATATTCAACAAGGAGGGGCTAGGGATGTAGCTCAGTGGTATAAAGTTTGCCTAGCTTTTGTGAGGCCTTTCGTTCAATCACCAGAATCCTAAACAAAATAACCCACAAATATAGTAGGAGATAGTTTCAAATTTTAAGACAGATCTTACACCGGAGAAATGTCTGTTTCAACTATGCAAACTGGTCTTGAAATTCTAGATATGAGTTGTGTACCACTCTTACTATCAACATTTAAGATCTGATATTCTGAAGGGGCTAAAAATTTCAATGAAAAATAAGAAGGGACTTTTTAAAAACAGTTTTGCTTTATTCACCATCTTGTTCTACATTTTTGAAGGTGGCTACAACAATTCTTCTTTTGAACATTCATTCTCTAAGACACTGATAATCAGACTTGTTATTTAAAAGTATTTGGGTTATTTCAATTATTAAATGAATTGAAATGGAAGATAATATTTGGTTACCATTACTACAGACTATTATCATTCCTCTAACTTAAGGCCATTTCATACATCTTTCTCAGATCAAAAGAAGTCTAAACACTGAGATTTCTGCTATGGCAGGGTACAGCCATTTAACAACTTCTTTCCACAAGCCAGAGATGGCAGAATTCTCTTTGAAGTGGCAGCCCTGTTGGCCTTTGAAGTCCCTTGTCAATTGCAGAATGGCTCTGGTGGGGTTTGTTTTGTAGCCAGCTGTCACCATGAAGGCAGACATGACGTATTTCCAGCAGTCTCACTTCAGGGTCTGTCAAGTGACTGATTTCATAACCAGTCACCATAACAAAAGAGATTCAAACTCCTTGACATTAGAGTAAGAGTCTATAATGAAACTTACTAGGCTCCTCTTGACAGAACTTCATTTTAATATTGAACTGATTACACAATGACAAAGAAAAAAATTATTGTGAACTTAACTGTCATATCTCTTCAGATTCCTGGAACTGTTTAAAATGTACTTTCCATATGCTTATCAATGACATTTCAAAACCATGTCTTACTTTTTAAAAATGAAGTATCTTTGAACAACATTATCTTTGATCTGTGTATTGATCAAAAATGATAACTTCTGGAAAAATCAGTAAACTGTTTTACAAGCATGGTTATGTTGTTAACTTACACTGAATTTTTTTTTATATGACTGAATGATTCTACACAGTTCTGAGAAAAAGTTTTTATTTGTAGTACTTTTAGACTGCTTAGCTACTCATCTCAAGAATATCTACAGATACAAATCAGTTTCAGACTTTATAAGGGTAAGCAAAGGAAAATAATTTAAGATACGTTAAGAAGAAACTTCGACAAAGGAACCAGTTTTAATAATATTATAAACCTATTTCCAGGGTGGGGAAAGGTAAGACAAATCTTGAAGAACCCAATGTCAAGTTTACCAGTCATGGATAACAGAAGTACCAGTCCCAGTAAAAGAAAATAAAGTAGAATCAAAAGATTTTCAAACTAATTGGATCACAGTTCATATATGCTCTAAAGGCTATTCTGAATTTTTATGTTTTTATAAACATGATTCAATGTTACTTCAGAGTTGAAGATCAGCTGCTACATAAGACTTTCAGTTATCTCCCACTAGCCCAAAGATGAAAAATAGTGGGCTACAATTTGCACATTCACTGTCTGTGTCATGTAAGTCTAGTATTTTCCCACTGAAGGGCAGGTCAGGGATAACAATGATTTCTAAATTTTATTGTTTCCTTTTGACTATAATCCTCTAGAATTAAAATTCAAAATAATGTAAAATACTTTTAAATAAATTATATGTACTCTAAGTCCTTAAATGTACAATTCTGAAATCTTTGAGGGTTTTAGTTCAGATGACAAGGTGCTTTATTGAATCCAGGGGAAAAGAAGTTGCAATAGAAAATAAAAACATTTAAAAATATTATCATTAAACTCTAAGCTGTTAGTTAAGTAACATTAATGTCAGAATATGTACAAACATTCAGGAGGTCAAAATAAAATTTTATACATTCACTCAATAAATACTTCTTGAATGTTGCATGTGCCAGGCATGATGGTAGCTATTAAGAAAACAACAGGAAACAGCTCCTGCCCTCGAGGAACTTGTGTTCTATTATAGAAAATAAGTGATGGTCTCAAAGGAATAGGTAATAAATACATAACAATAACAGTGTTATAAAACAATTAGGGGGCTGGGGATGTGGCTCAAGCGGTAGCGAGCTCGCCTGGCATGCATGTGGCCGGGTTCGATCCTCAGCACCACATACCAACAAAGATGTTGTGTCCACCGAAAACTATTAAAAAAATTCTCTCTCTGTCTCTTAAAAAAAAAAAAATTAGGGATATGTACAGGGCATTGTTTAGAAACATAAGACAGACATATGTTAGACTTAAAAGGTCACAGATGGTTTTTATGGAAGGAGAAGTGGGATTTATCCAGATGAGGAAATAAAGAAAGGATGATGAGTGACTCATGCAGAGGGAACACTGTAATTCAACACAGTAAAACTATTTCTTGGCAGTCATTAAGAATACAAATAATAATAAATGCTGGCAAGGATATGAGGAAAAGGGAAAACTTATAAACTGATGGTGGGATTATGAATTAGTACAATCACTATGGAAATCAGTATGGAGGTTCCTCAAAAAGCTAGGAGTGGAACCACAATTATGACCCCACTATGCTATTCCTTGGTATTTATCCTAAAGAATTAAAGTCATCATATTATAGTGATATATGCATACCTATGTTTTATGAATGAATAAAGAAAACATGGTATATACATACAATGGAATTGTATTCAGTCATAAAGAAGAATGAAGTTGTGGCATCTGGAAAATGGATGAAACTTGAAAGCATTATGTGAAATAAGCAAAGACTCAAAAAGTCAAGGATCATATAGTTTTTAAAAAATCAATAAAAGAAAAATGAAAAAAATAAAAACAAAGGCATTGTGTACAACTAAAAGAAATAAATATTAAAAAAGATTATTCTGGATATTATATGAAGAATAACTAGAATGAGAGAAAAGGTTGCATAATTCAGGGACATGGTAGGGTAATGGCAGTGGAGATGCCATTAATTTTCTTAAATGTAGAAGTTAGAAAGAAAAAAAGGAATAAAATGGGCAGAGCAAGGTTGATGAAAGTAGAAATACTATCAGTCCAGTATAATAGAAGAGCGAGACTAGGGGGAGGGAGGAAAGAAGGGAAAGTGCAGGAAATGGGAAATGAAACTGACCAAATTAAGTTATGGTACTTGTACGAATTCCCAACAATGAATTCCACTACTATGTACATTAATAACACCAATTAAGAAAAACATTTTAAATGGATGGAGATATATATATATATATATATATATATATATATATATATTGCTGAGAATTGAGCCCAATGCCTCACACATGCCAGGAAAGTGCTCTACCAACTAAGCCAAAACCTCAGCCCAAGGAAAAAAAAAATTTTGAGAGAGAGAGGGAGAGAGAGAGAGAGAGGGAGAGAGAGAGAGAGAGAGAGAGAGAGAGAGAATTTCTTAATATTTATTTTTTAGTTTTTGGTGGACACAACATCTTCATTTCATTTGTATGTGGTGCTGAGGATCAAACCCAGCGCCCTGCGTATGCCAGGCAAGCGCACTACCGCTTGAGCCACATCTCCAGCCCCAAGAAAAATTTTTAAAAACATTTTTTTACTTGCAGATGAACATAATACCTTTATTTTATTTATTTATTTTTATGTGCTGCTGAGGCTCAAACCCAGTGCCTCACAAGTGCCAGGCAAGTACTCTACCAATTAAGCCACAACCCCAGCACCAAAAAAAAAATATTTAAATAAACTTAAAAAACAAAACAAAACAACTCTAAAGCCATTCTTTATCTTTTAAAAAAGGACCCAATGAGCACTAATGCTAATTTTCTTTTTAGAAACATTAAAGATATTTAATAATTTGTTGTTTAAATGAGTAAATAATACTACTAAAAATATTTATCACAGTACTGGTAGACAGTAAATAATGTCAATTTCTCAAGTCTGGGAGTTTATTATCAAAAGATGTACTTACTTCCTGTGTCACATTTTCTAATAAAAGGACAATTGTATTGTTAAGGATTCATCAAACTTTAATCCTTACATAGAGAGGGAGTAAGCATGCATTTTCTCATTTTGAAAATAAGTCAAGAAAGCTATATGTGGTAAATAGCTAACACAAAGATAAAGAGAAACCAACCATATGTCATCTTCCGAGTTTATACTTTAGCTCAGAGCATTCTTCTGATTTAAATCCACATATCTATCTGCGCAGTGGATATCTTCACTTGAAAGAGGTCATAGACATCTCAAATTTAACATCTACAAAGATGAATTCCTGTCTTAAATTCTTCCTCCTCCAGTTTTTTCTACAGTTCAATAAACACCATCACTATCCACTTAGATCTGCATTCTAGAAAATGTAAGGATTTTCCTTGTCACATCCCTCTCTCTCCACATGTAATCGACCAGCAAGACTTATTAAATCTATCTCCAAATGGACTTCTCCATCTCCACTGCCATTACCCTACCATGTCCCTGAATTATGCAACCTTTTCTTTCATTCTAGTTATTCTTCATATAATATCCAGAATACTCTTTTTTAAAATATTTATTTCTTTTAGTTGTACATAATGCCTTTGTTTTCATTTGTTCTTTTATTGATTTTTTTAAAAAATAAATGACAGCGGAATGAATTACAATTCTTGTTACATGTATACAGCACAATTTTTCATATCTCTGGTTGTACATAAAGTATATTGATACCAATTCGTGTCTTCATACATTTACTTTGGATGATGATGTCTATCACATTCCACCATCCTTGCTAATCCCCTGCCCCCTTCTTTTCCCTCCCCTCTGCCCTATCTGAATTCATCTATTCCTCCCTCTCCCTACCCCAGTATGAATTAGCCTCCTTATATCAGAGAAAATATTCAGCATTTGTTTTTGTGGGGGATTAGCTAACTTCACTTAGCATTATCTTCTTCAACACCATCCATTTACCTGCAAATGCCATGATGTTATTTTCTTTTATTGCGGCCACACCCTACTTCAATTATGGCTCTTTTGAGAGAGGCTGCTGGTGCAGAAGGGATTGTTAGGGTCCACATGCCCTTCTCCATAGCAGACCTTTCACAGATTGAAAAACACTTGGGTTCCTATACCATCAACTCTGCCTCATACATAAAGGAGTTTCCAAGCCTATAGCTTTACTTTTCATGACATTTACATGGTCCTTTCTCCCAGTAGAAAGCAGGCAGATCTGGGAACAAGCCCATAAATTATGCTAAATGAGGTCCATCAAACCCCCCTGGCCCACCCATTAGGTGCCCAGGCAGTTCCTGACCAGGACCCTAATTGGGACAACAATACCACTGCAGGATTATCCCTGAGGGACAAATTTTCCACCTGCCTAGTTGCCAGAAAGCTGTAAACTTTGAAAAACTCCAAGAAATCATTCAGGACAAAAGCGAGAACCTTTCCACCTTCCTAGACAGACTGACTAAGGCTTTCCAGCAATATACTAATTTAGACCCTGAAACCAATTTAGACCCTGAAACCAATGGGAGACAGCTCCTAATGACCTACTTCTTCTCCCAGAGCTACCCCAACATTCAGGCAAAACTTAAAAAACTAGAATGGGGACCTTTGACCCCTGAGACTGAAATCCTGGTCACAGCCTTTAAGGTGCACCATAACCCGGATGAGAAGGCCAGAAAGCAAAAAACCCAGACGTTGGCACAGATTCTATGGGGACCTACCCATGGACCCCTTTGTTTTCGGCCAAATGCCCACCACCTAAGATGTCCCCTGGGCCCTGTTTTAAGTTTCTAGGTTTCTAGGCCCATTTGCTTTTCTGTGCCTCCTTCTGACCGCTGGTCTTTTCTCAGCCAGTCCCTCTCACTGGACCTCTGGCCAGAAGCTAATGTGGTGTCTCCTCTTCCCTCTTCTCCTTGCCTTCAGGTATCTTTTGTGTTTTTAGGCTCATCGTGTGTGGCACACCTGGTTCATGGAGTTTGTGGAGGCCCTCCAACAGGATAGCTGGCTGACTCCCCCCATCTGCAGGGACAAGGATTGGATCGAGACTATCCATGACCTATGGCTTCAAGGAACTTTCATCAATTTCAGCCCCAAGGAAATTTTATATCATAAAGCCCTGGCCTTTACAGCTATGCTTCTCTTGTCCCTACACCCTGACCATCCCTCCCTTCCTTCACACTCGTTGTCCCTCTTCAGCAGGAAGTAGCCAGACAATCTCAATGCCCTGCTTCCAACACAAAAACAAAAAGGGAGGAATGTTGGGTGTGTGGGAGACCTTGCCTTTTGGTTTTATTTCCCCCGCATCAGGTTTCTCCTTGCTGAAGTTAAGTTTCCATTTCTCAAGAAGAACATCACATAATCCCTTACCCTTCCGCCTCCTCTCTGAAGGGTGCCAAGCTGGGAGGGTGGCAAAGTCAAAAGTATTCTCAACCAATCCCCACGAGACACAGTGTCTGCTCACTCATTTCTGAGTCACCTTCCCAATCACCACCCGACATGTCACCAAAGCAACCCTTCTTAAACTGAAGCTTGCAGGCTCACGCGGCTGCTCTCTGCCTCTCCTTTTCTTCCCCTTCAGGCAGTCCCCAATAAAATCTCTTGGTTGAATTTCCGTCTCAGGTGAGTCACTCACTTTTCAAATATATAAATGTTTTATATCATAAAGAGAAGCAAAAAATGTAATTTCTTGGGTTCTTTAAAAATTGTTTATTAAGAAATAAAGTATCTAATGACAAAAGTAAAAAAAAAAAGTACCTAATGAGATATAAATACCATAGTGATTGACATCCATCATTACTCATTTCAAAAGTAGGAGGTCAAACTGTTCTTTAGATGTTCCTTTTTCTCTTGACTTTGTTTCCATTCCCTTCTGCCTGGAATTTTATAGTAACTTAGTTTATTTTACATTAGGCTATTTGTATGGATCATCCTTCATATTTTTCTTAGCAAAAATACATGTATAAATTTAAATCTGATCATTTAAAAATTTCTTCTAGTCATAACTGTTAAAAAATATTATGAATTTATTTATAATTATAATTACTAATAATATAGAATAAAAACAATATGAACATTTAATACAAAAATTATTAAAAGTCTTGTTAGGGCTGAGATTGTGGCTCAGTGGTAGAGTGCTCGCCTAGCATGTGTGAGGCACTGGGTTCGATCCTCAGCACCACATAAAAATAAAATAAAGGTATTGTGTCCACCTACCACAAAAAATAAATATTAAAAAAATGTCTTGTTAAACATATTTATCTGAATGGGACTAATGAAACTCATAAGTTATTTTTAGTTTGATAGGAGGTATAGCTCAGTGGTAGACTGCTTACTGGCATGGGCATGGCTCTGGGTTCAATCCCTAGCATCACAAGAAAAGAAAAAAAGATATCCCTTGATAAATAATACTTGTTAGAAAGATAGAGGGTTCAGCATCAATTCTATTGGTGTGTTTCACTTTTATAAGTGTGAGCACTGAGAAACCTGTTTCTTATTAAAAGAAAAAGAGGAGCAGTGTTACTCAATTCCTTGCACTTCTTTAAAATTATATACTCTATATACTTTAGATAGATATATAGATACTATATACTCTGTATACTTTAGATTTATATACCTATCATAAACAATTATTTTTAACATTGTATCAGTTGGCAACTTAATTAGGTCCTCTGACAATTCTGTAGGAAACAAAGAACTGGAAACAACAACCAGTTCATAATCATTCGTTTTCTTGATACTAATGTTTTGAACTATTCCTTTGTTAAATTGCACAGTTTTTTCCCCCAAGGAAAATACAGGTCAGAAAGTGAGGAGAGGTGTGCATAGTTGAAAAGTGAGAGGTGCATAGTTATGAAAGGAAAAATAGAAAAGGTGATTCTGCACATTGTACGTGCTGTTAGAGAAGATCAATTTGAGGAAAAGCTATGTTTGGAAACTGAAAAACTTCAATCCTTTGAGAGAGCATTCCTGCATTTCCAGGTACAGACACTTCAGTCTGAAGATATCTGGCCTAAACACTCTAATAACTCATCTGACTTTTCTTTCACACTTATCCACCAATTCATTCTCCCATAGCAGATGGAATGATCTTTTAAAAACACAAATCAAATGATGTCCTATTAAAACTCTTCAATGGCTTCCACCACTCTTAAAAAACACAAAACTTCTTGCCAAGGCTTCCATAGGTACTGTATACCATACATAGCTCCCAAAAGTAATAGAAGTCTTACTCAGAAATGTCCAGTTCTTATTACCATCATAATTACCTTATTACCATCATAAATTGCTGATTCCTCCCCCACTCATCACAAGGCAAACTTCTCAGTTTTCAGGGCTCTTGTTAAATGTCCCTTTCTCAGGGGATCTTTCTGAGTACTCAATCTAAAGCAGGTTCTAATCCAGTCAATTTATACCAAATAGAAAACTATCCATAAGGGAGTGGTTTCGGGATCCCTGTGAACACCAAAATCTGTGGCTGTTCAAGTCCCTTCTATAACATGGGTGTCTGCACATGACTTACTCACATCCCCCTGTGTACTTTAAATCTTCTCTACATTAATTACAATACCCAAGTCACACCTGCCATATAAACAATTGTTATACTGTGTTGTTTTGGGAAAACTGAGAAGGGTATACATGTTCGATACTGTCACATTTTTAAAAAAGTATTTTCAAATCACAGTTTGTTGAAGCTGCAGATGTGAAGCTCACAGAGATAGAGGGCAGACTGTAATTATCTAGTAAACCATAGAGAAAATTGTAAGTTCTTGAAGGTCAAAAATTTATACTTAACAGATAATATCTTATGATTTTGAAAGTGAAGAATTTATACTAATCTTAAAATTACAAATAATGTCAAAATGTCCATTCGAAGCTGGGTGGTGGTGCCCACCTGTAATCCCAACTGCCTGGGAAGCTACGGCAGGAGAATAGCAAATTTGAGGTCAGTCTGAGCAGTTTAGTGAGATTGTTTCAAAATTAAATGTAGGGGCTGGGGCTCAGTGGTAGTGCACAAGCCTGGCATGTGTGAGGTACTGGGTTTGATTCTCAGCACCCTATACAAATAAAGAAAATAAAGGTCTATCAACAACTAAAAAAAATATTTTTTAAAAAATTAAATACAAAGGGCTGGGGCAGATGTAACTCAGGAATAAGAGTTCTTGCCTAGCATGTATGAGGTCCCAGGTTTAATACCCAGGCCTCCTTCTTCCAAAAGACCACTTGAAAAAAATGAGTATCACTATTAAAAATTGAGTTTTAAAACAAAAATCAGAACTTATGTGTAAATGTCAGTTATTTTGATAGAATATACCTTTAGGTTACTGGGTAAGAGTAAAATAGTTCATAAAATCAGTTTAATGAACTATAAAAAAAAGTCTTCTTACTTTACTGGCATTTTTAAAAACTCTTAGATAACAAAAAAAAAAATAAATTTAACCACAAAGAATATCACTGAAAATACTTAAAATTTTTTTAAGTTCACACAAGCATGGCTGAACTAAGGATATTACAGGATATTCATTCCTGGCCATTCTGAGACTTCTTTAGAACCTGTTTGTCCTAAGTTTAAGTAAACAGACTCTCACATTCAACAAAACACAAAACTCACCAGATGTGGAAAAGGATAAAACAAAAGAAAAGAGTCCTTAGGTTTTCCCTGGGTTTTTTTTTACTTAAATCTTTCAATTTGCCACCACTGGTAGGTGGGCATCTACTTTGACTACACAATGTCTTTGAATTTCTGGCATTTGGAATTTTAAATTTTGGCATAATGGTGCCTCATTCAAGAACAAACCACTTATAAACTATGATTACAATAAGCTGAAAAACACTTCGAGGCATACTTCCATGTTTGTGATAATGCTGGTATAAACCTACTGTATTTCTGTCATATAAAAGCATAGCAACACAATTATGTACAGTATGTGATATCTGATATGATAATTACTGTTTTTTTTTGCTATAGTGTAATTTTTGTTGTTGTTTTTAAAGTTTACTCCTACTAATTAAAGAAAGTTTGCTGAAAAGCATTATGCCATGTTATGTGGGCAGCAGACTCACACAGCCCATGCTTAACCCATCTCTTGAATATATCAAGAGAGCACCGCAAAGTGACTGACCTACACCATTTAGGTCTGTGTAAGTACAATTTATGATGTAGACACAATGATGAAATTGCCTAATGATACATTTCTCAGAACGCAGAACACATCCCCTAGGTTAAGCAATGTATAAGTGTATTATGAATAATAATAAAAAATGCATGGAGATTCTGTAAGAATATAGGAAAATCTTTTTTAAAAAAAGCTTCTCTTTGGGATTTTTTTCCCCTCTTCAAACTTGAGACAGTTCTCTTTTTTATTATATTATTTTGAGGTACTAGAGATTGAACCCAGGGACTCGCAGGTGCTAGATAAGAACTCTGGCACTGAACACAAGCTCCATCCCATTTTTTATTTTATTTAGAGAGAGGATCTCATTAAATTGCCCTGGCTGGCCTCAAGCTTGCAATCCTCCTGCCTCAGCCTACTTGAGTAACTGAGATTAAAGGTGTGTGGCAATAGGCCAGCTCGATGTCTTTTTTAACATGAGCCATGGTTCCCATTAAATTTTACTTTTAGGAATCAAGAGATGAAGATATCCTGTTTCTATTAGTGGGATTCATTTCACCTCAGGAAGCTAAATTTAAGAAATAATTTTATAACCTAAGTAAGATAATCAGAATAATGTCTTTAGCCAAAAACCTTCATCCATTTAAAGCATTTAAAAAAATTATCTATAGGTGATAGTGCACACAATTAACACAGGTAAGTAAAAATAACAGTGCAGTTAGAAGACAGAAAAGGATAAGAATAAGAACAGAAGAGGGGGATGAGGGAACAGTGGGTGAAGGTTTTAAGGCTTCATTAGAACAAACATACAAGCAATTTCTTCATACCTTGAACCACTTAAAGCCCAAATGACTGGTCTCATGAAATATTTCACTCAACAGCTTCAGAAAGGCAGTAAGTAGCAGAATGGTGGAAAACAAGATGAACAGGAAAGAGAAGGAAAAAAGCATGCAATTAAAGGCAAATTTTATATAGCCACTTTGGAAGATAGTTTGGCAGTTTCTTACAAAGCTAACTATCTTACCCTATGACTTTACCGTGCAATGCAGAAACCATACTCTTAGATATTTACCCAGATAAGCTGAAAGTTCATGTCCTCACAAACACCTGCACATGAAGTTTGCAGTAGGTTTATCCATAATTGTGAAAAGTTGGAGCAAACGAGATATGCTTCAATAGGTGAAGGGGTAACAAACTGGAAAACCCAATACAATAGACTATAATTCAGAGATGAAATGAGTTATTAAGTCATGAAAAGATGGGGAGGAACCTTAAACACAAAGGCTAAGTGAAAGAAGCTAATGTGAAGAGGCAGTATGCTATATGGTTCCAATTTCCAGTAAAGAAAATGGCAAAACTGTTGAGAGAGTAAAAAGATGGCAGAAGAATGAAAAAGTACAGCACAGGAGATTTTTAGGGCAGTGAAGACACTGTGCAATACTATAATAAAAGATACATGGCCTTATACATTTGGAAAAATCCATGGAACTGTATATCATAAAGGGTGAATCAATGTAGACTGTGAACTCATTAATAATACTGTATCAATACTAGTTCATTGATTTTACCACAAGTATCACACTAAGGCAAGACATTAATAACAGGTGGAGAAAAAATTAAGTGAAAACTATTTCCTGTGCAATTTTTCTGAAGATTTAAAAACTGCTTTAAGGATAAAGTCTAAATTTAAACAAGTTAATAAAACATACTTCAAGAAAGCACATTATAATCAGCTCACATAATATTTTAAAAAGAAAAACACAAAAGTTGATGTATAATAATGATAAAATCTATTGTTAGTTGCCAAAACTTCCATAGAATCCCTGATGTTTATGACTTGTCACTAAACACCCAAGACCAGAACAGAAGGAAATCTTTATAGAAAACATATGTATGTTGCAGGACAGGAGTTAAAAATAAAGAAGAAAATACAAAAAGAGTAAAATCAAAATCCCTAACACCCTGGACAATGGCTGTGGTCATCCTTTCTCTGAAGCCTTCCACTACTCAAGATTTACTTGTGCATTATGAAAGTGTTCTAAGATATTTATCTAGGAAAGAGCACCGAAAGATACTCATTCTGCAAAAAGATCCATTTTCCCTCATCTTTGTTAAGAAATATCAGTTGGTCTTTTGTTTTACATTTGGAACTGAAGAAGCCATATCCTTGCAGCTGACATGGCTATGAAAGGACCCCATGGGATACACACTACACTATGTCTGCCTTGCAACAAACCCTTCTTTACTACCCAACTACCTTAACTCCATAACAGCACTGGTCTGATGGAAGGGGTTCCCCAACAGATCTTGTCATCCTCTAGTTCAACTCTTTTTAACTGAATGACATTTGTTCTTTCACAAGGAAATAGAAAGAAAACAATTAGTATAAAAACGAAATGTCATCAATCTCTGTGAGGTAGATTCAAAAAAGATTCAAAACCACAAATCATAGTCTCAGAATGGAAACTGAGATTACAATCTTAATTGTTAAAACTCTTTCTTTCACTCATGACTCCAATCATTAGTTATTGTTTCCAATAAAAGGTCAAAAGCAAAGGTTCAGGGGTCTAAAAGAAAAAAGTAGAAAATATACAAAACAAATGCCACAAACAGCAACAGAAGAATTCTTCAAGTCCTCTCAAGGTTTAGACATGCTTGCTGATATGGGACTTGAAGACCACAATATCTAAGTCTTGCATATTTTCTACCAACATTAATTTGTTATAATATTTTTTAAAAATATATTTTTAGTTGTAAATGGACACAATACCTTTATTTTATTTGTTTATTTTTATGTGGTACTAAGGATCAAACCCAGTGCCTCATAAGCACTAGGCAAGTGCTTTACCATTGAGCCACAACCACAGCCCTTGTTATGTCTTACTTCCTCTTTTGAACACAGCAAGGTTTAAAATAAACTATTTGCTATTAACATCTTTGAGTCAGAAACACTTGTGTTTTCTCATTCCATTTAAAAGCCAGGTTGTGTCTAGTCCTATAGCAGAGACAAGTTCCATTTCATCTCACCAGATATATTCGATTATATTATGTTAATGAATCCTAAAATTATTGGAGCAGATATCTCTGCATTAACATGAATTAAAGAATTAATATGCATAGCCATATTTCATTTATTATTTTTGTCTAAATACTTACACTTGATGAAGAGTTTTTGAAGATATAATATTTAGGTTTATCTAAACTACACTGGTTGGGTTTTACCTTGTGTTTAACCAGCAGCATTGCTAGTAACTGTATAAAATTGCAGACCTGTTTCTCAGCATTGGTCCTGGCTGATTCCTCTTGTGCCAGCACCATTTCCCGCTCTGCAGTTATCTGTACACTTTCTCTCAGTGCTTCTTCCAGCTCTTCAATCCTGTCATCCTTCTTACGGAGACTGTCCTGGAAAATGATGGAAGACTAGGTGAAGTAAATTAATCAGTTAACCTAAGGAGAGCCCATTTGTCAAGGAAGGGCTATTTGTTCTTTAAATGTTCTTCCCTTTGGAATTAAATCCAGGCCAGAAAGATATTTTCAGAGAGCAAAGAATTTAAAGAGGGAAGAAAAGAAGCAAAGGAGGTTGAAGAAATTTAATATTAAGAGAAAAGGGTCAAGTGAGTTAAGTAAGACAGGATAGACTTGCTCTCTGCAACACAGAGATAAAACTATTTGTGTTAGACAGCATAGGCATTAAGAGTTTGATTATTTAAAAACACGAAGCTGTTTTGGACCTACTCTTTAAATTTAGCTGAAAGTCAGCTTTGATGAAATATCTACTTAGATTGAATACCAAAATATTTTCTTTCCCTGGAAAGTTGGGCCAGATGAAAAAAGTGATGTAAATGGCAAGATCTTTCCTACTGTATTCTTCATACAGACAGTTGTTGGCAAACTAATTTTTAAAAACTGAAAAGAAAATGAGTCTTCTAACTTTCTTTCAAAAAAGGAAAGTTTTCTATTCATCTCATCTGAGAAAACTGAAAGTAACTAGATATAAGTGACTAATCTGGCTAAGAATGAGCAATTTATTTAGCCAAGGAATTCTCAGTAGCCCTAATTCGCTATGCAAGTTGCTTAAAGTATAACTTCTGCAAAGGAGAGAATATATCTATCTAAAGGACACACAAAATCCTACAGGATTTTAAGAACATATAAGATAGTAAAAATCTTAAAAGAAGAAGGAAAAATGAAAAAGTTCAAGTAGAATGAAGAACTGGATTTATCGGTTTATTATAAGCTCATCCTCTTTAAACTCTTATAAAACCAGATATTAATAAAGTGTTGACTTTCATAAAAATGATGTGAAAGAACAAGAATTGACTAAATATTCACAGAAAAAAAAAGAATAAAATTAGGCCCCTATCTCTCACCATACACAACAATCAATTCAAAATGGATTTAAAGACTTAAATGTAAGATTCAAACCTTTCAAACTACTAGACAAAAACAGGAAACCTTCATGACATTGGGCTGGGCAAATAGTTTGTTTTTTTGTATGTTTGCTTGTTTAACAAATCTTAAAAGTACAGACAACAAAGGCAAAAACAGACAAATAGGATTACATCAAATTGAAAAGCTTCTACACAGAAGAGCAAACAACCAAAACAGTGATGAAACAACTTACAGAATGTGAGGAAACATTTGCAAACTATACATATGACAAAAGGTTAATATCTAAAAATACACAAGGAACTCAACTTCACAGCAAGAACACAAATGAACCAATTAAAAAATGGGGGAAAAGACCTGCATAGACATTTCTTAAAACAAATAGTCAACAAGTATATGGGGGTGGGGGGAACTGTTCAACATCACCAATCATTAGGGAAATGCAAATCAAAATCAAAATAAGGTACCATCTCACCTCAGTTAGCCTGAGTATTATTAAAAAAAAGACAAAAGAATAACAAACATTCACAAGGATGTAGCAAAAAAGGTTGTCTCAAATACTGTTGGTAAAGTTGTAAATTATTTAGTCATTATGGAAAGCAGTATTGAGGTTTGTCAAAAAATTAAAAATAGAACTACCCTATGATTTAGCAATTCCACCACTGTGTATGTATCTAAAGGAAAGGAAATCAGTATTTTGAAGAGACATCTGCACTGCCACCTTTATCGTTGCATTATTTGCAATAGCCAAAATATTGAATCAACCTAAGAGTATGTCAATAGAGGATGAGATTAAAAAAAAATGTGCTATGTAGTCACATAGGAACACTACTGAGCCATAAAAAGAAGGAAAATGACAAACCCTGTCATTTGTAACAACATGTAGAATCCAGAAAGTCAAATTCATAGGAGTACAGAGTAGGATGGTGATTAGCAGAGGCTGGGGAGAACTTGGGGAAGGGAGATGGAATGAGGACATTTAATAGGTACTTGGATGCAACTGGACAGGAGAAATAATTAGTGTTCTATAGCACTGTAGGGTAACTATGGTTAACAAAGATGTATGTCAAAACAGCTAGTAAAGAGGATTTTGAACATGCACAACACAAAGAAATGATAAGTTTAAAGTCATGGATATACTATTTTCCCTGATCTGACCATTGCACACTGTGTACAGGTAGTAATAAGAGAACAAAGATAGCAAATACCCTTTTACCTTCATTGACAAAGTCCACAGCTCCTTATCCAGTGAGCAAAATTTGGCTACAAATCTGGTAAGGTAAACCCAGAAAGTTTCTACATCTTGATTCTCCTATTTAATTTAATAAAAAATTGAGTTCATGCCAAAAATTAATAGGAAAACCTTTCAGTTCCACAAATACTGCAGTATAAAGCACACTGCTAGGTCAAATTTATAATCATTCTTTCATGTCCTCATTCTAGAAGATTAAATACATTTTTCTGTACTTAAATTATAATATATGTGCTCCCTTCTCTCTTTAAAATTTAAAATACTAGAGAAAAGATCATAAATTTTGAAAAGTCCAAATAATTACCTCCAAATGATTAAAAAATCAGAAGACACTGAGTTTTTAGTGGCAACTAAGAAATTTAGAAGACAATTGGGTAATGTTTTCAAAACTCTGAAGCAAAGAAATTAAAATTTTCAACTTAGAATTATGTTTCCAGAGTGTTGATTAAATACAATGGTAAAATGCAAACTCTAAATAAAATGTACCTCAATCAGAAGCTCTTTCAGGAAGCTACCAGGGTGTGCTCTACCAATTTAAAGAAATAAACCTAGAAAAAGGAACACATAGAAGTCCAGAAAAAAAAGGGGATCTACCATAGATGTACAGTGTAGAGAACCTTGAGGATGATAAACACCTAGAGAATAAAGTACAGACTGGAACAATGGATGGAAACTCAAAAATGGACGTATAGATTACCTGAAGATAATTAATAAGTGATGATGTATTTTATAATAGCAACAACACTGGGAGGAATTTTATAGATTTAGCAAGAAAAATGGGAATGAACTGGTGATGTGTGTACAAACAAATAATCAAACAAAACACCCAGGACAGGAAAAAGTGAAGCTCAAAACTAAAGCATGTCATGAAAAATTAAAATACAAGTCATAATATACTATGTGCCTCAGGCACAATAGTGTAAACTTGGAGATAAGTATATTGGAAGGATGCAAAGAGGTTGGATATGTGTAGTAGTTTATATGCTAATTCAACATCATCAATGATAAGAAGTCAGCAGAAATACCAAAAGAACAGTAATAATCAACAATTTAAGAATGTAATCTGGAAAGGTGGAAATAAAAAGAAGAAACAAAAGTGGTGAAAGGGCTTGTCTTAGAGAAATAGAAATCAGAGTTAGACAAAAATGAGGGAGATATTATTATAAGAAATACATACAATTATGATTTTTAAAAATCAAAAGCAAATTGAAGAATATATTAGAAGAATAACATGCAGTGCAAGTAAATTAATAAGGACAGAAAGAAGTTCTGGAAATAGTTATAAATGTAATTATATTTAAGGTACCTATAACTCTAAACATGTGGGTTATTTACTATGAAAGAGAAAAGTGCCTGTGTAAATACATCCCCAAACAGTGCTAATGGGAAAAGAAAGTTGAAGAGACAAAACATGTATGAATTTGTGAGTTTTTGAGCTTTTAAGCTTCTTATTCAAAAGTCCTATGTGTTTCTTTATAGCAATAATTTGCACAAGTGGGATAAGATTATGAGAAACTCCTTCCATGTCTTTTAGTAAACACAGACACTCCAAATTGAAGATTTTTTTTTAAAGGGGACAATATAGTGTAATAAGCTCCATTATCATTCTGAAGATTCTAAAGATATTTAAAACTTAAAATATCCCAATAGCAGATGTCTAAGGTACAGCACAAAACCAACAGGTCTTAAAGTTTTTTTTACCATCCTCTTTTTTTCTGTAGAAATAGTTTCTGTTTTTCTTTCATATTTACAAAAACATCAGTGAGTAGATTTTGGTTCTTATCATCAAAATGACATAAAACTCTAGTGACAAAATTACTTGTCTATATTAAACTTGATGGTGTATTCTGGTTTCAAGGAAAAGAAAAACCTCTAATCTGTCCATTACCTAAACTTTGATAATTCTTACCTACTTTCTTGAATGTGGGAGCCTTCAAGATGTTGACTAGTAAAATCTTTCACTTTAGAACATGTCAAACACCACAAACTTCTGCTCTCAAATTCACACTGAAGGAAGTAAAAATAACATGCTGAACCCCTGGGAAGTGCTCCTTGGTAGCTTAAATAGAGTGACTGTATCAAGTACAGCCTAATGCCCTGAATATGTGCTTTATAATCTCAATTTTATTTTCTCTTTCAAAGAGTCCACATCACTATCTTTAGGATAAACCATGAGGTAGTCATGCCATTTTGAGTATAAAAAGCCAGAGAAATCTAACTTTGACAGCACTACTTCCCTTCCATCCCTAAAAGATTTCTCAGGTTTTGAAGGATTTGAAGCATCTGGAAATTAGGCAGTTGACCCACTGAAACTAAATACAGATACAAATGAAAGTTAAAAAAAAAAATGAAGTTAAGGTAGAACACGCCACATTTAAGTTTGACAAAACCATTTCTGTTGTTTTTTTATGTATACTTTTTTTAAAAAAAAACATTTTTTTAGTTTTGATTGTCACAGAACCTTTATTTTATTTATTTATTTTCCTCATTCTTGTAAGGCAAGTGCCCTGTCACTGAGCCACAACCCCATGTCTTTATGTATTCTTAATGTTATAGTTTACAATAAAATCTTCTTAACCTCTTCAGCTTTATATACTACGGGCTGACTATCCCTTATCTTAAATGCTTGGTACCACAAGTGTTTTGGATTTGGGATTTTTTTTTTTTTTTTGATTTTGGAATATCTGAATACACATAAATTAGATATCCTGGGGATGGGACCAATCTAAATGTGAAATTCATTTATACTTCACATATACCTTAAAGTCACAGCCTGAAGGCAACTTTGTACAATATTTTTAGTGTGTCTATCTTTGATTGTGACCTGTCACATGAATGTAGGTGTGAAATTTTCCACTTGTGTCAGTCACATCTGTTCTAAAAAAGCTTCAGATTTTGGAGTATTTCAGATTTTTAACTTTCAGATTAGGGATATTCAATCTGTATTTGCATGTCTAATGCTGTAGTCACTACAAACCAAGGGCTACTGAGCACTTAAAATGTGGCTAGTCCAAACTAATACGCATAATAAATATGCACTAAATTTCAAAGAGTTTCAGAAAAAGGAAAATACTTAATTGATAATTTTCATATTGATATGCCAAAGTGATATTTTAGATATATCTGATTAAATAAAACATTATTATAATTGGTATCTTTTTCTTTTAATTTCTTTTAATAAGGCATTTAAAAATACGAAATTATACAGGTAGCTCACATTATATTTTCACTAGAAAAGGCTGTGTTAACTACAGAATTTTACATATGTAATTTTCTATAAAAGAATATATACATATACACTAAAAACTCTCATATATTACTTAAGTTTGTGACTCTTTTCCTAATTGACAACTATAAGCAGACAAATGTGTTACAAAGTTGATTGTCCTTATGACAAACACTGCCAAAAGCTCCAACAATACTTGGCCCTAATAATTACCATTGTGGTAACATTAATAAAACAATTTCAAATAATATTTACTCATCTTCCAGTAGAGAAAAATCAAACCATGGAATTAGAAGAAAATATTCAGGCTATGGCAGATCATTTCAATATGAGGCTGTAACATATCTTTGTTAGTTATTTGTTGTTATTTAACAAGTTACCTCAAAACTTAGCAGTTTAAGACAACAGTGCACTCATATTATCTCACACAGTTTCTGTTTGACAGGAAGTCAAAAGTAGCTTAACTGAATATTTCTGGTTCTGGGGTCTCTAGTGGGGTTGTAGTCAAGATGTTATCCAGACTTAGTCCCATGCTTCCACCTACGTGGTTGACAAGAAGGACTAGCTATTGACAAGAGGCCTCTATTCCTCTCCAAGGAGCTATATGAGTTTCATACAATATGGAGGCTGGCTTCTAACAGAACAAATATTCTCAGAAAGGAAGGTAGGAGCACCAACATCTTCTATGACCTAGCTTCAGAAGTCACATATTGTCACTTCTGCCTTCCTCTGTTGTTCACAGTCCAACCCTGTCACAGTGTGGAAGAGCACTATATAAGGGCAGGAGTACCAGCAGGTAAAGATGGTTTGGAGCCATTACTGTAGGAGCATCATCATAATATTTGAACACATAGCTCCAGTATAATAAAAACTGAATCATTAATGAAGCCAAAATTTCTCATAAGAGAAAAAATACCTTTGCTACACAGTTGTGTTCAACTCCATTCTTTAATAATTCAGTACTAAAAAAATACACAAAGATATGCCAATTATGAAAGTTCCTCAAAAGACATATACAATGGAGATTTATTAAAAAGTTTAGTTGGACTTCTGAATGAGTTCTTATATCTGATTGTTTGGGAAATCGATCCATTTTTCTTGAAATCATTCTACCTTCATTGTAAGTGTTTCTACTCTTAAAGTAGAAAGAAAAGTCAAAAACATTTAACTGAAAATAGTAATTCAGAATTGCATACTATTTATTTCCAAAATTGCTAAAAGAGTAGGTTTTAAATGTTCTTACTCCTCAAAAAATAAGAATGTGAAGCGATGAATGTGCTACTCAGCCTGATCTCATCATTTTACAAGTATACACATTTTAAACATCACACTGTACAATATAAATACATACAATTATTTGATGACTAAAATTAAACTACAAAGATAGGAACTATCTCATCATTAAGAAAGGCATTAAAGTGGCAGTCTAGGGGAACAAGGCTAAGTGAGGCACATTCAATTTCATTTACCTGCTCTAACTCGGACATTTCACTCTGTTTAACCAACGCAGGCAGCCCAAGATCTAGACATGTACTCTATGCCACAGACAATGCATTTAATAGCCACCTGAAGATAGTAAAAGGACATGTGCCATTTTAAATAGTTCATATCACTTAAGATGAAAACAGTATTCTAGAGTTTTACTCTAATTAATTACTATTAATTATAATTGTATTCATCAGAATTAACACAAATGGGTTTTCCTATCACTGGATTAGGTAATATAAACCTCCTTTTAGCAACTATACCTGTTAGGTAAGGTCAAATTAGAACTCTCACTTCACTTACACAGTATAAGGTTCAAGGCAGGAGTTTTGTATAACTACTGGAGGAGGTCCAGTAGAGAGAGAAGTGGGAAGCTTATTCTAACACTTCAATGAATTTCTCATCTCCTTAAGTAAAAAGGCCTCCATACAGAAAGGAAATTAGGGTAAAAGTTTTGACAGTTGTCACTACAACCTCATGCAAGCAAATTAACAAAAAGTCTGGACCCTTAGCAATTCCCATTACACAACTAATACATTGGCTGAACTTAACTTATTGACATCAGGTCTATCAATATCAAGTTGAATTTCATTGCTGCTATACTACTCTAGCCTCCATCATGTTTCTCCAAAATCAAATGTTCAATAAGGAAAGTAAAGAAAAACATAAAAAGGGAAAAAGAGTCATTAATAATTACTTTACTGTTCCCTTCAAACATCTCCATCCAAATAATAAAAAAGGTGCAATAATACATAGAATCACTCAATAATAATGACAGATCTTATTAAGCATTTCCCTTTTTCATAAGTAGGAGGAAAGCCAATTCAGGTATCATATACACTGTTCAAAGTAACAGCTTCCCATTCTTTCCTCCTGTTTCCAACTCTGACATGACACAGTAATGAAGACCACTTATTTGAGTTACTATTAAGAGCTGCTTCCTTTGGAGTAAACACCACTTATAAGATAGACTTTAACGTGTTCTGAAAGATGATAATGTTAACTGCTACCCATTATGCTTAATGTAAAGAGACAGTAATTCTTTTCTACCTCAACCCCACTGCTTATTCTGTCTCTTCTTCCCTACCCCCCAAGCATGCGTACACATGCAGAAGATTTCATGAAAATCATTCAACATGTCAGTACTCATTTACCAACTTCTCAGATACTTAATGAGGAAAAGATTGGAGCCAGATGTATTGATAAAGTCAGGGTTAGGATAAGAAAGCCAGCCTATCACAGAAACAGAATTTGGTAACATACCAGGTATATTTTTTTCATAACTTTAAAGTCTTCTCCTCTTTTTTTAATACTCCTTAGAAACTTCCCTCATTTTAATAGAGCTATTATAATCTCAATTATTAAAAATCAAAGTCAAAACAAAAGCAGACGTGCTTCATTAAGGAAATAAAAAGTAGGGGCTGGGATTGTGGCTCAGTGGTAGAGCGCTCACCTAGCATAGGTGGGACCCAGGTTCGATTCTCAGCACCACATAAAAAAATAAAGGCATTGTGTTGTATCCATCTACAAAAAACAAAAAAAACAAAAAGATTCTCTCTCTCTTTAAAAAATAGAAATTATTAAAAAAAAGAAAAGAAAAAGTAAACTCATAAAATGATCTTTCATATAGTAACATTTACAGAGCATATACTACAAATATAGATTGGCTAGGGTCTCATCTTGAAAATTCTGATAGCTGGGTATGAGAAATGTGGACAAGGACATGGGATTTACATAGCTGTAGGGCACTACACATGTGCAATGCTTATAAAAAGAGCAAGAATATATTTTCAAAATAAAATTATGAAAAAAAAAATCCCAATTTTACTTATAACAACAGGGGTTGGGGACATAGCTCAGTGGGAAAATGTGTGCTTTAGATTGTGCAGGGTCCTGGGTTCAATACCCATCATCAAAATAATAATAACAGTAACAGTGATAAAAACAACTGATGTGATACATAAGAGGTGGATCCTAGACTTTGAGGTCTTGGTACACAGACTACATGCATGCCTGCTTCTGCTCTCTTAAAAAACAAAAAGAACCTTTTGGAAACATCACCTTCCAAATGCAAACTAGAGAGGAGCTTTTCGGATACCACCAGGAAATGAGTAAACTATTCATTTCACTGAAGCCACAATATAGTAGTCCACTTGAAAGTATTTTAGGGTTAAATGTAACTACTCATCATTCATTAGGGAGCCTTCTTTTAATAAGCTAAAAGGATGTAGCTAAATATTGTCACGAAATAGGGCTAACCCTAACTGTAAAGAATAGTGGGTAAGTCCTATCAATAAACAATCTTTCAATAAACTTCATTGACTTTCAAATGAAACTGAATTTCTGCCAGAGGGAAAATTATCTGGAGTCCATTGCAAACACTGCAGTTTCTTCAAATATTTTAAAGCCTGCTCTTGCTTTATTCTAACTAAGTAAAAAGTGGCATGATTTGAGGAAGGGGCTTTGAAAAGTTAGTTACACACTTGCCAACAATTTGAGTAGCGCTTCCTTTGCAGGAAGAGAAATTTTATGTGTCATTACAACAACTATCCATGGAGTTGTAAGAACAGGTGCTAACTATATTTACACTTTTCCAAAGTAATCCCCAACTCCATTTAATATTTATCAAGAACATCATAAAAACTCACCTATGTTCATCTTCTATATAGAAAAGGCCCTGCATTGCTAAGAAAAAAAATAATTTACAAGGAAAAAATGATATAGGATTAAACATATAAGTAGGTAAAAAGGTCTAGAAAGAGGAAATCAAAATTAATTTTTATAAGAACAAGAACTTGAACACAGTAAATAATTATCTCCATAGACTATCTAAAAAGGAATGCTAAATAGTCTTATTTCAGAAATTTAAAAAATAACTATCAAAATGAAAGAAACTATTTTGTAGATAGCACATATCAAATCAAATTTTAGAGAAAACACAAAATGTTTCACTGGTTCTATATCTGAGAATATGCTCATTATATATAAAGCTGATTTCCCCATCTCTATTTCCATCATTTTCATTTTCTTTGAACTTTATTCATAATATTCATTGGTCTCAGGAGAGCTAACTCACAAGAGCCACAGCATTCTTTCAGCAGTTCCATTAATCTCTCTGACAGCAACCTCCTCAAGGTTAAATGCAGATACTTATCTTTGCATTAAATAAAAACAAAGCTCCAAATCACAACTGATTTGAGTTCCTTTAGTCCACTCTATTTGGCCTTATTAGAAGTGACTGGAACTTACAGCTTTGTCAAAAGATGTATTTGAATGGTACTACACAAAGAAAAAATACAAATAAGTAAATATTCTCAACTTAGAAAAGATGGCATTCTTTTGTTAGAATATGCAAGGCCTTTAAAGGGCCTTGAAACCCATAAAAATTTAAAGAATATGTATTTGAATGTTGAATGTAATATCATCATTCAAAGTTCTTTTTAAATTTTATAACCTAAATTTTATATTTTTATTATTTATAACTCAATAATTATAACTGTAAGTAGTTAAAAGCAAAGTAAAACACTGTTTAAGACTAAAAATACATTTTAAAAGTAACCCTTATGGTAGATATAAACTAGTTGAGAAGAGAAAGAAAACGGGCAATTATAAAATAATGTACAGAAAATTGCAAGACAGTTTTTTTTAAGATTTAAATTTTAATTTGTTATATATGACAGCAGAATGCATAATAATTTATACTACACATATAGAGCACAATTTCTCATAATTCTGGTTGTACACAAAGTAGAGTCACACCATTCATTAAAAAAAAAGTGTTCATGATAAAAAAACACATTACTCATTCTCTACATTTTAACATGGTTTCTGTTTTTTATTTTGTTATTTTATTTTGTTATCTTTTTATTTCACTGTGTTCTGGCAGGATACAAGAGATTATCTGCATTCTTTTTATACTTGCTAAGACTGTCTTTCAATCCTAAATTGGTCTATTTTAGAGAAGTTTTCACGTGCAGCTGAGAAGAAAGTGAATTTGTTTTATGATAGATGAAATGTTCTATACATAACTATTAGATACATTTGAATAAAATTATTCTTTAGTTCTCAAGGAGAAAAAGGAAAGTGCAAGGCAATAAAGCATAAGTATACATACAGGGTTAAAGAACAATGGAGAAGACAAAAGAGTAGAGTTTATTAATAAACAGTAATTTAGGGGTGGAAATTTTATATAGTAAAACTGAAAATTCATAGGAAGAAGATTCAGCATAAGAACAAGACTAGAAAATCAATAAACTATGTTCAAAAAGAAAACAAGCATTATCAGATTATCTAAAGCAGAATAGCTATGCTAGTGAGTATTTTACCTTAAAATGGGGTTAAAACATTTTCAGGTTTGGTCAATGGGAGATTCCAAATGCTAGATACTAGGGTCTAAAAGTTTGTCTCCCTCATCAAATTTCTTAGAGTGAAATCCAATCACCAATGCAATGGCATTAAGAGGTAGTCCCTTTTAAATATTATTAGCTCATGAAGGCAAAGCCCTCATAGACAGGATCAGAGCCCTTATAAGAGACCTGAGACAGCTACTTTGCCCCTTTTACCATATGAAAAAACCAAGTTGCCACCTATGACACTGAAAGCAGGCCCTCAAGAGGAATCAAATCTGTTGATGCTTTGATCTTAGACTACCCAGTCTCTACAACGGTAAGCAATAATTTTCTGTTGTTCATAAGCTAGCCACTTTATGATATTTTCTTACAGCAACAGAAACAGACTAAAACATAAAGCCAAGATGTATGTGACTGAGAGTTCCTGATCTCTTTAGATATAATTAATATCAGTAAAAATTTATGGCAGAATATCAAGCCAAGGTTACCAAAATCAGGTATAAGGGGGAACTGACATATAAACCATTAGTATATAACACAAAGTGAGATAAAATAAACCCTGAAATCAAAGGAGATACAAACTCTAAAGGAATTACAACAGAAAGCATGATTAATTCCAACTGTAAGATTTATGCAGGCTTCCTAAAGGAGGGAGAAATTAAACCTCAGAAGATGTGTAACGGACTAGGAGTATAGTTTTAGTGATATTTCTGGGGTTACATCTCTAGCACTGGGGATTGGGAGAGACACACAGATGGGTAAGGGAGCTCTTAAATCCCCAAATCACCATGGGTCAAATCAGTGAAGATTGCACTTCATGCAACTATTTATGCGGGAGGATCCTTTGGTTGGGATTTACCTAATTTCAGCTCTGTGTTCTGTAATTACTATAATTATAATTAATATAACTATATTATAACACATTTTTAACATACTCAGCATACACACAAAAATATATAATATGCATATATACTGTTAATGGAGAGGAAATACCATTTTTTATTTATCTCCTATCCTCACAGCCCTCAGCACAATGACTACTCCATACAGGCAATTAATACACGTTTAGCAAAGACAACTACAGATATTCTAAAATTTGATTTAATTAAATAAAATAAAATACAGTTTAAGGAAAATTAAACAACTTCAGAACTGAATTTAATTAATACAAAGCTAAATTCTGGGTGAGAGAAACAAAACATATGGCAAAATTACAAGTAAAATATCAACAGAAGAGACACCATAATAGAACAGCATAACAGATAACAGGAAAGGGTCATGACCAAAAAGTGCCTCAATGTCTTTATTACTTATGTCTTATATCAGTGATTTTCAACTAGAATTGTGAAAAGTTTAATTTATCTATGGACCATGCTGGAAAATTTTAGATAACCATTGTAAGTATAGTCAAGTTCTAGAAATCCATGTGCAAAAAAACATTCCTGAAAAGGTATGACAAAGATCCACCAGACACTGAATTTTGGTGAGCACAGACAGAAAAACTGGCCAATGCAAGTAGCAGGATCAATATGGGACTATTACCTCCAAGGTCAATAGGCATAATGGAAAGTATCTATCTTATCCAGGGGAGGTGACTATGCTACCTCTGGGTCATTTATTTCTGATACACTGGACCAGACCACTCAACTGTGCTGTCCTCTTTCTCGGTCTCTCAGTAGCATTAATACAATGTATTTATAGATGTTCATCAACACATAGTGGGGCTAAATCCTGCTAAACTCATTGTAAAGCAAAAATACCATTATGTAGTCAAATGATGGAAGTCAGAGGGATCTTCTGTACTCTCTTCTCTAGAGACAATATTCTCCTGCCTTCTGTGATGCTGTACTCTTTCTTATTCTCTCCCACTTCAACTGGCCTCTTCATTTCAGTCTGCTTCTCAGCACCATCTCCTCCTAGTCTATCCCATCTGTAAATGTTGAGGATCCTAAGGCCTCAGCTCTAATCCCATGTTCTTCTGTTAATATTTTATCTATAGATGGTACAATAAAACCATCTATACCAATACCAATAATACTGTGGATTTAGATATTACACACACACACACACACACACATATTACTAGGAAATGAACTCAGGGGCATCCAACCCCTGAGCCACATCTCCAGCACTATTTTGTATTTTTATTTAGAGACAAAGTCTCACTCAGATGTTTACTTAGTACCTTGCTTTTGCTGAGGCTGGCTTTGAACTTGTGATCCTCCTGCCTCCACCTCCTGAACAATTGTGGTTATAGGCATGTGCCACCATGCCCAGTTTTAAATATAATTTTAAGCTCATTTGCAAAACTAATTTATTTCAGACTTCTCTAGATTTCAATTTGTGGTACTGGGGATTAAATCCATGGCCTTGTGCATGTGATGCGAGCACTCTACCAACTGAGCTATATCCCCATAACATTCTTTAAATTCTTCCCATAAATTCTTCCCATTATTTCACAAAAATCTTTTAAATATTCCAAAGGACATTTCAAAGATTAGTAGGAAAAAATATTTTGAGATAAAAGTAATGATGGTTCAAATACCCTACCAATTTTGTAATAAACATACTGTAAAAACAACATATGTATAAAAATGGATTAAAACAAAAATATTAAACCTAGAATTTAGAACTAAATGGAAATTTCTATAACATTTAGCATATAATTAATTAGATGTTTAAAAACAACTTTTTTTTTTTAATTTTTTGTGACCATTTTCATGATTTATTTTTTTTTTAAATGAATTTTAACATTTTATTTCTTAGTTTTCGGCAGACACAACATCTTTGTTGGTATGTGGTGCTGAGGATCGAACCCGGGCCGCGCGCATGCTAGACGGGCGCGCTACCGCTTGAGCCACATCCCCAGCCCTAAAAACAACTTTTTAAAAGAATTTCTATTTACTAAATGTTAGCAGAATATTTTACATCTTTGTCTCATATAATACATTAAAATAAATCCTGCATAATCCAAAAGGATGAATAGTTACAATAAACAAGCATGTACATGCATGTACAAACATTTAAAGAACTAGAAAAACTAATACATCTAACCCTGTTATAAACGGGAGATGAATAACAGAATTGTCTAGAAAGGTTAAGGTAGGCAAATCATATTTTTTAAAAGTAGTTTACACAATAAAATGTAGCAAATCAGTCTTAAAGTAAAAATAATGAAAAGAGGAAAATATACATCAGTTTGCATCAATACAAAACATTGATTCACACTAGGTTCTCAATAGAGATCTTTGTGAGGTAATTAATTTTTGACATAGAAATTTCAGATAATAGGTCAAATAATAAATCATTATATGAGAAAAATGAAGTTTCATTAAAGAAATGGAAAAAATACTACTACTTTATGTGCACATAATGAACACAAATTTAAACAAAACCAAAGTGATCATGGGGAAAATAATGGCTAAACTGTTGGGAGCATTATAGATCAGCTTAACCTTTCTGGGTAGGAAATTTGGGAAAAACAACATTTCATGTTCTTTGACATAATAATTTTGCTCTGAGGAATACCCTAAGGAAATAACCCAATTCAGTAAAAATTATCTGCACAAATTTGCTCAGTGAAAACTGGAAATAAAAAAAGGTCTGGCAAAAGAGGAACTTGTATAAAGCAGTGAACTTTTAATTCAATAAGTACAAGCATCATTATAAAAACACACAGTTTGTGGAAATGTAATATAATATTAAGTTTTTAAAAGGAAGCTAAAATATTGTATATATTATCATTACAATGATAATAATTTTAAACTTTAAAATTAAAGCTTAGAAGAAGTTTTGGAAGGATATAAGCAAACTTAAATATTATGTATTGGGGCTGGGGCTGTAGCTCCATGGCAGAGCACTTGCCTAGTACAGGTAAGACACTGGGTTTAATCCTTAGCACCACATAAAAGTAAACAAATAAAATAAATGCATTCTGTACATCTATAACTACAAAAAAATTAATAAAATAAAATAAGCAAATAAAATAAAGGCATGCTACCCATCTACAACTACAAAAAAGAATTAAAAACAAATAAATATTATGTATTAATTTTTTGGTATGTTAATTAAAAGCTAATTCTTAAACAATATAGGCAAAGGTATAAGATAATAAAGAAATTCAGTTTAAAAATGAAAGAGACTACAAGGAAAGTATAAATATGCAATAAAATATTACTTGGAAAATATAAAAACATTTCTCAAGGAAGAAGAAAAAACACAAATAAGAAATACAGCTAGGAAACCAATCCAGGTTGTGGGTATAGCTGAGTGGCAGATCACTTGCCTAGCCTGCATAAGGCCAGGAGTGTGTTTCCCATAACAGAAACAATGGGAGGGAAGGAAGAAGGGAAGAAACTAAGCCAGAGTCAAGGACTCTACTTTTCCCCATTTTACTAGGAAAAATTTCAAACACAAATGAAAGTATAATGAGTAGTAAAATGAAACCCATTTCACCATAACTCAGCTGCAATAACTGTCAATAATCCCATTGACCAATATGCCTCCACTTATAACTTCAATTAAAAATAATTATCAGATACCACACTATTTTGTCTATAAACACTTCTCTAGGTACTTCAATAACAAAATAATTAAACTTTAAAAAAAAACTTATTGGGTATCCTGTTAAGTGCCTGGATCTCTCCTCATAAAATTTTTTATAGTTATTCAAGTCAGGATTCCAGTAAACTCTAAATGATTTCCATGAAATTTATGTTCCCCAATTTTTAAAAAATCTGTAAAAACCATCTTTCTTCTCTTTCTTCCCATTCTCATATATTAGTTGAAGAAAATGAGTTATCTGTCATGTTGAATTTTTTATAATCTGATTCAGGTATGGTGGTACATGCCTATCATCCCAGCAATTCAGGAAGCTCAGGCAGGAGCATCACAAGTTCAAGGCCAGCCTTAGCAACTTAGCAAGGCCCTCTGCATATGAGACTCTGTCTCAAAATCAAAAATAAAAAGGGCTGAGGATGTGGCTCAGGGGGTAAGCACACTTGGGTTCAATCCCCAGTACCAAAAAAATTTGTATTATAATCTGAGTTTGGTTGATAGCACTTCCTTGAGTAATTAACATATTTCTTTGCCTATTTTTTTTCTTAACCTGGCTCAATTAAATTTAGATTTGACTCTTTGGGACATATATGCAAATGCATCATAGTCAGAGGCTTAACATGCTTGATTTTTTTTCTCTTTCTATAGGAAATGAAAGATTTATTGATAGGTATCAACTTGCTCCACCCACTATAAAGTTCTCCATTGACATTTCATTCAATAATAATAACTCACTGCTGAGTTGCCTGGATCCATGTTTATTTAGTTAACTGCAAGAAGATAATTTTCTAAATTCTATCATTCCTTCTGTATTCATCAGCTGTAATTCTTCAACACTGAACCTACCATGATCCACTATCTGAGTTGTCTAACACAATTTATCCATAAAAGGCAAGTTAATTGCCCGATTCTTTCCCTTTATTTACCTATTTGTTCAGAATAATGAACTGGTGCTTTAGTAATCTCTAAATTATTTGTACAGTCTCCATATTAAGCTTTTGGATTTAAATATATTTATTTTAATCCACTGTACTCCAGTTCTTTTTATAACTTCCCATACTAGATAAATAATGGTCCCTCCATTGTTGCTCCTCTGTCCTTATTAAACAAGTTTTTATTAGTACATTGTAATTATATGTAATAGTAGTATTCATTATGACATATTCATATATGCCAATAACTTGCTCCATTTCACTCCCCATTACTTCCCTTTTCCCCTTTCCTCTTCCTTCTCCCTCACCTTCTTTCTTTACTTTAATGGTCTCCCTTCTATTTATTTATTTTTAATTGGTGCACTGTATATAAAAGTGAGATTCTTTGTGAATATTTATACATGTGCAGAGCTTAATTTGGCTACTTCATTCCCTGGTTCCTTCCCTTTTTGTCCTTTCTCTCCTTCTCCCTCTCTGTTTCCCTAGATCTATTGTTTTCCCTTCTATTTTCGTGGTTTCCCCAGCCTTTTAAAAAATTTTTTATTTTTATACTTTAATTTTCTTTTTTATGTGGTGCTGAGGATGGAACCCAGACCTCGCATGTGCGAGGTGAGCACTCTACCACTGAGCCACAATTACAGCCCTCCCCAGCCTTTTTAAAAATTATTATTATTTTTTCTCTCTAGATTGTGCTTATGAGAGAACATATTCTATTCTTGACTTTAAGTTTGTGGCTTATTTCAATTATCATGATGTTCTCCAACCATTCATTTATCAGCAACTTAAATCATTTCATTCCTATTAGGGCTGAGCAGAACTCGTGTGTGTGTGTGTGTGTGTGTGTGTGTGTGTGTGTGTATGTGTACATACGTTTATCCATTCATCTGTTCACAGATGTTTTGGCTATTATGAATTGCACTACTATAGACACTGGAATGCATATATCATTAGAGTATATGACTTCAGTTCTTTTGGATAAATACCAAGTAGTAGAATAGAGTGGGTCATATTCTATTCCTGGTCTTTTGAGTAACCTCCATACCAATTTCCACAGTGGATGTACTAATCTGTAGTCCCACAAACAATGTATAAGTGTTCTTTCTCCTCATATCCTCCAACTCTTTGTCAGCAATTATTTTTTTTTTGTATTCTTGATGACTGCATTCTAATTGGAGTAAGATAAAATCTCAGTTTTGATTTGCATCTCCCTAACCTTCTTACATGATCTCAGTAAATTCTGGAAGCTTAATTCTTCATTATCACAAGATGCTGTACTACAGTAGTTCTCGAAGTTTGATTCGAGTACCAGGAATGTCCTTGAACCAAACTTCGAGAACCAAGAATGTCATCGTCACCTATGAAGTTACTAGAAATGCAAATTCTTGCAGCTTAAGCAAACTTACTGAATCAGACCATAAGGTCTGGACCCAGCAATCTAAGCTTGAAAAGGCCTCCAGGTGAATTCAAGGGACACTATAATCTCAAACCCACTGATCTAGAGATCTAGGTTTAGAATATACATGTCCAGCTCCAATTCTGGAATCAGCCATTTTCTCCAAGAATCCCTAGCTCCTTTCAGGCATGAACTGTATTTAGAGAAAATAGTCTAAGACTAGGAAAACTCACTACCACTGGACTATTACATGTAATAGCATAATTTTAAAATATACGTAATACTAGTTAGTAAAAGAACTGAGATCAGATCCTAAGTATCTTAATTGTAGGCCAGTCCTCTTTTCACTTTCTCTGAATGAAATATATCCATTTCCTTAGTAGCTAAAAATATGGCCATCAGCTATCACTGGAATTAAGCACAAAATTCATGAGAGAAAAAGCTACCATTGGGGGAAAAAAAGTGAGGAGATTTGAATTACATTAACAAATGAAAATTCAAGATGTGAAAAAAAACACTTGACATCACTAGTAATCAGAGAAATATAAAATAAATTCTTTTACATTCATCAGATTTGTATTTTTTTTAAATGAGGAAGTGAAGGAGGAAGAGAAAAAATGCTAATATTAACCATTGTTAATATTAACAGTTGAAAGGGTGAGGAAAAATTGATGATGCTTCTTTTCAAAAGTTGGTGCATTTGAAGTAATTTATCCTTCGTAAGAAGTATATCAGTAAAAGTTATATAAAAGAGAAACCAAAAAAATTTGAGTTTCCAAGTTTAGAATGCACTTGTTGCAAAGCCTAAAATCAGTTTCTAGAAAATAACTTCTCCACATCTCTCTAGTCAAAATTGTGTGACTGTGCAATTATGGTATACATACTATATTATATCCAAAGAGAAGCAATATCACAGCAGTTTAGCTGTCATACCAGGAGTTTTAGAGGATTCCAGCATGTTTATGGGATTCCCTAAAACCTAAACCTTCTTTCTAAGGTTATTACTGCCAAGAAAAAGAGGACAGTCTGCAGATGAGAAGTTGCAGATAAAAATCACAGCCAAGTCACTTAGAACATTGTGTGCACTTAGGTAAGTAATTCAATGTCTTTGTTTTCCTATTTGCAAAATGTGCACAATACCACTGTATTACTATGAAGGTTAGAGAAATGTATGACCAGGGCCTACTTTAAATACTGGGAACCTAATTGGCACTTACATGGTAGCTGCTACTATTGTTATTTGTTCTGGTTTAACATAATCACTCCATCAAAGAAGAAAAAAATATGTCCTTTATGACTGTGAAATGTACTCTCTAAATTGAATATGTTTTTTAAAAGGAAGGAAGGAAGGAAGGGAGGGAGGGATGGATGGAGGGAGGGAGGGAGGGAGGGGAAATGGAGGAAAGAAATATGGAAAGAAAAGAAAAAGGGAAATGGAAAAAAGGAAGAAAGACACAAACTAAGATCAACAATGGTCTTTAATGAACAGAAATGGCAAACAGTTGTATTAACAACCCTATAGCTTAATATAACCCACTCATTAAACTGACATTGAACTTACCAATTAGGTATGATCAACTTGAAGCAAGATGAACTTTCTCCTATGCTGAGGTGTCCTCACAAAACTGTGGAATAAAACTTGCCTTTTCTATTTAAAGCCATTCCTTTATTGCTAAAAAGTTGATCTGACAGGAAGGCAGCAAGCAGGGTTAGAAAGAGAAAAAAGAGGAGGATAAAGATGAAGAGAAAAACAACATGCAATTAAGGATTAAATCTCTTCACCCAGTCCTCTCAGACTCCGTATGCTCTGACCTGCAGCTGCTGGGAGCTGTCGTTGAGATTGTCTTCCCTCCGCCGGGCCTCCTCTAACATCTGTGCACTCTTCTTTTTCTCCACCTGTTCCTTGTGCTTCAGATTTGCTACCTTCTTATTCTGGTCTTTCACTTGCCTATTGATAGAGGGAGAAAAATCAAGCTTTTTCATATATGTGCACAGAAAGAATATGCTATGTACAAATTTACACCAACAAAATCCAACAAAACTTCTTGTTACAAGATTTTTTTCAACAATTGTTTTTTTTCTTCATATATATATGTGTGTGTGTATATGTGTGTGTGTATACACACACACACACACAAACACACACATATATATATTTAGTTGCAGATGAACACAATACCTTTATTTATTTATCTTTATAAGGTGCTAAGGCTCGAACCCAGTGCCTCACATGCTCTAGGCAAGCACTTTACCACTGAGACTCAGCCACAGGCTGGATTTTTTTTTTCAACAATTCCAAATTTTTCCCTATCAAAGATAATACACTGTATACAATGATGTTCCAGTTTTCCTCTAAGGAGAATATATTTCAGCACATACTTTATCAAGCATGACAAAATTATAAAACAAAAGAAAAGCATGAGAGGATCTGAAATGATAGAGAAACCAAGTCAACCATTTATGTTGAAAATAATGGAAGCAGCCTCCTTACATTGTCACACAGATATATTATTATGACTCATTAACAAAGGTTTTGAAATATAACATGAATTTTACCATTATTAAATCAATATTTCAAGCATTCAAAATGGTATATATAATATACATGTATATGAAAATAATGGCATCAAGATCTAAGAACTCAGCTTAAGAATTAGAACATTCTAAGGCTAGGACTATATAGCTCAGTGGCAGAGAATTTGCCTACCATGCGTGAGGCACTGGGTACAATCCTTAGCATCACATAAAAATGAAACAAATAAAGGAATGCTACAACTATAAAAAAATTTTTTTAAAGAACATTCTATGTACTTCTGAAGCTTCCATTGTACCACTCTCATATTCCAATGACTATTATTACTCTATCCTCCACTGGTAAGAGTAATCTCTATGTTAAATTCTGGGTTTAAAATCTCCTTGTTTTTATTAAAGTTTTGCTACATATACATGGACCCTTCATTTATAGTTTGCCAATTTTTGAGTTTCATAAAATTTACCAATAAATTATTTTTTCCTTTCAGTTTGTGTTTTGAGAGTGATACTCAGTTTTCTTAATCCCCTCAATTTTTTTTGCAGTATAAAACAATGTATATGATAACTGTTTTAGCCCATTCCTAAGGTGATGGATAACTGGGTTGTTTCCATTTCTTGCTATTATAAACAATGCTGCTAGATACAATCTAATAGAACAATGCAAGTTTCTCTAGGATTTAAGTCTAAAAATTCAACTGCTTAGTCCATACAGTAGGTACAACTTACATTCGTTTCAAGGTTTTATTAACTTATACTCTCACTAGTAGGTCATAACAATGCTTGTTATATTTCTCCATACCCACTGACATTTGATATCATCAGACTTTAAAATTTTTCCTAATCTGATAAAAAATCATATCTCAATATGGTTTTAAAATGCATGCTCCTGACTACTGAAGCTAAAAATATTCTCATATGGTATTTGGCCATTCCTGTTTCCACTTCTGTGACTTATATCTTTTGTCCATTGTTTAATTAAGACAACTTTTCTTTAATGACATACGATTACTTTATATATACACTAATAATTTTTTAACTGTCACATGTTATGGACTATGTTCTTCCAAAGTATGAATTATTTCTTTGATTGCTTTATGATATCACTGCATTTACAGAATCTAAAAATTTTAATTGTTTCAAACATACCAATCTTCTCCTTTATAGTGTACAATTGTATGACAATCTTGCCCATTCTAATTCATAAAACTATTCCCCTAAAGATGTTACAACCTTGGTATTTCACAATGAAGTCATTAACCCACCTGAAATTGAAGTTGAGTGGGCATGAAGTAAAGATGTAATTTCATTTTTTTGAGTATAGTGAAAGAATAAAATTTCATTTTTGTATGTATTAATAATAATTTGACCCAGCTATACTTCAAGCATTGTCACCTCTGTCATATGTAAAGTTTTTATATACATGTGTGCCCATTTTGGGCTTTCCACTCTGATATGCTCGTATGTTTCTGAGCCAACTTTATACAACTGTAAGTACTACAGCTTTATAAAAAGTCTCAATAAATAGCAAAGCAAGACTCCCTGATTTTTCCTCTTTTTCAGAACTATTCAGTGCATTAATCCTCTGGTGGGTATTAACTGGGTGGTAACTCTAAGCTAACAGCATGTGGATGGAGGAGGTGGGTCACTCTGGAGGCATGCCTTTGGGGGATATATTTTGTGTCTCTGTGTCTCTGTCTCTGTCTCTCTAGCTCATAAACTTTTCTTCCTCCAATTGTTCTTATCAGGTTTTTTGGTTATGGCAGCAAAAAAGCTGACTAAACAAACACTGTGAAAAATCATAGACAACAAGTTGGAAAATGCAAAAGAAATGGATAAATTTCTAGAGACGTACAGCCTACCAAGACTGAATCAAGAAGAAATAGAAATAGATGTAAAAATCAATAATGAATACAGAAAAAGAAGCAGTAATTAAAAAAAATTCTCAAGGGAAAAAAGCTCACAACTGGAAGACTTCACACATGAACTCTACCAAACATTAAAGTAGAATAAATATTAAAAACAAACAAAAAGTAGAATAAATAACCAATCCTTCTCAAATTCTTTGAAAAAACTGAAGAGGAAAAACATTTCCAAACTTATTTTAAGAGGCTAGCATTGCCTCCATACCAAAGTCAAATAAGAGCAGAAGAAAAGAAAATCATAGCCCAATATATCCTGGTAAACACAGATGAAAATCCTCAACAAAATACTAGCAAACCTAATTCATTAGAATATTAAAAGGATCATTCACCATGAACAAGCGGGACTTATCTCTGGTAGGCAAGGATGATTCACCATACACAATCAATAAATAGGATATACTACATGAACAGAACGAAAGGTAAAAATTACATGATCCTCTGAAAAGACTGAGAAAAAAAGCATTTGATAAAGCTAAACATTCTTTCATGATAAAACCTCTCAATGGATGGGCACAGTGGCACATGCCTATGATCCCAGCAACTCAGGAGGCTGAGGCAAGAGAATCATGAGTTCAAAGCCAGTCTCAGCAACTTAGTGAGAAACTAAGAAACAGAGAGACCCACTTGCTAAATAAAAAATAACAAGGAGGGCTGGGGCTGGGGCTGGGGCTGGGGCACAATGGTAGAGTGCTTGCCTCACACATGTGATGCTCTGGGTTTGATCCTCAGCACCAAGTAAAAAGATAAATGAATAAGTAAAGATATTGTGTCCTTCTATAGCTAAAAATAAATAAATAAATAGATAAATAAATAAATAGGATTGGGGATGGTTGTTAAACACCCCTGGGTTTAAGCCCCAGTAACAAAATAATAAAAAATAAATAAAAATTCTCAAATAAGGCATAGAAGTAATACACTTCAGTAAAATAAAGTCCATATATGATGAACCTATAGCTGACATCATACCCAAAGATGAAAAGCTGATATCTTTTCCTCTAAAATCAAGAACAAGAAAAGAGAGGCCAAAGCTGGGCATGGAGGTGCACATCTGTAATTCTAGCAATTTAAGAGGCTGAGGCAGGAGGATCACAACTTAGATATCAACCTCAGCAACTGAAAGAGACGGTCTCAAATTTAAAATTTTTAAAAAAGAACTGAGGGGCGCAGCGGAAACATGGCGGCGGGAAAGGAGTGAGCCGCCCCGTGCCCCGCGCCGCCGCACCCGCAGGAGGATGCAGTTTATACCAGCAGACTGATTACCAAGTATGAAAGAAAGGACTCAGTGTGACACTGACCTGGTTACCTTAAGTAGAAGACAAAGTGGTATAATAGAACTGATTACTGGAGAAGAGGAAGATGGCGGCGGGAAGTGAGTAAGCCTCTCCGTGCTCCGCGCCCCGCGTCTGAAAAGCTGAGACAGACAGCTGCGACTCAGCATTAATCCATCCGGCTGAGGCGGCTGGTCAGCCCTTCCCATCCTACGGAGGTGGATGCCTGCCAGGCCTTCTTGGGTAGTGGCCGCAGGTTCCAGGCAGGGCTTGGGAGAGACAGTGGGGACCCGCCCGCTGCGTTGGTCGCCCGGCAGGGGGAGGCGAACTGTCACCGTTTGCGGGGGACACCACTGTGGCGGAGGGCTGGCGTTGCAGGACTATGGCGGAGGAGATAACTTCATTGAAGCCTGCTGCTACAGGTGTGTGGTCCCCTGGCTTTCCCTCTCCACGCATCGGGGAAACCTTAAGGGCCCCTCCCAGCCCTACCAGCTCTCCCGTGAGTGCGACAGCCAGCCCGAGGGAGTCAGAGGTGGTGCGGGACGCACGGCGTGGGACTTCCGCTCCCGCCAGGGCTAACTGCTGAGGTCTCTTGCACCAGCTACGGGGGAATGGCTACAAGAGGGCAAGTAAAATTCGCTGAGGATTCTGAGCCCCAAGCTCTACAAACTTAGGGTCTGAGGGAATGGCAATCGGGAGGAGTGAGCCCAGTCGTTCATGAAAACAGGGCTCCCGGGAGCAGCAGACCTGGCCTGTAGCCAGTATTGTGGTGAGAGGGGCCTGGCTAGAGGAAAAGTGGAAGTGATTGGACACAAGAGGAGGCCCTAGGCACTCAGGATTGGAGACTCGCCCAGTCTGGGAGGAGCTGCTGCAGAGTGATTGGATCCCGCGTACTGACAGGAGAGACTTGACCTGGTGGGCACAGCGCCACCTAGTGGAAGAGAAGTTAATCAAACTCTAAGACGGCATTTATTAGTTTTTTTTTTTTTGATTTGGGTTTTTCTTTCATTTTCATTTTTCTATCTTGTTTTTTTTTCTTCTTCTTTCTCTTCTAATTTTAATTTTAATTTTTTTTAATTATTATGATTATTTTTTTAAATTTTTTTCTTTTTTTAGTTCCTATTTCTTTCTTCTTTTGTCTTTTCATTTTTCTTATCCCCCCTTCCTTGAATTCTACCTGCCTACTCTCATTCTCTTTAGTGACTTCTTCCCTTCCCTTCTAATACCTTTCCTCCCAAGCATCAAATAAATTTATAGGAATAAACAGTAACGCAGCAGTCAAACAGAACAAGAAGCAACATGAGCAGTGTTAAGAAGCAAGGAAGAAAATGAGTACAAACAATGCAGGACAGCCTAAATATTCAGGAGGACCTAGACTCATCAGAAAAATGGTCATATAAAGACCTCAAGGAACACCTTAGACAGATGGAATGGAACCTTAAAGAGGATACAAGACAGCAAATTCAAGCAGCGAAAGAACACATTGAGAATGAATTACATAAACGGATAAAAGAAGAAGTTAAGCATCTTTATCAGGAGATAGAGATTATAAAAATAATCAAACAATAATTCTAGAAATGAAGGAAACGATAAACCAAATTAAAAACTCAATTGAGAGTATCACTAACAGAGTGGAGCAAGTAGAAACCAGAACGTCAGATAATGAAGACAAAATATACCATCTTGAAAAGAGTCTAGCCAACTCAGAAAGGCTGGTAAAAAAATCACGAGAAAAACATCCAAGAGTTATGGGATAACATGAAGAAACCAAACTTACGAGTCATCGGGATAGAAGAAGGTACAGAGATTCAAACCAAGGGAATGAGAAACCTGCTGAATGAAATAATTACAGAAAAATTTCCAGAAATAAAAAAGGAAACAGATATACAAATTGAAGATGCATACAGGACACCGAGCACACAAAATCACAGTAGACCAATGCCAAGACACATTGTTACGAAGATATCCAATATACAGAACAAAGAGAAAATATTAAAAGCTACAAGAGAAAGGAGACAGATTACATTTAGGGGTAAACCAATACGGTTAACAACGGATTTTTCATCACAGACACTGAAAGCAAGAAGGTCATGGAACAATGTATTTCAAACACTGAAAGACAATGGATGCCAACCAAGAATTCTGTATCCAGCAAAATGACGCTTCAGGTATGACAACGAAATAAAGATCTTTCATGGTAAACAAAAGTTAAAAGAATTTGCAGCCAGAAAACCAGCATTGCAAAGCATTTTGAGCAAAACACTACATGAGGAAGAAATGAAAAACAATAACCAAAACCATCAGTGGGAAGTGCCTCAGTAAAGACAGAGGGCGAGGGGAAAGATAATCATGGAGAAACAAACTAAATTTTTTTTTTTAAAAAAAGGATAAACAATCAAACATGGATGGAAGTTCAAACCATATATCAATAGTAACTCTCAATGCTAATGGCCTAAACTCTCCAATAAAGCGACATAGGCTGGTATCATGGATTAAAAAAACGAATCCAACAATATGCTGCCTCCAGGAGACACATCTGATTGGAAAAGACATACACAGGCTGAAGGTGAAAGGATGGGAAAAAATATACCACGCACACAGTTCTCGTAAGCAAGCAGGAGTGGCCATCCTCATATCGAATAAAATCGACTTCAAGACTAAGTTAATCAAAAGGGATAAAGAAGGTCATTATATACTGTTAAAAGGAACCATTCACCAACAAGACATAACAATTATCAATATTTATGCACTAAATAATGGTGCTGCGACATTCATAAAACAAATTCTCCTCAAGTTCAAGAATCAAATGGACCACAACACAATAATTATGGGTGACTTCAACACACCTTTCTCACCATTGGACAGATCCTCCAAACAAAAGTTGAATAAAGAAACTATAGAACTCAATATCACAATCAATAACCTAGACTTAACGGACATATATACAATATATCAACCATCATCAAATGGATATACTTTTTTCTCAGCAGCACATGGATGCTTCTCAAAAATAGACCATATATTATGCCATAGGGCAACCCTCAGTAAATATAAAGGGGTGGAGATAATACCATGCATTTTATCTGATCATAATGGAATGAAACTGGAAATCAATGATAAAAGAAGGAAGGAAAAATCCTACATCACATGGAAAATGAACAATATGTTACTGAATGATCAATGGGTTACAGAAGACATAAAGGAGGAAATCAAAAAATTCTTAGAGATAAATGAAAATACAGACACAACATATCGGAATCTATGGGACACAATGAAAGCAGTTTTAAGACGAAAATTCATCGCCTGGTGGTCATTCCTCAAAAAAAAAAAAAAAACCCAACAAATAAATGAGCTCACACTTCATCTCAAAGCCCTAGAAAAGGAAGAGCAAAACAACAGCAAATGTAGCAGAAGGCTAGAAATAATAAAAATCAGAGCGGAAATCAATGAAATTGAAACAAAAGAAACTATTGAAAAAATTAACAAAACTAAAAGTTGGTTCTTCGAAAAAATAAATAAAATCGACACACCTTTAGCCATGCTAACGAAGAGAAGAAGAGAGAGAACTCAAATTACTAACATACGGGATGAAAAAGGCAATATCACAACAGATGCAACAGAAATATAGAAGACAATTAGAAATTATTTTGAAAACCTATATTCCAACAAAATAGAAGATAGTGAAGACATCGATAAATTTCTTAAGTCATATGATTTACCCGGACTGAGTCAGGAGGATACACACAATTTGAACAGACCAATATCAATGGATGAAATTGAAGAAGCCATCAAAAGACTACCAACCAAGAAAAGCCCAGGACCAGATGGGTATACAGCGGAGTTTTATAAAACCTTTAAAGAAGAATTAATACCAATACTTTTCAAGTTATTTCAGGAAATAGAAAAAGAGGGAGCTCTTCCAAATTCATTCTATGAGGCCAACATCACCCTGATTCCGAAACCAGACAAAGACACCTCAAAGAAAGAAAACTACAGACCAATATCTCTAATGAACCTAGATGCAAAAATCCTCAATAAAATTCTGGCGAATCGAATACAAAAACACATCAAAAAAATTGTGCACCATGATCAAGTAGGATTCATCCCTGGGATGCAAGGATGGTTCAACATACGGAAATCGATAAATGTTATTCACCACATCAATAGACTTAAAGATAAGAACCATATGATCATCTCGATAGATGCAGAGAAAGCAATTGACAAAGTACAGCATCCCTTTATGTTCAAAACATTAGAAAAACTAGGGATAACAGGAACTTACCTTGACATTGTAAAAGCTATCTATGCTAAGCCTCAGGCTAGCATCATTCTGAATGGACAAAAGTTGAAGGCATTCCCTCTAAAATCCGGAACAAGACAGGGATGCCCTCTATCTCCACTTCTATTCAATATAGTTCTCAAAACACTGGCCAGAGCAATCAGACAGATGAAAGAAATTAAAGGCATAAAAATTGGAAAAGAAGAACTTAAATTATCACTATTTGAAGATGACATGATTCTATACCTAGAAGACCCAAAAGGGTCTACAAAGAAACTACTAGAACGAATAAATAAATTCAGCAAAGTGGCAGGATATAAAATCAACACGCATAAATCAAAGGCATTTCTGTATATCAGTGACAAAACTTCTGAAACGGAAATGAGGAAAAACACTCCATTCACAATATCCTCAAAAAAAATAAAATACTTGGGAATAAACCTAACAAAAGAGGTGAAAGATTTATATAATGAAAACTACAGAACCCTAAAGAGAATTTGATGAAGATCTTAGAAGATGGAAAAACATACCCTGTTCATGGATAGGCAGAACTAACATCATCAAAATGGCGATATTACCAAAAGTTCTCTATAGGTTTAATGCAATGCCAATCAAAATCCCAAGGGCATATCTTGTAGAAATTGATAAAGCAATCATGAAATTCATATAGAAAAATAAAAGACCCAGAATAGCAAAAGCAATTCTAAGCAGGAAGTGTGAATCAGACAGTATAGCGATACCAGATTTCAAACTATATTACAGAGCAATAGTGACAAAAACAGCATGGTACTGGTACCAAAACAGGCGGGTGGACCAATGGTATAGAATAGAGGACACAGAGACTAATCCACAAAGTTACAACTATCTTATATTTGATAAGGGGGCTAAAAGCATGCAATGGAGGAAGGATAGCATCTTCAACAAATGGTGTTGGGAAAACTGGAAATCCATATGCAACAAAATGAAACTGAATCCCTTTCTCTCGCCATGCACAAAAGTTAACTCAAAATGGACCAAGGAGCTTGATATCAAACCAGAGACTCTGCGTCTGATAGAAGAAAAAGCTGGCTCCGATCTACAGATTGTGGGGTCGGGCTCCAAATTCCTTAATAGGACACCCATAGCACAAGAGTTAACAACAAGAATCAACAAATGGGACTTAATTAAACTTGAAAGTTTTTTCTCAGCAAGAGAAACACAATAAGAGAGGTAAATAGGGAGCCTACATCCTGGGAACAAATTTTTACTCCTCACACTTCAGATAGAGCCCTAATATCCAGAGTATACAAAGAACTCAAAAAATTAGACAATAAGATAACAAATAACCCAATCAACAAATGGGCCAAGGACCTGAACAGACACTTCTCAGAGGAGGATATACAATCAATCAACAAGTACATGAAAAATTGCTCACCATCTCTAGCAGTCAGAGAAATGCAAATCAAAACCACCCTAGGATACCATTTCACTCCAGTAAGATTGGCAGCCACTATGAAGTCAAACAACAACAAGTGCTGGCGAGGATGTGGAGAAAAGGGTACACTTGTACATTGCTGGTGGGACTGCAAATTGGTGCAGCCAATTTGGAAAGCAGTTTGGAGATTCCTGGGAAAGATGGGAATGGAACCACCATTTGACCCTGCTATTGCCCTTCTCGGACTATTCCCTGAAGACCTTAAAAGAGCATGCTACAGGGATACTGCCACATCGATGTTCGTAGCAGCACAATTCACAATTGCTAGACTGTGGAACCAACCCCGATGCCCCTCAATAGACGAATGGATAAAAAAAATGTGGCATCTATACGCAATGGAGTACTATGCAGCAATAAAAAATGACAAAATCACAGAATTTGCAGGGAAATGGACGGCACTAGAGCAGATTATGCTTAGTGAAGCTAGCCAATCCCTAAAAAACAAATACCAAATGTCTTCTTTGATATAATGAGAGCAAATATGAACAGAGCAGGGAGGAAGAGTAGGAAGAAAAGAGTAACATTAATTAGTGACATGAGATGGGAGGGAAAGGGAGAGATGAGGAAAATTGCATGGAAATGAAGGGAGACCCTCATTGCTATACAAAATTACATATAAGAGGTTGTGAGGGGAATGGGAAAATAAACAAGGAGAGAAATGAATTACATTAGATGGGGTAGAGAGAGAAGAAGGGAGGGGAGGGGAGGAGGGATAGTAGGGGATAGGAAAGGTAGCAGAATACAACAATTACTAATAGGGCAGTATGTAAAATTGTGGATGTGTAACCGACGTGATTCTGCAATCTGCATTTGGGGTAAAATTGGGGGTTCATAACCCACTTCAATCTAATGTATGAAGTATGATATGTCAAGAGCTTTGTAAAGTTGTGAACAACCAATTAAAAAAAATAAAAAATAAAGAACTGAGGATGTAACTTAGTGGTAAAGCCCCCTGAGGTTCAACCCCTAGTCCAAAAATGAAAAAGAAAAGCAAAATGTGTCCACTTTTACCACTTCTACTTAATCAGTACTGCAAGTTCTCACGAATTGGGTGAAAAAAAAAAAAAACAGAAATAAAAGGCATCCAAATTGGAAAACTTAGAAATTAAAGTGTATCAGTTTGCAGATGACAAAATCTTATATGTTAAAAACCCTGAAGACTCCATAAAATTATCAAAATAAACAAATTCAATAAAGTTGCAGAACATGAAATCAACACAAAAATAAGTTACATTTCTATATAGTACACAATGATCTATCCAAAATAGATATGAACAATCTCATTTATAATAGCATCAAAAAGAGAAAAATACTTAGGAATAAATTTAACCAAAGAAGTGAAAGTCTGCATACTGAAATCTATAAGACATTGATGAATGAAATTTTTCAAGATACAAATAGAAAGATAGTCCAAGTTCATGGGTTGCAAGGATTAATATTGTTAAATGTCTATACCACCCAAAGTTATCTATAGACTCAATACAATTCCTATCAAAATTCTAATGGCATTTCTGAGAGGAACAGGAAAACAAACAAACAAAACCAACACTACAGTTTATACAGAACCACAAAAGACCCTGAACAGCCAAAGCAGTCTTAAGTAAGAACAAAGCTCGAACCATCACACTTTCTGATTCTCCCAACTATACTACAAATCTATAGTAATTAAAACACTGAAACACTGGCATAAAAACAGACAGCATACACCACAGAACAGAATAGAGAGCACTGAAGTAAATCCATACATTTACAGTAACTTAATTTTGTTTTATTTTCTTGTTGGTTGTTCAAAACATTACATAGTTCTTAATATACCATATTTCACAGATTGATTCAAGTGGGTTATGAACTCCCATTTTTACCCCGTATACAGATTGCTGTGTCACATCAGTTACATTTCCATTGATTTACAAATTGCCTTTCTAGTGACTGATGTATTCTGCTGTCTATCCCATTCTCCCCTATCCACCCTCCCCTCCCCACCCCTTCTCTCTCTCCATCCCCTCTACTATAAATCGTTTCTTCCACTTGTATAATTTTTCTCCTACCCCTCCTTTCCTCTTATGTGTAATTGTGAATAACCCTGAGGCTCACCTTCCAATTCCATGCAATTTCCCTTCTCTCTCCCTTTCCCTCCCGCCTATCATCCCTGTTTAATGTTAATCTTCTTCTCAAGCTCTTCGTCTCTACCCTGTCCTTGGTTACTCCCCTTATATCAAAGAAGACATTTGGCATTTGTTTTTTAAGGATTGGCTAGCTTCGCTTAGCATAATCTGCTCTAATGCCATCCATTTCCCTCCAAATACTATGATTTTGTCATTTCTAATTGCAGAGTAATACTCCATTGTGTATAAATGCCACATTTTTTTAATCCATTCATCTATTGAAGGGCTTCTAGGTTGGTTCCACAATCTTGCTATCGTGAATTGTGCTGCTATGAACATCGATGTAGCAGTGTCCCTGTAGCATGCTCTTGTTAGGTCTTTAGGGAATAGACCGAGAAGGGGAATAGCTGGGTCAAATGGTGGTTCCATTCCCAGCTTTCCAAGAAATCTCCATACTGCTTTCCAAATTGGCTGCACCAATTTGCAGTCCCACCAACAATGAACAAGTGTACCCATTTCCCGGCATCCTCGCCAGCACTTGTTGTTGTTGGCTTCATAATGGCTGCCAATCTTACTGGAGTGAGATGGTATCTTAGGGTGGTTTTGATTTGCATTTCTCTGACTGCTAGCGATGGTGAGCATTTTTTCATGTACTTGTTAATTGATTGTATGTCCTCCTCTGAGAAGTGTCTGTTCAGATCCTTGGCCCATTTGTTGATTGAGTTATTTGTTATCCTATTATCTAATTTTTTGAGTTCTTTGTGTACTCTGGATATTAGGGCTCTATCTGAAGTGTGTGGAGTAAAGATTTGTTCCCAGGATGTAGGCTCCCTGTTTATCTCTCTCATTGTTTCTTTTGTTGAGAGAAAACTTTTTAGTTTGAGTAAGTCCCATTTGTTGATTCTAGTTGTTAACTCTTGCGCTATGGGTGTCCTATTGAAGAATTTGGAGCCCGACCCCACAGTATGTAGATCATAGCCGACTTTTTCTTCTATCAGACGCCGTGTCTCTGATTTAATATCGAGCTCCTTGATCCATTTTGAGTTAACTTTTGTGCGTGTCGAGAGAAAGGGATTCAGTTTCATTTTGATGCAAATGGATTTCCAGTTTTCCCAGCACCATTTGTTGAAGATGCTATCCTTCCTCCATTGCATGCTTTTAGCCCCTTTATCAAATATAAGATAGTTGTAGTTTTGTGGATTGGTTACTGTGTCTTCTATTCTGTACCATTGGTCCCCTCGCCTGTTTTGGTACCAGTACCATGCTGTTTTTGTTACTATTGCTCTGTAGTATAGTTTGAAGTCTGGTATTGCTATACCGCCTGATTCACACTTCCTGCTTAGCATTGATTTTGCTATTCTTCTATTCCATATGAATTTCCTGATTGTTTTATCTATTTCTACAAGAAATGCTGTTGGGATTTTGATTGGGATAGCATTGAACTTATAGAGAACTTTTGGTAATATCGCCATTTTGATGATGTTAGTTCTGCCTATCCATGAACAGGGTATATTTTTCCATCTTCTGAGGTCTTCTTCTATATCTCTCTTTAGGGTTCTGTAGTTTTCATTGTATAGGTCTTTCACCTATTTTGTTAGGTTGATTCCCAAGTATTTTATTTTTTGGGGGGATATTGTGAATGGAGTAGTTGTCCTCATTTCCATTTCAGAGGATTTGTCGCTGATATACAGGAATGCATTTGATTTATGCATGGTGATTTTATATCCTGCCACTTTGCTGAATTCATTTATTAACTCTAACAGTTTCTTTGTAGACCCTTTTGGGTCTGTTAGGTATAGAATCATATTGTCTGCAAAAGGTGATAATTTAAGTTCTTCTTTTCCTATTTTTATGCCTTTAATTTCTTTCGTCTAATTGCTCTGGCCAGTGTTTCGAGGACTATGTTGAACAGAAGTGGTGAGAGAGGGCATCCCTGTCTTGTACCAGATCTTAGAGGGAATGCCTTCAATTTTTCTCCATTCAGAATGATGCTGGCCTATGGCTTATCATAGATTGCTTTTACAATGTTGAGGTATGATCCTGTTATCCCTAATTTTTCTAGAGTTTTGAACATAAAGGGATGCTGTACTTTGTCGAATGCTTTTTCTGCATCTATCGAGATGATCATATGGTTCTTATTTTTAAGTCTATTGATGTGGTGAATAACATTTATTGATTTCCGTATACTGAACCAGCCTTGCATCCCAGGGATGAATCCTACTTGATCATGGTGTATAATTTTTTTGATATGATTTTGAATCCGATTCGCCAGAATTTTATTGAGGATTTTTGCATCTAGGTTCATTAGAGATATTGGTCTGTAGTTTTCTTTCTTTGACGTGTCTCTGTCTGATTTAGGCATCAGGGTGATGTTGGCCTCGTAGAATGTCTTTGGAAGTTCTCCCTCTTTTTCTATTTCCTGAAATAGCTTGAAAAGTATTGGTGTTAGTTCCTCTTTAAAGGTTTTGTAAAACTCTGCTGTATACCCGTCCGGTCCTGGGCTTTTCTTAGTTGGTAGTCTTTTGATGGTTTCTTCTATTTCCTCTATTGTTATTGGTCTGTTTAGGCTGTCTATATCTTCCTGACTCAATCTGGGCAGATCATATGACTTAAGAAATTTATCGATGCCTTCACTATCTTCTATTTTATTGGAGTATAAGGATTCAAAGTAATTTCTGATTATCTTCTGTATTTCTGAAGTGTCTGTTGTGATATTGCCTTTTTCATCCCATATGCTAGTAATTTGAATTCTCTCTCTTCTTCTCTTCGTTAGCATGGCTAAGGGTCTGTCGATTTTATTTATTTTTTCAAAGAACCAACTTTTGGTTTTGTCAATTTTTTCAATTGTTCCTTTGTTTCGATTTCATTAATTTCAGCTCTGATTTTAATAATTTCTTGCCTTCTACTTCTTTTGCTGTTGTTTTGCTCTTCTTTTTCTAGGATTTTGAGATAATATATGAGATCGTTTATTTGTTGGTTTTTTCTTTTTTTAAGGAATGCGCTCCAAGCAATGAATTTTCCTCTTAAAACTGCTTTCAATGTGTCCCATAGATTCCGATATGTTGTGTCTGTGATTTCATTTAACTCTAAGAAGTTTTTAATTTCCTCCTTAATGTCTTCTATAACCCATTGATCAATCAGTAACCTATTGTTCATTTTCCAAGTGATGCATGATTTTTCCTTCCTTCTTTTATCGTTGATTTTCAGTTTCATTCCATTATGATCAGATAAGATGCATGGTATTATTTCTACTCCTTTATATTGTCTAAGAGTTGCCCTGTGAAATCATATATGATCTATTTTTGTGAAGGATCCATGTGCTGCTGAGAAAAAAGTGTAACTACTTGATGTTGGGTGGTATATTCTATATATGTCAATTAAGTCTAGGTTGTTAATTGTGTTGTTGAGTTCTATAGTTTCCTTATTTAACTTTTGTTTGGAAGATCTGTCTAGTGGTGAGAGAGGTGTGTTGAAGTCTCCCATGATTATTGTATGGTGGTCTATTAGACTCTTGTACTTGAGAAGAGTTTGCTTGATGAACGTAGCTGCACCATTGTTTGGGGCATATATATTTATGATTGTTATGTCTTGTTGGTGTATGGTTCCCTTGAGCAGTATGCAGTGTCCCACTTTATCCTTTTTGATTAACTTTTGCTTGAAATCTATTTTGTTTGATATGAGTATGGACACTCCTGCTTGTTTTCGCAGTCCATATGAGTGGAATGCTTTTTCCTAGCCTTTCACTTTCAGTCTATGTATATCTTTTCCTATCAAATGTGTCTCCTGTAGGCAACATATTGTTGGATCTTGTTTTGTGATCCATTCGACTAGCCTGTGTCTCTTAATTGGTGAGTTTAAGCCATTAACATTTAGGATTATTATTGAGATTTGGTTTGTTCCTCCAGTCATATTTGTTTATTTATGTTACTAAACCTGATTAGTTTTCCTCTTTGATTACTTTCCCCCCTTTACTGTCCTACCTCCCACTGATGGTTTTCAATGTTATTTTCAGTTTCCTCTTCCTGTAATGTTTTGCCAAGGATTTTTTGAAGAGATGGTTTTCTAGCTGCGAATTCTTTTAACTTTTGTTTATCGTGAAAGGTTTTAATTTCATCTTCCATCCTGAAGCTTAATTTCGCCGGATACACGATTCTTGGTTGGAACCCATTTTCTTTCAGTGTTTGAAAAATGTTATTCCAGGATCTTCTAGCTTTCAGAGTCTGTGTTGAGAGATCAGCTGTTATCCTGATTGGTTTGCCCCTAAATGTAATCTGCTTTCTTTCTCTTGTAGCTTTTAAAATTCTCTCCTTATTCTGTATGTTGGGCATCTTCATTATAATGTGTCTAGGTGTGGATCTCTTATGATTTTGCACTTTCGGCGTCCTGTAGGCTTCTAGGATATGGGATTCTGTTTCATTCTTCAAGTCTGGGAAGTTTTCTCATATTATTTCATTGAATAGATTGTTTATTCCTTTGGTTTGGAGCTCTGTGCCTTCCTGTATCCCAAAGACTCTTAAGTTTGGTCTTTTAATGTTATCCCATAATTCTTGAATGTTCTGTTCATGGTTTCTTAGCAGTCTTGCTGAGCTGTCTATGTTCTTTTCAAGTTGAAATACTTTGTCTTCATTGTCTGATGTTCTATCTTCTAAGTGATCTACTCTGCTGGTAGTATTCTCAATTGAGGTTTTAAGTTGGTTTATTGCTTCCTGCATTTCTAGGACTTCTATTTGTTTGTTTTTTATTACTTCTAACTCCCTGTGAAATTGATCTTTTACTTCCTGGATTTGTTTCTGTAGTTACTTGTCAAAGTGATCTTTCATTGTCTGATTTTGCTGTCTCATGTCTTCCTTGAGACTCCAGATCATCTGAAGCATGTATATCCTGAACTCTTTATCTGACATTCCATCTGTTGCAGCTATTACGTCTTCTAGAGTTGAGTTGACCTGCATTGCTTGTGGTCCTTTGTTTCCTTGTCTTTTCATATTGCTTGCGTTTCTTTCTGCTTGGTGAAACTGTTGTGTTTTTGAAATTTTCCCCCTATTTATTTATATTGCTCTTGTATAGTTGGGAGATCTCTCTTGTAGGTCGGGTAGTGGCTGTGCTCCTCCTCTAATTAGGGTGATCTATCTACCACGCTGGTTGGTCGTAGGTCTGCCCACCCTGTGGGCGCGGGTGTCTGCTCTACTCTCCCCCCACTCCAATTGTGGTGACGTACCTACCACGTCCTCGGATCCTTGGTTCTGATCCGGATGTGGGCGGCAGCTTTACTCCACCCCTACTCCAATTGGTGTGACGTGTCTACCACGCTGGTCGGCCTCTAAGCTTGTTCCGCCGGTGGGTCTCAGATCTGCCTACCTTGCGGGCTTGGGCGGCAGTTCTGCTCAGCCCCCACTCCCAGTGGGGGTACCTAACTGCCTCTCCAACGGGTTGCTGGTCCTTTTCCGGACACTGGCGGCGGCTGTGTTACACCCCCACTCCAACCAGTGTGACGTGACTGCCTCGATGCTACTTGTCCAGCACACTGGCAGGCTGCCGAGCCTGTCCTGCCGGTGGGACGCAGGTCTGCCTACCTTGCAGGATCAGACGGTGGCTCTTCACGGCCTCCACTCCAAATGTGGTGACTTGGCTACCCTGCCGTAGGGTCGCTGGTCCTGTTCCAGGCGTGGGCGGCTACTCTCCTCGGCCCCAGCTGCAGTTGGGGTGTCGTGATACCACACCGGCGGGCCCCTTAGACTGCTCTGGGCGCAGGTGGCAGCTCCGCTCTGCCCCCACAGGCCCCCGCAGCACCCAGCAGGACCCGGACCAAGAAGCAGTCCCTGTCCAAAGAAGCTTCGGGAGCCAGGAGCCGGCCTCTCCGATCCCAGCCACGTTCTGCTAGGAGCAGGCTCCACAGAGCAACCGCCACAGGTTCCCCAACCCCAGGCCAAAGCAGCCCCGGAAGCCCAAGCCTGGCCGCACCAGACTCTCCCTGCTCGGTGCACGCTCCACTAGGAGCAGAGTCAAAGACGCAGTTTCCGCGGGCTCCCCAGCCCCAGGCCAAAACTGTTCCGGGAGTCAGAGCCCCACTGCCCCTCGGCGCACGTTTCACTTGTAGCTGGCCTCAGCTCGCGGTCCCCGCAGGCTCCGCGGCCCTGGGCTCAAGCAGCTACGGGAGCCAGAACCCAGCCTCTCCGATCCCTGCCACACTCTCCTAGGAGCAGGCTCCACAGAGTTACCCCAGCCTCAGGCCCAAGCAGCCCCAGGAGCCCGAGCCTGGCCGCTCCAAACTCTCCCAGCTCAGTGTACGCTCCGCCAGGGGCAGGGTCAAAGACGCAGTCCCCGCGGGCTCCCTAGCCCCGGGCCAAAACTGTTCCGGGAGTCAGAGCCACGCCGCCCCTCAGTGTACAATCCACTTGTAATGGCCTCAGCCCGGAGTCCCCGAAGGATCCCCCGCCCTGGGCCAAAGCAACCCGGGGAGCTAGAATCTGGCCGCTCAAAGTCCGGCGCCCGCCTTGCCAGGGGTGAGCCCCAAAGAGTATTCTCCTCAGGTTCTCCAGTCCCGAGCCTGAGCGATCTGTCTGCCAGACGCAGGCAAATACCAGCCTGGAATCACCTGTTCCGTAGTTGAATGAGCTGAGATCAGTAGAAAACAGGCATGCTTGCATCAGCTCTCCAAGATGGCGGCTGCTGTCCTCCTCCGTGTTCCGACCGGTGTCAGGAATCGAACTGGACCGGTTCTCTCCTCTGTCTCAAAGCCGGAACTCAGCACTAAGCGCGGCCAGTGCGCCGCTGGCAGGAGCCTCCAGAATCCGCTTCACTGTAATCCCGCTCTGGTACCTCGCCACTAACTAACTAGCGCGCGCCCCAGACTCCATCCGCGGGGCAGTCCGCCGACCAGGAACTGCTACCCTCCGTGCGGAGAAATCGCCCGCGACCGAGCCCCCGCAGCCGAATCCCGCGCGCTGGAAATCTGTCCTCTAGATTCTGGAGCACCTAAATTTCACTGGAATTTCCCAACAAGGTAGCCTTCAGCCATTTCATCTCGTCTTTCTCCCGCACAGTGACGCGGCACACTGGGGTGCTGCACTCCCATCGCCGCCATCTTCTGCCTCTCTTGGTAACTTAATTTTTGACAAAGATGCCAGGAGGAACACATATGAGAGGATAGTCTCTTCAATAAATGGTTCAGGGAAAACTGAATATCTACATATAGAAGCATGAAACTGAACCTTTACCACACCGTACAAACAAAAATCAACTCAAAATGGATTAAAGCATTTTTAAAACTAAGATCTGAAACTTCATAAAGAAAACATAGTGAAAAAAAGCTCCTTGATAATGATTTGGGCAATGATTTTTTTTCCCTATATGACACCAAAAGCACAGAGAACAAAGCCAAAATCAGACAAATGGGATTATATCAAACTAAAAAATTTCTGCATGGCAAAGCAAACAACAGAGTGAAGTGGAGCCAGCCCATATAGATTAGGAAAACATACTTGCAAACCATACATCTGGTAAGAAGGAGTTAATATCCAAAATACATAAGGGGCTCAAAGGCAAAAAAAAAACCAAAAAAAAAAACCTCAATTTAAAATGGACAAAGGATGCTGGGTGCAATGGTGCACATCTGTAGCCCCAGTCACTTGGGAAGCTGAGGTGGGAAGATGGCTTGAGCTAAGGAATTCAAGACCAGCCTGGGCAACAAAAGATCCCATCAGCTCCCATCTGTTGGAATAGCTGTGATCAAAGACAAAAGATAACAAGATTTGGTGAGGTTATGGAGAAGAGAGAATCCTGGTACAGTGTTGATGGGAATTGGTACAGCCATTAGCGAAAACAGCATGAAAGTTCCTGAAAAACTATAAACAGAACTATGATAAAATCCAGGAATCCCACTTCTGATATTTATTTGAAAGAACTAAAATGAGGATCTCAAAAGAGACATTTCTACTCCCATGTTTACAGCAATTTTATTCACCACAGTAAAGATCTGGAAACAACCTAGGTGTCATAAGAATGGATTAGGAAAATGTCCAATATACATATATAAGCAATGGAATATTATTCAGAGAAAGAAATCCTACCATTTATGAAAACATGGATAAACCTGCAGCACAGTATAAAATAACCCAGACACAGAAGGACAATTACTCTATGATCTCACTTTTATGTAGAATCTAAAAGAATTAAACTCATAGAAGGAGAGTAAAATGTGGTTGTCAGGGCCTGGGGAAGAGGAAAGATGCTGGTCAATGGGCACAAATTTTCAGTTACAAAAGTTTTGGGGATCAAATATACAATGTGGTACAATTAATAATATACAATACTTGAAAAAGTCAGGAAAGCTTAAGTGTCATAAACACACATATATACACACACACAGGTAATGTGTGATTTTAGCTTGACTGTAGTAATCTCTAACAGTGTATAGGCATATCAAAAGTTCACAGTGTACATCTTAACTATACACTAATCTTATTTGTCAACTATTCCTCAATAAAGCTTGGGAAAATATTCAAGAGGAAATGGTGAATTAATGACATTAATTGTAATTCATTCTCTGATGAGAATGAATCAAAAGGTCTTATATAAGAATTCCACTTTTGGTCATCTGGAATATTTATATGATTTCAGTCACAGATAATACAAGAAACTCAGACACCATTAGAACAAAATTTTTTAAGTAATATTTTATTTGCTTTCTCCTCACTCCATAATTTTCTGTGTTAATGTTTCTAATGTGCTAATAACCTCATTTCAATTATATTAACTAATGAAATAAATAGGTTGAGATGTTTACACTAGAAAAGATGAAGATAGAGAGCAAAAGCTTGCTTTCATCAAACAAATGGCTTTTCCCCCAAATTAAGTTTCTCATAATGATCACTTACTGCATACAAAGGTTTGTTCTCTGTTTTAAGAGGGAAAAATATTTGAAATGGTGCATAAATTCCTTTCGCTTTGCATCTGTGAATTATTCCAGATGGTGCTGGCAATCCCTATCGCCTGTTGCACTAGGCTGGTCATTTGGGACATTATGACACACAGGATAAGGAACCCAATTAAAATCACTTGACTATTTTCTGGTTACAAGTCAGATATTATGGCCTAAGCTTCTGATCCAAAGTCAATTTTATTTCTCAGCACTCTTAATTAGAATTATATCTGAAAGTAAATAATTTTTAATCCTAAATTTACCCCCTCCCAAGTCACAGAAATAGGTCATTGTATTTTTTAGTTATGTTTCAGAATAACTAAAGAAATTCATTGCTCTCATTCTACTCCACCTCTACACTCTATTTGTGTGTTATGTTTTTTTAAAAAAACTGTTTAGCTGGGAATGGTGGCGCATGACAATAATCCCAGCAACTCGGGAGGCTTAGACTGGAGAATAGCAGGTTCAAGGCCTGTCTTGACAACTTAGTGAGGCCCTCAGCAACTCAGTGAGACCCTGTCTCAAAAAATAAAAAGGGATGGGAATGTGATGCAGTGGGATACCCCATTGCCACCTCTGGTTAAATCCACAGTACCAAAATAAAATAAAATGATATTTATTTTGACCTTCGAAATATTTGGCATACAATACTCATGACTACTTCCACTGATTCAAAAAAGGACATGATCCCAAATATAAGTGAGCATGCATGTATTAAAGAAAATTAAAAAGGAAAAAAATTTAGTATATTTTCTTGTTTGGATTTTCTATAGTGTCTATATTTTCTATAACAGACAAAACATTTTTTTAAATTTTGTAGTTCTTTTTAAAAAACATTTTTTTTAGTTGTAGATAGACACACTATCTTTATTTACTTATGTTTACATGGTGCTGAGGATTGAACCCAGTGCCTCACACGTACAAGGCAAGCACTCTACCTGAGCTATAGCCCCATCCCTTAAAGTTATTCTTGAATAAGATATGGTTGCATCTCAAAACAGAGTATTTGCCCATATTAGACTATACAGAATGTAATACAGTATGACATATTTGTGGTCCCCTTATTATTATTTTGGTCTTGACCTTTCCTAAACTCTTCTTTTTATATTTTCATTCTCCCTGCTTTATCTTAGTTTTGCAGACATTTTATGTTTTTGTTCTATAGACAAAAGAATAACCATCAAGATAAAATAATTTTATCTAGTCAGACAACCAAGAATATTATAGAAAATTGTGAAAGAATTAAATCAATCCATCTCCCATTGTCTTTTACCGATCTCACCTTGTCCTGTGAAATTGTTCCTTATGGTATATAGGTGCTCATTAAGTCCAGCAAATATACAAAAGGAAACCAAACATATCCTCTATACTGATTAATCTACTCAAAATAGAACTCCGAGGAATACAGTCTGTTTAAAGTTTGAAAACAATATAAGCCCGGAAAAATAAATATCTTTCTTACATCTTAAACACCTAGTAAATTAACAAAAAAAAAAAATTGTTTTCCTTCTTCAAAGCTTACTAAGTTTTGAATTCTACTAAGAAATTATCATTTGTCATTCCTGCTGATTGCACTCCGGCTGGCTTTTCTTGCTTTGCCCAACAAAGATATATAATGGTGGTGTAATTATGCACCACGACAAGCTCCCACACATATTTAAGAAAAAAGGTAGAATGCTGCTATTATTGAGTTTAAGGAAATACTAACAATTCAATTTGACACAGATACTTACCTTCACTGGAGAACAGAAACTTAAGCTAGACAAAGGACTAAAAAATACATTAATTAGAAGTAAAATGATACTGCTAGAGTATCGTATTATATAACAACATCAATATTATATATAAAACATTACCTATGGAGAGAAAGCAACACACACACACCCTTTTCATTTTACTTTCCTAATTTTACTCATTCAGTTAATATAAAAGTTAAGATACAAAATTTCGTAATACCACGTAAATATCTAAACTTGGCTTAAAAATAAGAATTTCTTATTCCTGCAAAAAATGCATTAAAAAACTAAAATGATACTTTCAAATGTTCTGTGTCTAATTAAAATGTTTCTGATATTTCAAGGTCAATTTAAATAATGATTTTATTTTTACAAAACTGTTTCCTTATGAAGAGAATATTTCTTTATAGAAAATAAGTTATAATAAAAAATAGATACCAATACAGAATATAAAAATCATTACTAATGTCATATTTATAAACATTTTAACTTATATAAAAATATTTTAAATTATCAAGTTAAAATTTTTAATTAGCAAAGGAACTGCATGATAATAAATCTCATCTTACTTTTATTTCACTTATTTCTATGTTTGTTCTCAGTACCACACTGATGTCCTTGAGAGAAATGACTTTACTTTCACATTTCCACAGATTGAAGACAAGGCCTGTCTTGTCTTACAGCAGTTAGTCAATGTTTACTGAAATGTTTTAGAAGAAGCTATTTTTTAAATATTGATTCTCAGAATCACTTTATTACCATTTATGTAACAAATATTTAATGTGTACCAGGTATTGTCTTTGTGGACATGACAGTGAACAACAGAGACAAAAATCTCACCACTCACTAAGTTTTCTATAAAGACAAAGAACATAAGTAAAATATACAGTAGGTAAGATGCAGATAAATCCAATGGGAAAAAAATGAAAGAGGAAGGAATACATGGAGTTTAGGAATTAAAGTTCAGAAAAGACCACTCTATGGAGGTAACCCTGAAGCAAATCTGTGAAGGAACGGAGGAATAAGCCACCATATTCACACACTGGGGTAAGAATATTACACATGAAGGAAGAGCAAAGGCAAAGATTCTGAGGTCAGAGTGGGCCTGATCTGATGAAGAACAGAAAGGAGGACTTTCTGTGACTGACTAGATTGAGAAGCAATCTGCTGTTAGATGAGATTAGACAGACAACAGTAGGCCAGATCCTCCAGCAAGGGGAAGCCAACCCTTTTTGTAAAAGGCCAGACAGTAAGTATTTTATAATTTATGGACTATTACAATCTGTTTCACAACTTCTTGTTTTTGTTGTTCTTTTTTCAAAAATAAAAAAGAAAGTAAAACCCATTCTTAGTCTGCAAGCTATACAAAAATGAGTCTCAAAGGAGGCTGTGGTTTTGCTACTCTCTGCTAAAGAGTTTTGTAGGTCACTGCAAAACCTCTTGCACTGGAAAGGGATTCCTTGATATCACAAAATACAAAGGAATGCTCATAAAAACTAAGAAAAATAAGAGTAACCTAATAAACATTCAAGTTTTTATTCAACTAAGGTAAAGCACCATATTTGTCTGAAAGAAAACCAGTATGCACTCTCAATTTATTTGACAAAATTTTCCCAAAAATTCCAATTGGCCTTCCTTTATTCACAACAATATTTACTGAGAAGAAAAAGAAAATAATACAACATCTCATGCTTACCAAAAACTTTTGAAAGGAGAAAACAGATAATATACACTATTAAGCAAACAATATCATAGCACAGTGACACATTCAATAAAAAAAATAAAACTAGCAATGTCATGGAAACACTGTTAGCTAAAACAGTCTAGGAAGACAACCCTGAGGAACCACCAGGGAGTGAGCCATGCAGAGATCTGGGACAAGAGGAAGCAAGAATCACAAATGCACAGGCTTTGAAACAGAAAGATCTGGTTAGGAAGGGAGGGACAAAGGTGAGAAGGCAGGCAGGCAATAAGGAGGAATGTAATGAACAGAAGTAGTGGTGCAGAGATGGCAAGAAGCCAGATGTTGCACTCTTCTAAGTTATGTTAAGAAGTCTGAATTTTATTCTGAGTATGAGAACACAGCAAGGTTTTAAGCAATGAGTAACAACATCTACTTTTAAGTTTTAGAGCTCAATCTAAGTGCCATGGATATGAGACTAGCTGAGGAGCAAGATGTTAAAGCAAAGACACCAGTCAGCATCTGCAGAAGTATGAGCAAGAGGCAATAGTTCACCAAAAGGAGTACAATGCAGTGACTGAATTCCAGATATATTTTTCAGTGTGATTGGACTTACTAACAGAGTTAATATGGGAAGCAGGAGGAGAAAAATATCAATTATTACTTTGTGGGTTAATGCCTAATACAACTGGTGATAGCTGGGGAAAACTGGAAAACCGTTTTTTGTTGTTGTTGTTTGTGTTTTTGGTACCAGAGATTGAATCAGGGGCACTCAACCACTGAGTCACATCCCCAGCTTTATTTTGTATTTAGAGATAGAGTCTCACTGAGTTGCTTGGCACCTTGCTATTGCTGAGGCTGGCTTTGAACTAATGATCCTCTTGTCTCAGCCTCTCCAGTTGCTGGGATACAGGTGTGAGCCACCACACCCAGCTATGGAGAACAGGTTTTGAAAAGGGAGATATGCTTTTGGGTAAAGCTAAGTTAGCTCTTGAACTAAAGAAATTCTGTAGATAATTAGTATTTTATTTTAGAAAGCCTCACTATACATATTAGTTTGGGAGCTATTGAAAAATGATTGATACTGAAAGTCATAAGACTAGAAGGTATATATACCTTTCAAGAAGGTATATATAAAAAAGAGAATGGAGCTGAGAATGAAGCCCTTCAGGGTCTAGAATGTGACAGAACCAAAAATGATAATAGCAAAGGAATGACAAGTAAAAGAGCAGTAAAATGAGGAGAATCTGTGTCAGAAATGCTACAAAAAAACTAGTGTTTCAAGGAAGGGAATATGTAGAATGATGCTGAAAAGTAAAGTAAGATGGTGGGCAGAAAGGAACTTTTTGATCTGGCAACGTGAATATTACAACCCTGGTAAGAGCAGTTTCAGAAGACTGCTAAAAATATAGGGCTGTTTGGACAAATTTGAAAAAAGGTGAGGAAATGCAGAACACAATTATAGTCAGTTTTTCTTTTTAAACAAATTCTGCAGAGGGGGAAAAGAGAAATGGGCTGACAACTAGAAGGGGACATCGTGTCAAGGGAAAGATTTTTTTAAAAAAGGAAGGTGAGTCTTTAAGACATGTTAGTATGCTTTGCTATAATGAACAGGAGACAGCAGAAATTTCAACATAAAAGAAAGAGAACAATCTCTCATTTAGGAAGAGGCAGCTCTTTAGATTGGGGAACTGAGAGATTTAAGACAAAAAGTGGCACAGAGTTTTACTCAGGAACAGTGACACTATTGCAAAGTACACAGGTACAGATGAAAAAAGACTAGTAGATTTAATGGTGGAAGATGCAGTGGATAACATCCAATAATGTGAATTTTCTCAAGGTAATGTGAAATGAAGTCAGCAACTTTGAGTAGGAGGGCAGGATTCTGCAGATTTGACAAGAGGAAAGAGTTGATAGAGTCATCTCGGAAAATGAAAATTTAATAGGCATTTTTATTAGGATTGCGTGTAAAATTAGGAGTACATTTAAGATCTGTGGCCATAAATTTAACATAACATCAGACAGAACAGTTGTTTGATTTTTTCCCCCCAGTATCAGGCAGCTGCTCACTGCTGAGGCATTACAGGCAAATACCTGTTTTAAACCAGAATTGAGATTTTTACAGGGCAAATATGAAAGAAGAAAAAGAGCAAGTAGATAAAGAGCATTTATAAGGGATGACTATAGAAAAGGACCAAGATATCTGAGCCAGGTAAGATATGAAGTATGAAGGTACAAGAAATTAAAAATGAAAAAGTAGCCAGGCACAGTGACACATGCCTGTAACCAGAGCAGCTCAGGAGGCTGAGACATGAGGATCACAAGTTCAAGGCCAGATTCAGCAACTTAGAGAGATCCTGTTTCTAAATAAAAATATAAAAAAGACGCCGGGAATGTGGCTCAGTGGTTAAGCACCCTTGGGTTCAATCCCTGGGAAGGAAGGAAGGAAGGAAGGAAGGAAGGAAGGGAGGGAGGGAGGAGAAAAGAAAAGAAAAAATAGGCAGTAGCTGTAAGAACTACTAGAGAAAGAATAAGTAGGCTAAAAAGAACAGAGATGGTGACCAGAGGTGAACTATATTTTTCAGCATTAGTGAACTAAGATGGAGAATTCTGATGGGTAACAATTTATCCCACAAGCTTAATTAAAAAGGAAAGAAAAGAAGTGGCTTTTACTCTAGACAGGACAGATATAGAATCCCCTAAATCATAGAAATGTCACTGCCTAGGAATACCATCAGGCCTAAGAAAAAGAAAAGCAGGGAACCTATTCTCATACACAACAGTACAATTTGTAGAGTTTTTTTTTTCCCCCACAATCAGTCATTGTCTATTTCCCAATTATGTCACAATAAGAATCTAGCATTGTTAATAGAGTCAAAATCAACTTATAAAGTCTGAGAAAACAGACCAAGAATATGTCACAATACTATGCCTATATTGTGCCAAGAAATCTGAAGGTGTGGTAGGGAAACAGAAAAACCAAAGAAAACCCCTGCCTTAAAATACTGACTTGGCTTTTTGGATCTACGACAGAATAAATATGTTGTTAACTTTTTTTTTCCCTTCCTTTAAAACAGTGTGGGAGAAGGGAATGCTGCTCTATGTTGCTTGCTTCTGGATTTCTCCCTGATTTATGCATTCTGAAAAAAATATTTTAAAAAACAAAAATGACAAGCATTTTTACAGATGAAAACATCCTTTATTTAAAGCATTATCTTAATTTCTATCCAATGTGGAAAACAGAATATGTAACTTTATACTTTTGAATAAAATGTTCATAGTAAGAGAAATAAACAAGTATAACCTCTTGCCCTTCTCTATTATTTTTTCTCCCTAAATTTTCTTATTATTCTCCAATACTCCAACTTCATTTAACTTTCTTCTCTCTTTTTTTCTTTGCAGGGGGTATGATGCCTCAGGCCTCTGGGAATTAGCCATAGACTCAACCCTTCTTGGTAGAAGTCAGACCTTTGGAGGTTGCTGACCCCAAGACCTAGGAAAAGTAATGAATCAGCAGGAAAAGATAACATGGCTTTTCATTTCCTGCTGTCTTGTCTCCCTGTTCCACCTGAAAAGTGCTTTTGTAGATATTCCATTTACTACCTCCCACGGCTATGTCGAGGATGAATGCTGTGAATGCTACAGTGTAATCATACATATAAACAACCACACATGAACAGGCACATGCAAAATAATATCACATTCATATTTTTCACCTTGTGATATCACAGGGCTGAGTTTAAAACTGAATTTAATTTGGACATTTCACTGTAACATGCATAATGTAGAAGTAATATCTGCAGGTTAACTGAAAACATCAAGGCACTAGTAAAGTCACTAATAAAACAAAATCTAGGGTCTGGGGCGGTAGCTCTGTGGAAGAGCACTCCACACATGTGTGAGGCACTGGGTTCAATCCTCAGCGTCACATAAAAATAAATAAATTAAATAAAGGTGTTATATCTGTCTACAACTAAAACAAAACAAAAACAGATCTATTAAGCAGATAATAGTAAACAGGTTTTTTTCCCCCTTAGTGGAAATAAATGCTGGTGATCAGAAAAACACCTAAGCAGTTTTCTCCATAAAGTGACAATAATTAAATCAAGTGGGCTAATTAATCATTAAAGTGTCCTAGTCAGCTGGTGGGGAAAATAAAGTTATAAATTTCTGATTTAATTAATAAAGAATAGGCTTAGAGAGAGAGGGTGGGAAGGAGAGATGGAGAGAGAGAAGGGCAAAAAAATTTTTTTTTCAACTTATACATCTGATATTTACAGGGCAATTTATTTTCACTATAAAAAACATTTACTTTCTGCTTTAAAGGGGTTCTGACTGTATACAAAACATAATTTACTAAAATTCAGTAAGCACGCAATTAAATTTTATAAATTCAGTTTATATTCCCTGCTTTCTGCTTTTGTTTTGATTCATACTGCTAAATAGCAATATCCAAATTCCCTTAATTACTACAAAAGTTCCTTAATAATCTTGTATATTTTACTATTCCCTCACATAGTAAGTGTCCAGTTTTGAAATTTTTGGTTTTGATGTTTTTAGATGCCTTAATGTCCTTATCCTTTCTTTGCTGAGCATACATGCACTCACTCTTTCTTTTTTTTTAAATTGTAGATGGACACAATACTTTTATTTATTTATTTTTATGTGGTGCTGAAAACCAAACCTAGTGCCTCCCACATGCTAGGCAAGCACTCTTTCACTGAGCCACAACCACAGCCCCCCAAACACCCATTCTTTAATATAAAGTTTATATAGCAGTATCTTGGCAAAGCTTTTGAGCACTCCCCTAAACAAAATTATATGCTTAATCCTCATGAGGTGAATGGTTTATATTGTAACAAACCACATAGATTGGATTATAGTATAAAATAAAATAATTATAAAGGCAAGTTTTTTCTAAATCCCCTGTTGATAAATTATAATTCTTAAAAATATACAAATATTAAATCTACAAATCTTAAAAATATACAAATATTAAATTAAGTTCATTTTGTATATCATAATATCATTTGAACACATTATGTCATCAGGTCTACTGCTGTCCTTTTCTTATTGGCCCATAACAATTATAATAGTAATATTTGAAAAAAAAAAGGGTGAAAATACTGTTACTTAGCATTAAAATATTCATCCAGATGATCCATAATATATATATATATGTATATATATGTATATATATGTGTGTATATATATATATATAATTTGTTTTGATTATCATCAAATTGAAAATACAAAATCAAATCATGCATGGAATACTTTTAAATCTCAGAATATATTCAAGATACCCCCAGGGTTGCAAGAACTGCCTAAGTACACAATGATATAAAAGCAAAACTTTAAGGTTTGAAGAGTTCTAAATTAAATACTGGCTTGCCATTAACTATGTGATCTTAGCCTCCTTAAGCTTTAATGAGTTTTTTGAGTTTAAAAAAAATCTTTTTAATTTATGCCATGAGAACTCTTACATAGAGTTATGAGTAGTAAATAAGATAACCCATGAAAAATGCTTAGCATAGGTTATTGATTCTTTTTTTTTCAACTGAACTCTTTTGAGAGCCTGCTTCAATTCTAAGGTTAAATGTCATTTCTATGTACTTTAAAAAGCTATCACTTTCAGGCTGAAGTTGTGGCTCGATGGTAGAGTGCTCGCCTAGCATGGGTGAGGCACTGGGTTCAATTCTCGGCACTGCATATAAATAAATAAAATCAAGATCCATCAACAACTAAAAATTTTATATACACACACACACACACACACACACACATATATGCCCACAACTTTCTCTCCGTTTGAAATGATGAATATGATAGAATGAACCCTTAGAACTTCTACGGAATTTATCTCTTCTTTTACATTAGGTGATAAATGTAAAAAATGCACACTAAGCTATTAGTTATTAAATAAATGTAAGGCACTGATTTTTTTTCACACTTTATGTGAATAGCCAAAACAGAAGACAAAGTTTTTAGGCAAGAAGAATCAGGGACTAATTTTACATCTAGGAAAAAAACCCTTAAAGTCAGAGAAATAGGCCAAATGCTAAGCTACAGGTAAATAAGGTAAAGAGGACTAATCAAAGGGTAGAAACAGCATTACTGACTACAAATATACTTAAGAAAATGGGCTCTGGGATGTATGAGGATCTGCAGTCATCTAAACTCTGGGAGCCTGCAGAGTTTTTTTTACATATTTATTTCTTTTTAAGCAGACAAATATTTAGGTAAGTATTATAATCATGAATCAAACACTGAAGATATAATTCCATAAATAAAATAATTCCTGATCTCCAATACCTCCTAAACATCCAAGAAATGTAAGATATTAAGTGCTTTAAGAGTAAACAATCTGTTGAATCACATAATAAAATATTGAGGCTTGTTTTTTCATTTAAAAAAAGAGTAAACAAGAAAGGGACCTAACCTAACCTGGAGACCAGGGTGGTAGTGATACTCAGGAAAAGCATCCAAAAAGGTGGTATCTAAATTTTCCTAAGGGATTAGCCCATCTTACAGGAAATGTAGTTCTGGGCAGAGAGAAAAATATGAACAAGGGCCTGAAGCAAAGGAGAATGTGTTAGGTTGGGGAAACCTTTATGGTTCAATATGACTACAGTTTAACTTTGGAGAAGCAGAGGGGAGGGGAAAAAAACATTGAAGGTAAGCAAAAGCCAAATAACTTCATGCTAAACAGGAATGTGTAGTTCACCCAAAGCATATAGGACTGAAGTAGGGAAATGACGGAATTAAGATTTTTCCAAAATTTGGAAAATAAACTGAAGGGGAAACAACTGGAGGGGAGAATGAGGGGAATTAGACAGCTTTTATAATAAAGCAAGAAAGAACAGATGTATCCTAAAGATGCATTAATAAATGAACTAATAATGAAATAAGCAAGCTAGTATGGTTTATATTTAATTAACCTTTAAAGCAAGAAAAAAAGAAAGTGAGTTTTCCTCTCACAAAATATTCTATACAAAGTTTTTATTATATCTGAGCAACATTATTCTGATCACTTCTCCAGACTGTTCATTATTCCTTCCTTGTAGTGCTCTTGGAAAGTCATCTAAAAAGAACTTTCCTTTAAACATCTCAATCTGAAAAACCACTTTTGAAGAGAATAATTTTTCACTATCACTTTCAAAATACTTAGGTTCAACATAATTAAATGATTTTTCATTTAGGAACTCATAATAACTGATATTTAGAAAAAACAGATATCTATAGCATCATAAAATTTTCTTTTGTGGTTCTTGGTAGCAAATGTTCCCAAAACAGCAAAAACAAACATATCAATATCACTGTAAGGAAAACTAAGTAAATACAAATTAAACAGATACACTTCATCCTGCTTATGACATCGGTCAAATTCCTGAATCCCATCCCCCATGTACCTAGAAACCCTTGCAAAAAGAAAGAAACTACTTTATGGATTTTTGTTATCATGCTCAAATCTGACAACCCACACAACAGTTAGATGGTTAAAATAAAGATAACAACTTCACTGATAAAGAAAATATAAAGTGGTAAATACTATATAGATGTGTTTAAAAAATAATAATAATAGGGGTTAGGTTGCAGCTCAGTGGTAGAATGCACCATAACATACACAAGGCCCTGGGTTCAATCCCCAGAAAAGCCCCCCCCCCAAAAAAAAAAAAATTAAAGGGAACAATCCCAAAGTACATACAAATAAACCAAATCACCTCACATATATGTTAGCTGTCAGCGAAGATCCTTGATTTCCTCATCTGTTTCTCCCAAATTACAATCTCAAATTCTGGGAACTTCAAGCCAATTACATGATATCAGAAATCTAGAAGCTTTTGGACAGTTTGTGTGAAAGAATAGCCTCGTCAAAATGTTCTGAAGTTTAACTCTCCTCTCCCCATTCCTCATCCTCAACATCTTGTCATTCTGTTACACTACTCAAAATGTTTTCATACATTTAAGTAACAAAGCAACAGGTGCCAATGAAAACAGTGCTTTTGCTCTAACATCCTGGAATTTTAACTTGACTCTTGTATCCCTGCCAATAAGAAACCTCGCAGGGCCTTTAACAGGGGCAAAAGGTCACCTTGGTATCCTGAAACCAAGGAAAAGTAGATTTTTATAACAAGTTCATATATAATTTAGCACAGGGAAATCAAGGGATAATGTTCAATGTTTGTAAATTTTATTAAATAAGAGGACACATCTATTTAAAAATTGTTTACTTGCTAAAGCCTTTCAAGTCAAAGCAAGTTCAACAGCCCAGCAGCATCAGCACTGGAAAGTTTTAGAAATGTAGAAACTTAGGCTTCCACCAAATCCATCAAATAACTAAATATGGACAAACTCCCATTCAATTTGCAAAACACCAAAGTTTGAGAGGTATTGCTCTGAAGTATCTTCCCAAATAATCACATTATCACATATCTAAAATGCAATATCGCCTGGAAATGTTGATCTGTAAACCAGATGAAAGGAAGGAAGGGAGGGAGGGAGGGAGGGAGGGAGGAAGGAAGGGAGGAAGGGAGGAAGGGAGGAAGGGAGGAAGGGAGGAAGGGAGGAAGGGAGGAAGGAAGGAAGGAAGGAAGGAAGGAAGGAAGGAAGGAAGGAAGGAAGGAAGATCTGTGAACCAGATAACTCATATAGATAGATAGATAGATATAGATAAAAATAAAGGAAACTTCTCATACAACAGGCTATAAAATGGTGAGGGACCAGCACTTCTCACCTAAGAACTAGGATAAAAAGAAAAACATGCTTATTGTTAGGTCTGGAGTTACTCTGGCCTAAGGACCTAACACTTATAAAAACATGTTACATGAAATCATATATTTTTAAAATTGTATGAATTGCATATATATTGATAATCATATGGAACAATGCATATCAATAGCCTCCTTAAAAATAAACTCATTGAGATTGATTTTAAAAGTCTAATTGCTTATTACAGTATTATGATTTTACTCAGTTAATGAATTTCTCCCACAAAAGAGTACTACTATTAAAAAAACCAAAAGATAACAAGTAAATACCTATTTTTGATAACTGCTAAGTTAAGAGGCAGAGCTGCATGCAAATTTCCACTCCAAGACCCCACATTCTGCATCTTTGGGTTCTATATATACCAAATAACACAATTAATATAACTCCCCACCTCCACACTTCAAGCAGATGAAGAGTGCTTGAAAATAGTCTGTCCAATATAATGCTGAATGCTCAAATTCATATTTCAGTTAAACAAATAATATTTTATTATAAGCAAATTCCAATATTTATATACCATACAAAAGATTATTCACTATTTATCTAAAATTCAATTTTAACTGGACACTCCATATTTTTATTTGCTAAATCTGACAACTGTATAAAAAAATCTAATTTTGAAATACTTTTCGGTAGATGACAAGTAGATCAGCCCATGTCTTTTCTGTTTTCACACCTTTTTTATACCCAAAAAATCATTCAAAATAGTACACTGTTATCTCAGTAGCCATTAGCTAACATAAAATGTGGCTACACTTTCTTGTGTGGACTATTACAAAAACACTAGGAAATAATGTTATTTGAAAAAAAAAATTTAAAAAGAAAACACAGTTTTATTTTTAGACTATGCTGACCAAGCTGATCTCAGATTATTCTCTTGCCTCAGCCTTTAAGTAGCTAGTATTGCAGGCATGAGGACATATATTTTTGCACAGTTGTTTAAGAAAGCAAAAGGCATGAAAAGTTATTTATTCCCTAGTGCTACTGTCACATTGAGTCAGCATCACTCTAAATAAAGAGTCTTTGTACTGAATGAAAAAGGTAGCCAGAGGAGGGCAAAGGAAGATAACTGAGGAAGAAGAGAACAAAATAAATCTATCCAAAATGGAAATGTATAATAGAAAAACTACAAGTGTTATAGCAAAGTTAACAACAACAACAAATAAAATAGGTTGTTAAAATAAACAGTGAAGATTAAGTATCTTGCCAAAGGTGACCTAATGAAGTCACCCAAACATTCAATTCTATCTCAAAAACATCAATAAATTAAATTATATTCTATTGATGTTCTAAACTAGACTTGGGAAAGTCATAATTAAAATGGCAAAATGATTCTACATAGAAAAAAAATACTGCACCAAATTCTGTTCTGGAACAAAGAGAAGCTTTAAACTTACCATGGTTAAGGTGATCTGTGCTGGAGGAAAAATTAAACCTATTTTATTGTGTTTTCCTTGGAAAATAAACTTATCTGGAAATAAGTACAGTTTGATATATTTACTGCATGGTAAAAGTTATTAAAATGAATCTAACATTAATATAATTAACATAATTTGTAGCTTAAGACAATTGTGTACACCAAAGGCTTCCATGAACAAATTCTTCTGGAGTTTTTCGTAAGTTTCATTTAGAATGTGGGAGATCAAATCAGTCAAACAATAAGACAAAATGTGAGACAATAAAACTTTAAGACAATAAGACAAATGATAAAGCTTTCCACTGAAAATATGAGTCAGCTCATAGCTTAAGTTAGAGACAAAAGTTCTCCAAACCAAGGTAAAAGATTCCATAATATTTTTTCTAGTGAAGCACAATTGTTTTCCGATTTCACCATAATTAGAATTACTTAGATAACTATGATACGTGGAGAAAATGTTTAGAGTAGAAAATGGGAAAGTCATTTTTAAGTGCTATATATGTGCTTGCTATTTTTACTGAAAACACTGTAAGATTTCTTTTATAATGAATAAAGCTTATTAAAAATGTAGATTCCATAAAAATTTACACAAAACAAAATAAATCTAAATAAAAGGGTAGACTACTAATATAGATGAAAAAGGAACTTTTTAAAAAGAACATACAAGACACTAAGAGTTAAGAAACATGTAAAAGAAGAAAAACCAAAACAAACTGAAAAGTGTGACCAAGGAGAGATAACAGAAAAAAAGTCACATAAACTACACAAGAAGTTTACAGGAAGTAAGGGGGCCAACCAATAATATAAAAAACTCCAGAATCGTCAAAGAGGCCCAAGACAAGATTAGTGAATTTGACATCATATTAGTAATTTTAGTATAGCAGTGAGATAATAATCTAAATTAGATTGGTTTGGGAAATAAATAAGAAGTGTGAAAGTGAACACAGCAAGAATAGAATCTTGATTCTTTCAAACATTACTCAAGTAAATAAAAAATGGAAAAGTAAAAGTAAGATAGTACAGTGAATCGAAGGGGAAAAAAACCAAGGATGTAAAAAAGTAGGACACAACTTTATGTTCAGAGTCATCAGTGGAAAGAAAGAGAATGGAAATAAGGAAACAAGGAGGATTTAATGTAAAAGTCAAGTTTTAAAAACTGATAAGAAGAAACAAATGAAAAAAAAACAGGAAGACTTAGCCTGGAATCATATTCCCATCAAAATACAAGAAAGGTGAGGAAAGATACAAATTTTGAGACAATTGGTCACTTAAAACTCTATTTATTTTATAAAGTGGTTATCAGGTAAGAGAGAAGAGGACAGTATAAATCTGACTGAAGGACCTTTATGAATTAGGTTTGGATAATTAATGACAAGAGGTTTCTTTTTTTTTTTTTTTTTTGTACTCTGATTTACACTTCACATACACTGCTTATTTTTTTTTAATTGTAGATGGACAAAATACCTTTTTTTGTTTATTTATTTTTATGTGGTGCTGAGGATCAAACCCAGTGCCTCCCACGTGCTAGGCAAGTGCTTTACGACACTGAGCCACAACCCTAGCCTTACACTTATTATTTTCAAATGAGTCAAAAATTAAGGGAACTTCTTCAGAAATAACAGTTAGGTTCTCAACTAAACACTGAGAAGACATTTCAGTGAACAGAAATGGGAAAGAAATTTTCCCAACAGAGCCTCAGCTTCATCTTCCAACTTATAATACAAATTTTTGCACCTCAAAAGGTAAGTGGAGTCCTAAAATATCATTGCAGATGAAATGTATCTTCTTTTGTCATTTTCTATTCATACACAGTTGTGTGCCACATAATGATGTTTTGGTCAGCAATGGACAGCATACACTTCAGAGGTCACATGGGATTGTAATGCAAATGTCATTATAGCCATCTTAGTTTGTGTAAATAAATATATCCTATGAAGTTTTCATGGTGATGAAATTACCTAATGATGCAGCTCTCAAATCATGTCCCTTTGTGCTGGAAGTCAGTATGAACCCATAAGAACAGTACAGTATTTTAAACAACCTGACATACATGACATCATGCTATAACATGATGGATCAAATAGCATTCCATTAAAAAGGCTGGAACTATCCTAATAGCTCCATTTGTTGACTGCTTACCCTGTGGCATATGCTACTCTAAGTCCTATTTGTATTGACTACATGTTAGACAATTATTCCAATTTTACTGATAAGAAAACTGCAGATGAGATATCTAAGACAATCCAAATAATTTGGGGCTACTTCATAGGTTAGAGTGCTTATAGTATAGAGTTTCAATGTTGAAATAAGAAGAGCTGGCTTCAAATCTACGTATCATCCTTGGCTGACCCTGGAGAAATCTCATTCCCCAATCTTAGTTCCTCAGCAGAATAATAATCTGTCCCTCTGCCCCTACATAATCCATATGCTAGTCATGGGAATCCAAGGGGTGCTTTGAGAAACAAACAACAAACGTGTGGATGCATGTGCACAGACACACACACGCACACAATTTAATGATTATTAGTAGAGAATTGCTAGGTAAAATGCATATGGTATTAACAAATTCATTTCTTCTTTTTTTTTACTTTTCAGGTTTTATTTTATTTTTATTCTAATTTTTTATCCATTACAGCAGAATGCAATACAGTTCATATCACACATATAGAGAGAACACATTTTTTCACATCTCTGGTTGTATACAAAGCATATCCACACCATTCATGTCTTCATACATGTATTTAGGGTAATGATATCCATCTCATTCCACCATCTTTTTTACCCCTAGGCTCCCTCTCTTCCCCTCCCACTCCTCTGCCCAATCTTGAGTTTATCTAATCCTCCATGCTCCCCCTCCCTCTCTCACAATGCAGAAAACTCAATGCAAAGTGGATCAAAATTAAACCAGAGACTGTATCTACTAGAAGAAAAAGTAGGCAGAAATCTCCATAATGTCAGATTAGGCCCCAGCTTCACTCATTAGACTCCTATAGTGGAAAAATTAAAATCAATAATCCATAAATGGGATGGATTGAACTAAAAAGCTTCTCAGCAAAAGAAACAATCAGTGAGGTGGGTGGAGAGCCTTCATCTTGGGAGCAAATTTTTACCACTCACACATCAGACAGAGCCCTAACCTCTAGGGTATATAGAGAACTCAGAAAACTAAACAACAAAAAACCAAATAGCCCAATCAATAAATGGGCTAAGGAACTGAGTAGACACCTCTCAGAAGATGATATACAATCAATCAACACATATATTTTAAAAAGTTCTACATCTTTATCAATTAGAAAAATGTAAATCAAAACAAATTTGGTTTCTGAACTATCATAAATTCTCATGCTATAATTCACACTGCTGTGGCTCACATGAAAAATAACTTTAAAAATTCAGGTTTCTGACTATTTTAGGCAGCTTCTTCTACTGTTTGCTCACTAGTAAAAATGGGTAAGTTATTAAATTAGCTTTGTACTTGTGTTTTTCAGCTTAAAATAGAAATAATTCCTATAACACTGCTGAGAAGATGAAGTGAAACAAATAATGTAAAGCTTCTACCATAATGCCTTGAACACATATATATGCTAATTTTTTTTTCAGTAATTCTATCATTTAGCAGAATCACGAAACAAAACCAAAAACTAAAGTGTAAAGGTTGTGTGTGCAAAGATTTCTCTTGGTAAAAAAACTTCAAAGATTCTTACGTAAATCCATAGACTGTGTCAAATTTCTTTCTGTCATCCTTACTGTACTTCCCCCCAACCCCCATTCCTCTGGTGGCTTTTTACAGCTATAATTCTCTCAAACTCTGGTTGTCTGATTCTACTTTCACTATCTCAATTCCACCCCCGCCCCCTTTTTGGTACTGGGGTTGAACCCAGCTAGGAGCACTTTATCAGTAAGCTACATCCCTAGTCCTTTTATTTTTGTTATTTGAGACAAGGTCTTGTTGAGGTTAGCCATGAACTTGCAATCCTCTTGCCTCAGCCTTCCCAGTCACTGGGACTATAGGTACTGCCACCATGCCCAGATTCTCATTCTTTCAAAATATAAAAATTTGTATTCACTTTTAGTAAACATTATACTCAGACATTTTATATACTCACAACCAGATTTCTAGACATCTTTTTCCTAGAATAAATTCTATCATCTTAGTGACCTGTTAGAATTGAAGCTAATGTTAGTAAACAAGGTTCAATTACATCATCTTTGTTTTTGTACAAACATACTGACCTTGAGGTGAGACTGAAGGAAACAGCAAATCCAGGATGAAATGTGAAAGAGAAAGTTAGAAAGAATTAATAAGGACAATATTCAGAAATATTAATCATGGACATAGACAAAACATAAAGCACAGGAATAAAGAACAGGACACACAGATTCTGCATAGGCACTAAAAATTAGTAACTTCAGATTTACACTCTTAAGAAGTACATTTTCTTATTAGATTACACCATCATACTTTAATCAACCTTTCTAAAGGAAGAAATTTTTGTCTAAAATTTATCATTTCCTGGGACAGGGAAAAAAAAACAATTTCTTAACTACTAAGCAACATAAGAGGAAGTTAGCTACCCTCTTCTCATTTAAGTAGCTAGAAATGTCATTGATTTTACAGCTTTAGTCAGCTCAGTTTTATATACTCCTACCTTATAACTGAGTACTCTTTTTGCTCCCCTTTCCATTAAGAGGATCCAATTTATCCAAAAGGAGAGGCAGAAAGACAATGACAGCTTCAGTTATTCTATAGAATACAGAACTCCCATTTACATGAGAGATTTTGAAATAATTTTCTCAAATGTTGCAAAAATTTTTTTCCCTAATCACAATCAGTATTTCTCATTCCTAATAAAATCTTCAAATGGTGCAATCTAAAGGCAACAATGAACAAGAAAGACTCTGTAACACCAATTCATTTCTGACACATTGCTTAGCAGTAAGAGTTGCAAAGTTGTCATGCTTATTATTCCCACATAGCATGAATCCCCTACAGTTCATTATTGCCTTTCATAACAACAGGCAGTTTTCCTTTTGAAGAATTAATCAATTTCACTGAAATCAGTATTAACCTTCAAATATTTAAGACTTCTAATGGCCAGTACCATCTGGATTGTCTTCATAATCCAAATTTTTACTTGAAGAATCAAAAACTAAAGGTTTATTTATTGAATGCAAGCACCATTTCAATTTTCACTTTAATGTTTTTAAAAATCTGGTATCTCATTTAAAAAGTCTAATTCGGGCTGGGGATGTGGCTCAAGCGGTAGCGCGCTCGCCTGGAATGCGTGCGGCCCAGGTTCGATCCTCAGCACCACATACAAACAAAGATGTTGTGTCCGCCGAAAACTAAAAAATAAATATTAAAAAATTCTCTCTCACAACCAACAATAAAAATTTAAAAAAAATAAAATAAAAATAAAAAGTCTAATTCATTTCCTAACTAAGACTAAAGTTTTTAAAAGTCACTATGAGACTTTTAAAAGGAGGGTATAAAATGAAGAGATGAAAAACAAAAACAAATGACTTGCTCACAGTCACACTGCAGGTAACTGGCAGGCAGAGATAAGAATGTGGGTATGCTGATGTCTCACCTGAAAGTACTTTTATATGCTCTATGATACTTCTTCAGGAATATATACAAATCCAAGAATCTTTAACATATTTATCAGAGTCAAATACAAACAAGGTTCAAAGGCAAAAAGAGACCAATCACTAATTAGATCATTTCTCTAAGGCTCTCTTTTTGTTGGTAATGATACAGAAAGAATAATTTTAGATAAATACTGATATTAACTGAAAGTTCCTACAGATGGTAAGGGTTTATGTAAGACATGTAAAATCCATGGGGGAAGATTATTTTGAGTTTATTCCTGATAACAGCAAGCAACTTTAATCATAATTTAACCTATTTTATTGTTCGTGAATCATATTTCATCTCAGTATCAAACTATAGCTCTTGGGGAATTCATTTAGGAGGAAAAAAATCTGCACATAAAATAAATGTTTGTGATTCTAATGTTCACACTTTAAAGTATAAAATTAAGGAAGCCAGGGCTGGGGATGTGGCTCAAGCGGTAGCATGCTCGCCTGGCATGCGTGTGGCCCGGGTTCAATCCTCAGCACCACATAGAAACAAAAGATGTTATGTCCGCCGAAAACTGAAAAATAAATATTAAAAAAAATTCTAAAAAAAAATTAAGGAAGCCAATAAACACAAATCTCTATAAAGGGATAGTAACAAATTATAAGGTGCTGTGCCCACAAGGAACATTGGGAAGATGACCTAATAGAAATGAATATACAAAGCTGTGTAATTTTTTTCTCCTATTAAATGAAATCAGTGAAATTGATCAAAGAGGAAGAAGAAACTAGCAATTTCCCCAGAAAGCAAGCTGAAGCAAGCGAGATCAGATAAAGAACCAGTCATGTTCAGCTGTAATACTTCAGCAACTTTTTATGCCTTTTGAGGATTTTCTTTTTTTAAAACACATCATTTTCTTTCAAGCAGAACACACATTGTATTATTATTCCTCTCAACCACCAGCAACCCCAGTTGTTTCCATTCTATGCCAGCAACATTAAGAACCTGTTCTTTGACATGAGGATCAAAGATACATAATCAAAAATTTAAAAGTAAGGAGACTTTTTCTTTCTTGTTTAAACCAGGAATGAAACATGGATGAACCTAAGTCATTGCATTAAGTGAAATAAACCAGACGTAAAAGGAGGAATAGTGAATAATTCTACTTACATGAGTTACCTATAGACAAACTCATGGAAACGAGAGAAAAATGATGGTTGCCAGGGGAAAGGAGAAGGGAACATGGGAAATTAATGTTTAATAGTTAGAGTTTTTGTGTGGAAATATGAAAAAACTCTCAATTTGGATGGCTGTGATGGTTACAAAACCATGTGAATTTACCTATGTCACTGAACTCTAAAAACAATTGAAATGGTAATTTTGGGGGGTGGTGGGGGGTACCAGGCACTGAATCCAAGGGTGCTTCACCACTGAGCAACATCCCCAGCCCTTTTTATTTTTAGACAGGGCCTCATTAAGTTGATGAGGCTGGTTTTGAACTTTCAATCCTCCTGCCTCAGCCTCCCAAGTCATTGGGATTACAAGCATGTGCCACCTTGACCAGCAGGAAACTTTTTCTTTAAGGAATCATCTTCCTCATGAATTATACAGCAATTTATACCAAAGCTATAAGCAGATCAACTTATACATGGTAGACAATGAGGATATTATACTGGACATACATTCAGGACTTAAGGAAAAACATTTACAAATATGAAGATTAAATACCTAGGGTTACATTTCTAGGTTATATTATATCATTAATGCCTGAATACAGTGTATTGCCAGTGTAAAATAATCTGAAACATGTTACCAATGAGAAGTACCAAAAATAATTTTTAGGTTGACCTATATAAATTTAGACTATAGATAAAATAGTCAAAATATCTAATTATAATAATAATAGTATTAAAAAATACATTACTTTGGTGACATATTTGAAATGAAATATATGATAAAATAATGTTAATTTAGAAATACTACTTTTTTCCCCTTGTGCATTCAACAATTTTGTCTACTCTCCAAGCGTGTGTCAATTGAGCAAAGATGTAAGATATATCACTAAGAAAACAATCATACCAATTAAATTAGGCCATGCCATTACATGTACATATCAGCAATGTTAAAATGCAAAAATAAAGTTAGGGGGCTGGGGTTGTGGCTCAGAGGTAGAGCGTTCGCCTGGCATGCACGAGGCACTGGGTTCAATCCTCAGCACCACATAAAGTAAAATAAAGAAATTGTGTTCACCTATAACTAAAAAAAAAAAATTAAAAAAATAATAAAGTTAGGATTGGTGTCTCATGACAAAAAGAGGGAAGAGAAAGCTAGCTATTCTTTTGTTTAACCTATAGATTTAAAAATAAATTCACTGAACTAGGCTAAATTATATAAGAATACTTTAGGTACTTCTACAGAAGGAAAATTGTATGTAAACAAACATACCATGTAAATATATGTGTGTGTATATATATATATATATATATAAAATATGTTAACATATTATGATCACACAAAAGAAACAAATATACAAATAATATTTTCAATCTAACTACCAAGTTTTAAGAGACTATTTGAATCATCATCTTTTTACTTTCTAAAGGATGTTAATAGTATGGGTGATGGCAAGACATAGGGAAGAACTGTGAGATGACTCAATGGTGGATTAAAAAAGAGGACTACCTTCATTTTTAACATATATATTTAATAGTTCCTCAATAATGTGCAGGACAGAATGTAACAGATACTATCAGAAGCAAAAATAAAGGAAAAGGAAGCTGGGAGAGGGGGCGCACACCTGTAATCCCAGAAGCTCAGGAAGCTGAAGCAGGAAGATCATGAGTTTCAAAGTCAGCCTCAGCAAAAGTGAGGTGCTAAGCAACTCAGGTAACCCTGTCTCTAAATAAAATACAAAATAGGCCTAGGGATGTGGCTCAGTGGTCAAGTGCCCTGACCACGGTATCCTCCTACACCCACAAAAGGAAAAGGAGATTACTACTGAAAGGGATAAACTTTGAAAAGGATAACTGTTTTAAAAGGAGTCAAACTACCACAAACAAATAACAGGAAAGAAAATTCTAATCAAAGAGAAAAGAGTAAAAAAGGTAAATAAGAAAAAAAAACATATACCTACTAATTTTGACTTTCTTTGTAAGAAAACAGTTCATTCTTGCAAGATTATCAAACTAAGAACTGGAAACACCATCCTATCAACTAGCTTCATTTTGGAGGATTAATGACAAAAAGAAGCATCTCCATTTTCATTACATAAAAGTTCAAATAGTACTCGTAAAATCTTTAAAAGAACATAAGAAACTCAAAGGGCCATCACCTTGAGGCATTCAGTTGAAACCTACCAACTATCTTACCTAATTTCTCCAAAAGTTGCCAGTAAAATTCTCTCTCTTAAACATACACATATACAAGTAACATTCCCAGATAAAATCACTGCTGGCATGATAGGGAAAAGTCCCTGTTCTTTTTGTTCAAGCTCAGTTCAGTACTTTGATTCTTCATCTACAGAAGTACAAACACTTCTCATTCCTATTGAGAGGTGCTATAAGTTAATGTTTTAGCAGTTTCGACAGTTAATTCAGGGGCTAACTACCATGGATCTAAGTTTGAGCAAACTGGGACCACCCTTTCTTAAAAAAAAAAAAATCAAGTAACTAAGCCCAACTAGATAGATCATATAGCATTTTAAAACAAAGTTAGTTGTTTAACATGACTCAGAATGCAGTTCCCCTGAAAACAACATTGTAGGTATTGATTAAGTTTTCTTCCTAGTTCACAAAATTCAAGTTTAACCAGGATGTAAAAGCCTAGAACCAACAGATCTACATAAGGCATGGAAAAGATGGTTAATTAGCAAAGAAGGGAAAATTAACCTTCTCAAAACAGGAAAAGGTCCCTCTATCATAACTACTCAGAAGGTAATTCAGATGGCACCAGAAGACTTCAGAAATAACTATCCTCCATATTAACAAGTGAATTACAATAGTGGATTGAATACGCAGAATATAGCCTTTGAATCACCTCTTTAAAAGTCCCCTGGCTCCCTCTGATGGGAAGAATCACAACCTCTGGGACAAGGGTTCCTTGTGCTTCTCCTTTGATTGCAAATTAATAAAACTTCTTTTTCCTTTTTTTCAAAAGCAAAACAAAACAACAAAAGCACTACCAAACTACCCAGAAGGCTGGTCTAACAACTATATACATATCTACGAATGACAAAACTGACATCTAGCTCTTCCTCAGAATAGCCATCATGGCAGCACAAGATCCTAGCTTTCCCTCTCCAACCTAGATCTCTACCTACACTAGGGCTTAAGGACCTGAAATGAGCAGTCCAGGTTTCAAAATTACTTTTTAGACTTCTACCTAAACAACCTCCCAAGCCACTGTCATTTAATATTTGTCTTGAAATTAAAAAAAAAAAACACTAAAGACCTATGATTCCAAAGTTCAACAAGTCCCTTCTCTATGACTCTCCTATGTCCTAGGGTATGAGTTAATTGGGATGGCCAGCCCTAGTTGTCTGTTAAGTATTACTTCTCAGGAGAGTTCAACCAGACCTGAAGGAGTTGAGACTTCGTCGATGAAATTTCTAGCAGTTGGATAAGCTGTGGAAGAATGCCTCCACTGGCATCATCTATAAAAGAAATGACAACAGGTGCTACATTGCTTAGTCTTAGATTCCTGGAGCCGGAAGCATCAATTTAACAGAGTTCAAACTAGAAGAAGAGCTAGGAGTCACACAGGCAGATAAACTATGACCTAGCAGCAAAGCGACTCACAGGCCAGTTCCCAAGCACCTGTCTTAGAAGAGGGTGTGAGCCTTTGGCCTCATCAAGGTCCACAAATAAATAGCCTCTGGATCATTTGGTTGTCTATACGACCCCATTCTAGGAAATGGGGCCATTAATGAAAACAGAACACAAGTGGTTCCAAAGGAGAAAAAGAAGAAACAGACCCTAGAATTCTTAGGTACAACTCTGCTACTACTTATGATATAGAAGCAGTCATTTATGCTGTCTGGGCCTCGGATTTCTTGTCTGTATAACAAAAATCCATGAAATAAGTTTTCCTAAAACAAACAAAATTCATGATATACAAAGAGGTTGCTAAAATTCCAAAACAAATTATATTAATTTTTTTAAGAAATTTCTTGTAGAAAGATAAGATCTACCGGACATATAACAAGTCAAGCACATGAGCTTTCAAGAGGTCCTACAAGAAATCTCCACTCAAAATATATGGCAGTTTGCTTGTCAATGTTTCTTCTAAAAGAAAAGAATTGCTCATTGAGTCCAAAAGAAGAGTAATGCCATATTTCAAAGTGCAATACACCAATTCTACCACAACACAAATTTACTTTCAAAATGACAAAATTATATTCCCTTTTAAAGTGGTCATCTGGTTGGGGGCAAGAATCTTCTGTTTGTGCCTCTTCCAAAAGCAGTTCCAGATATCTGAGTAGGGGATAAATCCAGGAAAGATAGGGACAAAAGAAAACAAAAACGACCAAAATACAGGAAAAATAAGATTGAAACCTTATTGAACCATATTCAAAAATAACAGTCTAACAGAGTAATTTATTACTAATTTAACTGGAACCTTCAAATTATGACCTTATTTAAGAATCAAAATGGGCAGTGAGGGAATCGCTTCTGATTTGGTCAAATTATTAAGTCAGTAGATTTGGGGGTTTTTGTTTGTTTGTTTTTTAACATTCAGAAAGTATTAGGCAAACAAAGAGGCCCCATTGCTGCTTCTAGCACATTTGAGTGATGACTAATAAGAAAAAAATTTAAATTCTTTTCAAAATAAATGCTTCTTCTATAGGAAAAAGGTAGGAAGAAAATCAGTATGCAATCAGTTGTATTAGTTTGAATGCATTTGGTTGCAAATAACAAAATCCTTCTTAAAACTGGCTTAAACAGTAAAAAAACATATTATCTCACATGATGAGAAGTCTTAAAAGCAGTAGTTTCAGGAATAGTGCCTTCAGGTTCTAAGCTCTATCTCTCTATGGTTTTCTTAACTATTACTCTCTGGATGCTGACTTCACTTTAGGCAGCTTACAAGGCAGTTGCAATAGTTCTGGACATCCCATCCAGATACAAGAGTGTCCTGGAGAAAGAGGTTACCTTTCTTCTTGCAAGTCTTCCTCCTAAGAAAATTATTCCCTAAAGTCTCTGTAGTCTTTCTTTCTCAAATCACTTATGCATTATGTGCTCCATGAACAACTAGCCACCAGAAATTATCCTGATTGGCTTAAATGAATCAGGATTCATTTCTGGAGTTGGGGATGCAATTCACAAACTTCAGATTTGGATAATTAGTGATTAGATAGAAGAGTAACAATATTTTATTGGTATACTCTATTCTTTTCTGCACTCCAGATGAAATAAATAAAGAAAAGCAGAAAACTTAAAGCAAAGGCAGAAGGAGGGGGCTGTGTATAAAATTAATTTAGAGGGCTAGAGTTGTGGCTAAATGGTAGAGCACTTGCCTCACATATGTGAAGCACTGGGTGTGATCCTCAGCACCACATAAAATTAATTAATTAATTAAAGGTACTCTGTCTATCTACAACTAAATTAAAAATTAATTTAGAAAATGATAATCATCCATGGTTGGGAATGGGAGGAGATGTGCTACAAAGAGACATTTCTGGGGGTGAAGGAAATGTTCTGTATTTTGATTGTAGTATACATTTGACAAATGTATTCAGGAGTATACATTTGTCAAAGCTGAAATAAGGTAACAATAGGTATATAAAGTTGTTGGAATTTTTTTTTAAGGGCTTCTAAGGACTTCTGGAGGACAGAGCCCCTCATTCAAGTGTCTTCTCAAACATTACCTTATCAGATGGGCTTTTGCTGACTGCCCCACAAATAACCTCTGTGCTAAATCTGAACACACCTCAAAATAAAAATATACATGCACTAACGTCCTTTTATAGTTCCTCAAATGAAGAACAGTAAATTTACATTTTCCTTTAACTCTTCACATCACACAATAACTCTTATTATTCTCTAGATCACTGAAAATTTCTAAATTCAATTAACAAAGGCAATTCTTGCCAACCAAATTATATGAAACTCAAAAGATGGCTGCCATTCTCTAAATACAAAAGTTTCTTAATAGTACGTTGACTCTAATTACATTGAATGTCAGAGTAAAACTGAGAATTTCTGCTGTAAAACACTAAACTCTGAGTATTCATTAGTCATTTGGGATTATAAAAAGGCAATAAAGCAAAAATGTAAAACAGAACACAATATATGGCACGGGAAACAATGTCCCCAGTGTACTGCCATCACATGAGTATTTAGCAAAAAGGGATAACATGAGTGAAAGAGCAGACAACAAACAATTCTTTCAGAAGATTGAAAAAATACTAACAGAATTCTATCATTACTCTTGTCTCTAAAAATCATAAACATTATATAAGAGAAAAGCCTATTTATTGTGAATCTAAATAGAAACTCCAACATGCTTATTTTAGAAGACAAATTCTCAATTACATTTGGCATTCCTGAGGCTAATCTAATTCTATCCATTTATATAGGGACATTACAAACTCTGTTTTGATTTTTTTCTATGCAAACTATCCAAAGCCACTGGATGATGGCTTTCTTGAAGTATTAACTCAGCTAGGCTACAGTACCCAGTGAGTCGATCAAACACCCATCTAGATAGATGTGTTGTGAAAGTATTTTGCTGATGTATTTAAAGCCTCTAATCAGTTTAATTAGGGGAGATTATCCCAGATAATCTGAGTGGGCACAACCGAATCCTTTAGAAGGTCCTGGAAACAGGTAAGATTTCCCTAGGAGCAAGAAGAAATTCTACCCATGTACAACAGCTTTGGCTTGTGCTGACACAAGTTTCCTCCTGCTCAGGATCTTCCCTTCCTGACAGCCTGCCACAGGATTTCAGACTTGCCTAATCAGCCACCACAACCATGCAAAATAATTCCTTATAACAAATTTCTTAATATGTGTGCATATTTCTCTGTGTATACATGCTCTATGTGTACTTTTTCTCTTAAATTCGATCTGATTCACACCACAGTAAGGAATGTGAATTTAGAAGTAGTCACATTTACCTGAAGAAAATATTTTGTATTTGCAGTGGTATAGGTGGACTTGTCCAATTTTATTTTTTAATTACAATAGGTCAAGAGACTGGTATAATGTTAAAACAAGTGAGTGCTATAACACTAAATCATTTTGTTACAAGAACTATTCTTTTCTTTAGGAGTCAACATTAGAAAGGACCATTCATTTATTTCTCTAGTCCACAAAGAATACAAGTGGAAATACTTCATGATATAACCTAAATCTTTTCATACTGGAAATTCTTACATAAGAAGTACTATGAAATGCATAGAATACTAAGAATTTTCTTTGGTTTAATGAAAATCTATTAATGATTAATCTATTAATAATTATAATATAGTTTGTTTTAATATTTGCACTTAAAAGATTGCTCAATGTCCTTTAGAAATGAATTCTACATGCTGAATTAAAATGTGGTGAAATAATTTTATCAGTTAAGGAGCCACCCAAAGGGCAAGCCAGTGTTAGCACAACCACATAAAAGATAGCTGGAAACAAAGACTAAAATGATTTCAACTAGCAGTACAGAACCTTACCCGAAAGAACATAGACTGATTTTATCCAAAAGCAGGTTAACTAAGAAATACAGTGTAACTGGCTGTTCTTTAATTCTGATCAAGCAAAATCCCCAGCAAGCCCCAGCAGTAGCAAGAACAGCAGCAGCAATTTACTCTAGTATAAGACTGTAGCCTTACATATCACTCACTTTCCCAGTAAGTCCCAAACAAACCCCCCAGGTGGTGCAGGGACAGAAACCTGGTGTGGAGGGTACAATTTGCGGGAGACTGGCTTTCTGAGAAACAGCATGGCCAATGGGTAGAGGGAACACACACAAATAAACAAAAAGACACAAAAACCCCCAATGGAACAGGACCATGGTAAGACAAATCAAAAGAAAGATGAAGAAACTCAAAATGATAAAACACAGGGAAACAGACACCCATACATACACACAGGAAACAATGGAATGGCAACACAAGAAGCAAATGGTTAGTAAGAAACACGCAGCCACACACATGCACCTCAGTACTAAATCTAGGAACAAATATATGACATAATCTCAGCTGTCTTTAACATAAAATGCACTGAATAACTCCTCAAATAAGCACAGTTCAGTTTATTAAAAATGGCCTTCAAGGAGCTGGGGTTGTGGCTCAGTGGTAGAGCACTTGCCTAGCATGTGTGAGGCACTGGGTTCAATTCTCAGCATCACATATAAACAAATAAATAAATAAAGGTCCATCAATAACTAATAAAAATATTTTTAAAAAGTCAACACATCTTTAAAAAATGGCCTTCAAAAGCTAAGTAAAATTAAAATATACCTTAGTTTTTAAGTAAGTCATAATCCTAACTATAGACACTTTTGCTTAAGACATTGGTTCAACAATGAGCAAAAAATAAATCCCACCGAGGTAGGAAGTGTTTCATAGTTGCCAGTAAGTCCAAAAAGAACATAATTAATCTTGTTGAAATAGAAAAAAAAATTGAGCTGGAATTTAAAACCCCATTCTATTATCTCCAGCTCCACCACTGTTTAATTTCAGGAGTAATTTCTTTGGCTCCTGGTTTCCTCTTCATAAAATGCCATAATAGAGGGGCTGGGATTGTGGCTCAGTGATAAAGCACTCACCTAGCACGTGCAAGGCCCTGGGTTAGATCCTCAAAACCACATAATAAATAAATAAGTAAATAAATAAGTAATTTGGTTTGCAAGGGGGGTGGGGAATGCCATAGTAGATCTCTTTCACAAATTCTGTGGTGCTACTGTTTATTCAATACCTCAAACTATGTTTCTGAGTAACAAATTACAAAGCTGATAGCAAAAACTGAGTTGGAGAAAATGTTGCGTTTGTTTGTTTTTTGGTGTGCAGTTTTATTTTATTTTCTGATAGGCAAAAATCTTTGTCTCAAATCCTCAAACAAAATTACAGGTGCATGAGCAGAGAGGCTAGAACTATGCTTTTACCAATACACTAAAAGTTACATAGGTCATTTATAACTCTTTCTTACAAAGTGAAAAACAAAGTCACTATTAAAAGCAGCTATTTGGTGTACTTTGGATACAAGATATAGACTTAGTTCTGTTTCTTATTCTCCCTCACATTATGTCCATCTCCCAAAATCAGTATAAGTCCCAAAATGCAATAATGTTCTTCAAGTAAGCTTCATGGAATAGCGAGCAATATTTTCAAAATGTAGATTTTTTTCTTTTCTTTTTTAAAAACATACATATTTTTTAATAACTTTATTTATTTACTTTTTATGTGATGCTGAGGTTCAAACCCAGTGTTTCACCCATGCCAGGTAAGTAGCTATAGCCCTAGCTCCTCTTTTTCTTAATGTGGTACTGAAGATTGAACTTCAGCACTCATGAATAATAGGCACTCCTCTACCCTAGACTACATCCCCAGTCTTTTTCTTTTTGAGACAGGGTCTCACCAAGTTGCCAATGTTGGCCTTGAATTTGAGTCCTGTGTCAGCCTCCTAAGTAGCTAGGTTTATGAGCAATGGACCACCTCACTCAGCTTCAAATGCAGATTTCCAATATAAAAAATCACATTTAAAAATGAAATATTCTCAAGCAACTTCTGAAATACATTTGATGAGATGTCAGTAATCAGTCAAAAGTATCATATTTTAATGTTTATGCAGTACTGCTGCTGATTTTAGGCCCATTAAAAAAGCAAAAGGAGGTATAGATTCAGATATGTATTCATGTAAATATATAAGAGTGTCTGTGTATATACATGGGGCATGCTCACATGCTGGAGAAGGAACACAGTGCAAAGATTAATGTGAATAAAAATGCACAGGGGCTTGAGTTGTAGCTCAGTGGTAGAGTGCTTGCCTAGCAAGAGTGAGGTATGGGGTTTGATGACCCTCAGCACCACATTTAAAAATAAATAAATAAATAAAATTGATATTTTTAGAAAAACAAATAAATAAAAATGCATAGTCTACAATCAAGAGTTCTTAGTTTTAAATTTTTGATTTAAAGAATTATATCCATTTGTCTTATCCAGAACTAGAGAAAAAGAATAGAGTTAATACCAAAACAAGAGAAAACGTGCCAGCAGGTCAAAAGCCCATATTATTCACATTTTCATACAGTGTAAAACTATGAGGGTTGGAGTTTATTGCTTTGGTTTCTTGAAAATCAAAATTATATGGGTAGAACGGGAGGAAATAATAACTTCAGTGGAAAATAACAAGCCTACCAATAACCACCCCCCAAATTTAAAACTCAGTAAATAAATTATGAAAGTAATCTAAAACTTCCCAGCCCTCAAGAACATAAAAATAAATTATTCTTAAGAACCAGCCCTCAAGAAGCCACATAGCTTAGTGACTTCATTTTGTCACTGTCAGTCTTTCTGGCTGTTTAGAAGAACACAGGTAATCAATTGCTACTGGAAGAGCTGTCTCAATGCACTTGTGAGTTCATGTTAAATACATGGTATGAGAGAAGAGATTAACAGGCATATACTTGGTCTTCAGTATAAAGTAATTTAAAAAAGACAAAATTCTAAGAGAAATATCTGGCAGGATCTGTTCAAATACCCATTTTGAAGAATTCAAATTCAGGCCCCATAAAAATTACATCTGCGTTTCCAAAAATTATCCTAAAATGTCACGCTTCATTGACTGATGTAAGAATTTGCTTCTCCACGACCTAGTCAAAAATTCACAACCCCAAAAGAGCATCTGATCAGCCAAAAGGGTCTAAACCAATGATACAATATTAACTCCTTATACAGGAGGACCATTTGCTTATTATCTAGAACAATAAATAATAAAAAGCAAGTAGTTATTTGTACTCTATCTTAATCAGTCAGTTGAAAACTTTAATTTTTCAATTAATGAATACTTTCTCTTTTATTTAAGGTCAACAGTTTCTCAATTTACTCCCTTTCTATGTTGCCTTTTAGAGACTGCAACAAAGAATTTGTACTGATTTAGAATAATAAGTAGATAATAAAGTATTAACAAGCATTCAAGACCCTAAACTCAGAGGCACACAATACTGAAACAAGTATGCCCTCAAAAATACATACTTTACTTTTTCTAACCCAGTGAGTCCCATTCAATTTCCCTCTCCTTACCTTTCTAATTCAGCTATCTTCTTATCTTTGTCATTCTTCTCATTTTCCACTTCCTTCAAGATTTCCAAAAGGCGGTCTACTTCTGCCTGGGCCTTGCTAGATTCATCTTTGTACCTGGCAATCTCTCTCTCCAACTGCTGAATTCGGTCATTCATCTCTGGACTGGCTCTAGCTTCCAATGTTGCTTCATGTGCCTACAAAAAAAAAAAAAAAGAAAGAAAGAAAATGAAGAAGTGTTCCAAGTCTGTAAGATACACATAAAGTGAAACTGGCTGGGTAAACCATGGGTCAAAGAACTATTTATATTCAATTTAAACATAGTATTATCAAATATCTAAAGGATTAATATTTAAAGTAATCGCCTTAAATTACAAATAGATTTTTAAAAAATATTATACCTCTGAATTTTATTAGGCCAAAAATCACCAAAAGCCAACTGATATTTCAGAGAGTAGTAAGATATACTAATAAACCAAAAGACTGCTATTGATCTTGCCAAACAGTATCAAAAGGTACCACCAGGATTCACTGCTAATCTGACAGATAGCACCATTGCTGAGACCTATGTCCCATTAGTTATTTCCATTTCCTTCTCCCATATGCTGATTTACCAAATGTGTGAATCACAAGACTCTGGGCACCCAGAATTATGTAGATACTTTAAGAATGTATTGAGTCCCTTAAAATGCTTTGAAAAATATATTAAAAGGTCAAAGATATATTCTTAGAAAATTCTTTGAAAAGCTCTAATGCAAACTACCATTAGTAAATGAGAAATGTTTGTATAAATAAATGCTTTGTTATAAATCTAAGATTAAATTCTAGCCAGGTAAGGTGGCACATGCCTGTAATCACAGCTACTCAGGAGGTTGAGGCAGGAGGATTTTGAGTTTGAGGCCAGTCTGAGCAACTAAATAAACTGTCTCAAATTAAAATTTTTAAAAGGAGGGTGGTTGGGAACTTGTGGGTGTAGTTCAGCAGTGGAGTGCTTCCCCAGCATGTGTGAGACCCCACGTTTAATTCCAGTGCCAGAAAATAACAAACAAATAAAAAAAAAAAAGCACCCTTATTTAACCTCCTCCTACAAACAAGCATTAAATCTTTGTTTCAGTACTGGGGATTGAATCCAGGGGAGCTCTAACACTGAGCAATATCCCCATACCTTTTTTATTTTCAAATTTGAGGCAGGGTTCTCACTAAATTGCCCAGGCTGGCCTTGAACTTGTGATCCTCCTGCCTCAACCCTCCAAGTAGCTGGGATGTACCACTGCATCTGGCTCCATTAAATCTTTTACCAAGTTCATTTATTTAAGGCTTAATTCCTGATGAAAAAGTACTTATCTATCCAAACACTGGCTTCTTTAGGGTTGTGGATGTGGCTCATTGGTAGTATGCTTGCCTAACATGCTCAAGGCCATAGGTTCAATCCTTAAGCACCAAAAAAATAAAAAATACATCATAAATGGCTTCCCTCATCTTTAACTAACTTATGAAGTATATTTTAAGGAACAAAAACTACAAGTTCAGAAGGTAAAAGGACATCACTGTTTTGCACTGGATTTTCTCCACTATCTAAAAATCAGTTGTTTCACACCGTTTTGCTAGATTGTTAAGAGGAAAGTTCCTATAGCAATTAGTCTTTTATGGGGAGGACAAGGCTACAAAAACTTTTCAAATATGGTTATGTCTAACAGAAAATAGAGGAGGAAGTATAGAGGGAGCTATTTTGTAGAAAGCTGACCATATTTATATACCAAAAAGGAAGAAACGATAAAAAGAAAAAGACCAAAGATGCAAAGAAATGCAGGAATAACTGAGGAAGGACACAATAAAATAGGCGACAGAAGAAGGTTCAAAGTAAGGGGCACAAAAGACTGTAGAAACAAACACGAAGGTCTGCTGCTATTCAATACTATTAAGACAACTCTGACTTATAATCACTTATTATAAATGTTTTATTTATAACTCTGCCAATGTAACTAGTGCACATCAGTGTTCTAGGCCTTCATACATGCTGAAGTGCCCTAACTCTGAGGTCTCAGCTTAGTAAATGTCTCCTCTGTTAAGGAAGTCCTCTGTGACCCTAATCTAGATTTGATGTGCACTCCATCACACCCTGTGATTTATTACAACTACCTGTGTGAGTATCTATTTTCCCTGATAGAGAATATACATTCTATGAAAACAAGGGTGCAGGTAATCTTGTTTCTATCCTCAGTGCCCACCATGAAAACTGACTTAGTATAGAAACTCAATTACTTGTTGAACAAATGAATATGCACAAGCAGTGAAAGAGTTTTGCTTGATTTAAAACAGTTCATAGAATTAAGTGGTAGGAAAAGAAGAATTGGGAAGAGGATAAAAGTAATCAATTATATAAGTGTAATGTTAAATGTAGCCTAAAGGATGATCCAATGCCCAACTTTAAAGCAAAGTCAATTAAGTTAGGGGGGAAGAATCAAAAATATATTAACTTTCCCTTACTAATTATAACAAATTCTGTATCAGAGAAGTTTACATCCAAATTCTTGCTGGGTACATTTGCACGTTAAAATGAAATTCTAAGAATATTAAACATCTTTAAAGACCTTTGCAACTTTATATTTTAAAAAACATAAACTCTAAAAAAGATATTTTCCAAATGTTTTATAAACATTTCTTTAAAACAAATTTCTAAATAGTAGAATGACATTTAATTCAAGATGTAAACATATCTTATGTCCACAGAGTTCTTCTCAAAACAACAGTTAGAAAAATATTTTCTGGATGTTTAATTTCATGGCCTCATTCCCCTCACTGCTTTTCTAACCCTTTAAAATTTTAATTGTCTGTTAAACTGTATTTTGAAATGTGTATATTTTACATGTTCTACTTCTAGAATATCAGGAAGTCAAAATCACCCGGAAGCAAAAACTGCAAACTTCAGTGAAATAACAGTACTATATAAAACGTCACCTCTGGACAAGAAAAACTAAACCATGAACAATCCTTTTTAAAAATCCTTAATCAGGTTAAGCTCTCTGTTCTCAAGTGCTGATCTACTGGAAACTGCCTACCTTTCACATTATTAAAACCTCAATACACATACACTGGAGGCAAGGATTTCGTTCTTTTGTATTTCATATGTCGTACTAAAATATACACAATTGAAGAATCAAGCAGATAACCAAATCCTTATTTTCAAAGTATAAATTATTTAATGAGGAAGTAAAGGTTAAGAAGGGGATCTTATTCAATGAACAACAAAACATATATGGTTCCTTAAAATTATTTAAAAATACATAGTAAAAAGATAAATACATATACTGAGGAAAGCTCTGGTGCAAAGTAGCTTCAATAAAAGACATTTATATAAATTGATTTAAATTCTTTAAGGAAGTAACAGCTATTCTTTTAAAATTATGTCCTTTACCAATTTCTTTTGTGTCAGGTTCCTTCAGTTGTGAGAATTCAGTTTTTAAACATGGCCTTTAAAGGAGATTCTACTGGCAGATATGGATTTTAATGTGTTAGCAAAATTCTACCCCCCAAAGTGGTATGGTTAAAAGCCACAAATGGTTTTACTTAAAAGCAAAGGGAAAGAGAAGCAGCCCTGAATGAATTAACCCACTGAGAACAACAACAACAACAACAAAAAAAAAAACACATAGGGAGAAAGCAGCAGAATGGAAACCTCTCCCAAAGTTTAGGGGAGAATTTTCCTCTTTAAAAACTTTTAATTCAAGATAAACATATCTTATGTCCAAGAGTTTGAACTCACCCTAATATATATCAGAAAGAGTTTTGTGGGTTTTTTTGTTTTGTTTTTGTTTTTTAAAATTCTTAAGTTTCTATATGAGCAAGGTAAAGATAGAAGGTCAAGTACACTCAATGTTCCACTTGGAAAATTGTGCAAAAATATATGAACCACATCTGTATATGGGTTTGCCAGGTCACTTAATGGCTTGGATTAGTGCCCCAATACCATTTCTAGATACTAAAGGGAGTCAAAAGAGTTGAAAGGAAAAAAATGAAGAGAAACAGAAGGAAATGGTTTAAGAATAGAATAAGCAAAAAAAGAATAAAAGGTTAAAAAATGTGGTTTTTGAAAAAAAGCTTTAATTAAAAACTCAAGAGCCTAGAAACGGGCATTTAAAAGAATCTGTTATTTTAAGAAGTTCTCATAACTCAAGAGCTAAATTTCAGAGTTGGGGATATAGCTCATTTGGTAGAATACATGCCGTGCATGCACAAAGCCCTGGGTTCAATCCCCAGCACCACAAAAAAAAGAGAGATAGAGAGAAAAGCTGAATTTCAATCTTTTCCTTAATAATGCTGCTCATGCTGATGACAAAGAATACCAAAATTCAGGTACAGGTTAAATTACCAAGGACAGACATTTCCTACTTCAAAAATTTCAATTGTAAGAAGTCTTTTGAATAAATATAAATTAGAACACTAATCTTATACCAGTTATGGTTTTCAGAAAGAAGAAAATATGCCAAACAGTATACATCTACAATTTTGTACTATTATCTACAAATAAGCTATAAAGCAAAAAATCCCTGATACTATGGAAGATATAACAGAATTTTAGGTCTTATAACCTGCTAAAATAATTTTAAATTATACCAAATTTAAAAACTTAATGACACTACTTACCCTATTTTTTAAATATAGTAATGCCATGGAATTAGAAATTGTTAGAAGGAGGTAAAATCAGAAACAATATTTTTTTTTATTGGTTGTTCACAACATTACAAAGCTCTTGACATATCATACTTCATACATTAGTTTGAAGTGGGTTATGAACCCCCAATTTTACCCCAAATGCAGACTGCAGAATCACGTCGGTTACACATCCACAATTTTTATATGAACAGAGCAGGGAGGAAGAGTAGGAAGAAAAGAGTAACATTAATCAGAAACAATATTTAACAATTGTTTTGAATCCCACATTTTACTGCCTTAAATCTCAATCTTAAATTAGGAAAAATGCGCTCATTTATTCTCAGAAAGACCCTTTTTTTAAAAAAGTGAAAGCTTTTTTTTCTTGCCAATTTCCAATATAAATTAATAAGAGCTTAAAAACCCTTTGCTAATAATGTGGGAAGATACCTGAGTTCATTTGAAATTTTGCAGGAAAAAAAAAGCTGTATAAAACTGGCATATTGTTGATTCTCAAATTCCTACAGATAGTTCACTTACTAATTTCATGATAAAATCTACTCTCAAATTCCTACGGATAGTTCACTTACTAATTTCATAAATATTTATGTATTAATTTAAAAAATGTGATTTCCAGATATAGCCAATAAGCTACATTTTTGTTTTGTTGTTTTAGATTTTATTTTAAATGTCAAAAATCATGTAAGCATCTTCATAAAGAATAAATAGGTCTGTTCTGCATGGAAAACTATAGTAAGGTCAGCTCCAACATGCAAAGACACTGGATGTCATCATTGCTACCTTTACAAGGATAAGAACAAGAGGCTGAACAAACTGAAAATTAATGACTTTTCTTGGACCTGTTAGAAAATTGAGATCGCAGAGCAAACTGCCACCCAAAATATGGAGAAACACATATACTGGGAGAGTCAGAAATGAGATCTACTCATCTGGAACAGAAGCAACTCATACAAGCAATTGCAGGGTCATCATGAGGAATTGTTGGGGGCTGAGTATGACAGTAAGAAACTCGTAGAGGGGGAAGAGTTTTAGGGGTCTTTACCATACTTTCATATACTTTACAACCACAGGAACCCCACCAGATTTTTTAAGTGAAGAGCTGAGAAAAATCTCTGTGGTTCTGGCAGAAGAGAGAGAATAACAATTGTGAAATACCCTCAAAGCGTTCATCTAAAGGCTGGGGTAAAATTTTACCAGAGCTTTATCCCACCTAGAAGGATGACATCTCACCTACTCTAACCCCCTCTAGCCTTCCATTCAAACCTAAATGTAGAAAACCAAAACTGAGAAAGGCTTGTGAAGATCACAGCCAGGAAGATAGGCCCATGTAATACTGAGACATAGGACTGTGAATCTCACCCTCTCTTATCCCTTACTACCACCCCAAAAGGCTCCAGTATGGTAAAAGTGGATTACATTTGAAAAGAAATGAAAGATGCAGACTCACTTTGAAAAGCAAAGCCCACAGGCAAAAGGAATCTGAAGCTTCTGGCATCTACAGCAAACTAAATATAGCCCAATTTCTAGCCAGGATAACAGACAAGTATTATACTACCAAACTATTTCTACTATCCAAAAAAAAATTTCAGCTTTCAACAAAAAATTACAAGGCATGCTGAAGGACAAGAAAAAAATCATAGTCTGAAGAGACACAAAACCAGACTCTCATATTTGACAGAAATGTTCGAATTATCAGAGAATTTGAAATAAGTATAATTAATACAATAAGGGCTCTAATGGGAAAATCAGAAAACATCCAAGAATCGATGAATAATTAAGCAGAGAGATGGAAGCTCTAAGAATCCAAAGGAAATACCAGAAATCAAAAACATGTAAGAGAAATAAAGAATGCTTCTGATAGGTTGATTAGTAAGTTGGGCAGAGGGTGGGGCGGGGGGGGGGGGGGAGGACTATTAGTGAGCTTAAAGATAGGTCAACAGAAGCATTCCAATCTGAAATTCAGAGAGAAAGAAACAACATAGAACATCCAAGAACTGTGTGGGAAGTAATTTCTTTCTTTCTTTTTTAAATAAAGATATTTTTTAAAAGATGGACAAAATATCTTTATTTGTTTTATTTATTTTTTATGTAGTGCTGAGAATCGAACCCAGTACCTCACAAGTACGAGGCAAGTACTCTACCGCTGAGCTAAAACCCCAGCCCCTGGGAAGTAAATTCAAGAGATGAAATATACATACTTTTAATACCCAAAGGAAAAAAAGAGAAAAGAATAGAAGAAATAATCTAAATAATAATAGCTGAGAATATTTTAAAACTATTGATACTTATCAAACTGGGAAGCTCCCATTATCAAGCAGGATAAACACCAAAGCAAAACAAAAATCAGTATTAGGGCATCTCATATTCAAACTGCAGAAGACGAAAACAAAGAGAAAAGTCTGAAAGGCCTCAGAGAGACAAACAAATCTGATTTAAAAAAAAAATCATCAGACTCGTCATTAGAAACCACATCAGTGCCCAAAGCCTGGCCTGGAACCCCTGCATGCCCCTCCTCTCCAGGAGTCCAGAAGGGAACACCATGCAGCTGCTGAGGCTCCCTATCCCACCAACGTGGGGCTGCACTCAAACCACCTCTATCTTGGAACACTGCAGCCACCTCCATAGCCCTTCCCACATGGTAATCTCCATGACAGACAATAAACAGGGCCAGGAGGCAGCCAGCAGCACCGGATGCCACAGTGTGTCAATAACCGAACAGGCCGCCCAACCCCATCCCACAGCCCATCCTTCCAGCCCCATCTCTGAAAGGGGTTGACTCCATCTTGGGACACCTCTACTGCCATCTTGGGTTACCTCCACTGCGACCTCTGCCATCTTTAGTTAGCACAGATTCCATCTTGGGGTACCAATTGAGGCCTGGTAGCCCAACAGCAAGGTACCTACAGGCTTGATGCTACTGCCACCACCAACTAGGGACGTGGCCACTTCCATCTAGGGACAACAATCAGGACATGGCAGACAGTCACCAAGGTCTCTGTGGGCCAGGTTGCACCAGAGGTGTCCCTACTAGGTGTGCTAACAGTCACCATCCTGTTGCAGAGGCAACAGGGAGCCTTGCATGGGGTTGCCTCTTGGTTTTTTTTTTTTTTTCCTCCTGCTAACAGCCAACTTCTTTTGATTCCCCATTTGTCCTATAATCTATAATACCTCTATATTCTCACACACATCCTATCTCATAAACATCACATCCTACCCACCCCCTTCTCTCTCTGTCCACCACTAGAAACTATAAACCCTCATGCAAACCTAATGGCTATATAGTAGAAAATAACTGTACACTTCTGTTTACAGCAGCAAAACTGTAAATGTCTAAATAGAATCTAATTGATTTATGGCTGCATATTAGTTGCATTAAACATTGATCTCACCCTAAAAGGTGAGGTATTCATAACCTGCAGGGACACTATAGGATTATAGGGTAGAAACTACAATACCTCAGACTCACACTGCAAGAAAGAAAGACACATAGACAACATGAAAAACCAAGGGAGGAAAATGCCACAAACAAACCAAGATACTATAATAATAGAATCCATTGATGTAGATGAAAGATGAAATGACAGAGAAGGAGTTCAGAATGTACATAATTAAAATGATCTGCAAATTAAAGAATGACCTGAGAGAGCAAATACAGGCAAAAATTGATCACTCCAACAAAGAGATAAGAGAGCAATTACAGGCAACTATTGATCACACCAACAAAGAGATAAGAGAGACAGACAGCAAAAGATTACTTCAAGAAAGAGATAGAGGGGGTCAGGGTTGTCGGTCAGTTGTAGAGCACTTGCCTAGCATACATGAGGCACTGGATTCGATCCCCAGGACCACATAAAAATAAACAAAATAAAGGTATTGTGTCCATCTAAAACTAAAAAAATAAAAAAATAAAAAAAAAATTTAAAAGAAAGAAATAGATAGAGATTTTGAAGGGGAAAAAAAACCCAGAAATCATAAACCAAATAAAAAACTTGATAGAAAGCATCACCAACAGATTAGATCATTTGAAAGACAGAAGCTCAGACAATGAAGACAAAATGTTCAATCTTAAAAATCAAGTTTACCACACAATGAAGATAGTAAGAAATCATGAACAGAACATCCAAGAATTATGGGAAAATATCAAAAGACCAAATCTTAGATTTATTGGGATAGAGAAAAAATGTACAATCTCTTCAGTGAAATAATATCAGAAAATTTCCCAAATGTGAAGAATGAATTGGAAAATCAAAGAGGACACCAAATGTAAAAATTACAACAGATCTACACCAAAGCACATTATAATGAAAATGACTAGCATACAGAATAAGGGTAGAATTTTAAAGCCGCAAGACAGAAGAATCAGATTACATATAGGTGAGACAAATTTGGATTTCAGCAGATTTTTCAACCCAAATCCTCAAGGCCAGGAAATCCTAGAATAACATACCAAGCTCTGAAAGAAAATGGATGCCAACCAAGAATCTTACATCCAACACAATTAAGCTTCAGGGCTGATGACAAAATAAAAACCTTCCATGATAAACAAAAGTTAAAAGAATTTACAACAGGAAAGCTGTACTACAGAACATTCTTGGCAAAATATTCCATGAAGAAAAAATGAAAAAACAATGAAAATCTGCAAAGGGAGGAACTATACTAATGGAAAGGCCAATCAAAGGATAAACAATGTCAAATTAAAAACAAAAAATAAACCAAAATGACCAGGAATACAAAACATATTCAAATAATAACCCTGAATGTGAATGGCCTAAACTCATCAATTAAAAGACACAGACTGGATTTTATAAAAAGACCCAACAAATGCTGCCTTCAAGAGATTCATCTCACAGGAAAAGACATCCACGAGCCCGTGAAAGGTGAAAGGATGGGAAAAAATGTATCACTCACATGGACCATGCAAATAAGCTGGGGTTTCTATCCTCATATATCAGATAAAGAGAACTTCAAAGTTAGTGAAAAGGATAAAGAAGGATATTTCATACTACTCAAAGGAACCATACATCAAGAAGACATAACAATCATAAATATCTATGCCCCAAACAATGGGATGTCTATGTATATCAAACAAAGTGTTCTTAACTTCAAAAATCAAATAGACCACAACACAACACTGGGTGACTTTAACACACCTCTCTCACCACTGGATAGACCTTCCAAACAAAAACTAAACAAAGAAACTATAGAACCCAATAAAATCATCAATAATTTATACTTAACAGATATATATGGAATATTCCATCAACGAGTGAATACACTTCTTTTTTCCCCAGCAGCGCATGGATCCTTCTCCAAAATAGACCATATGTTATACCACAAAGAAACCACATCAGGAAGAAAAGAGGTAAAGTATTTAAAAGTGTTGGAAGGGAGAGACGCCATTTAGAAATCTAGATACACTGTAATTACTCTTCCAAAGAAAAGGAGAAAAACAAAAATTGAGGAATTCACTGTCAGAAGCCATGTGCTGCAAGAAATTAAAAGTTGTTCTTCAGAGAAAGGAAAATGAAAGAGGTCAGAAACTCAGACACAGTATACACAAAGAAAGGAAAAAACTGGACAACAAGTAAGTGAAACGAAAATTGCATCTTTTATGTTTCTTAAATGATCTAAAAGATAACTATTTAAAGTAATAGCAAAAATGTCTGGTGATTAGAGCCTACAGATAAATGAAATGAATTGTAACAATATAATAAGGGAAAACAAGAAGAAATTATGAATATTCTATTTAAGATACCTGTACTGAAAATGAAGTAGGATAGCAATGACAGAGTACTATACACTAGCTAAAATTGTGTTGCAAACACCAGGACAACAATTTTAAGAAATTTTTAATAAGTATAATTTATATGTTAAGAAAGGAGAAAAAATAGAATCACATAAATACTCAGTTAAAACTAGAGAATGGGGGTAGAGGTGTGAGCACTTGAAGCTTTGGGTTGAACCCCTAGCATGGGTTGGAGAGGGAGGGGTTTGGCTGTAATATCACAAAGATAGCAGGGGGCAGGAGGGAGGGGCAGTAGGGGAACCAGAGACCACAAAGACCAAAGCTTGGAAAAGTATAATTAACAACTGCTTTCTGGGATTAGAGTACTGTACTGTGTAAATAATGTAATAGGGAAATATCAGTAATGAACTTTTTTTATTGAAATAACTAAATAAGGTTTCTTTTAATAACTTTTTATAGGAAAAGAAGAAATCAAATGACTAAACATAATTATTTCAGAATTATTTCTAGAAAATAATTTGCATAATTTTATTAGTTAGATTTTTCCAGGAAAATAAATTATTCAAGGCATTTTACGAAAAGCATATTTTTATAGATAAAATAAAACTCATTATAAGGATGAAGGTCAAAAAAGCTGCTGCTAGTATACAGGAAACCAGAAAACAGAGATCACACCACAACTCTGATGATGATTTCAGTTTCCTCAGCAAAAAAGGGAGTTCTTTCCAAGACATTACTGGACATTATGAGTATGAGTAATTCAGACAATCACAACATGTTATTCTCTTCTATCTTACAAAACATACAAAAAAACCTTTCTTTTATGAGAATCTGAAACTGGAATCCTGCTGACAATGGGATCTACAACACATTCCAGGCTTCCTGCTGCAGAAAACAAGGACTGTGATGAATGATCATTATCTAATATCATTTGTCTTCTACCCTCCATATAAAATATCAGTCAAATATGCAAATAAGTCACATGTAAATAAATGGCTATCCTAAGATATTCTGTAAAATGGGACAATGTTCCATCCCATGTCCCATGCCTGTCATGCTGAACACTGGTAAAATTAATATTCTAGAATTTGGAAATAATGTGATATAGTACCCAATTTCTTTTTTTAAAAATTTTTTAATTAATAAATGACAGAAGAATGCATTTTAATTATTATTATACATATACAGCACAATTTTTTAAAATGAAAAGAAATAATTGCTTAAAATAAAACATAGGAATATTTTAGAAGAAAAACAGACATGGACAGAAGTAATAAATCAGAGAAAGAGAAAGCCAATCTCCTCTTCCCAATTATATATTTTCTCATAAATATAGATAAAAAGCCCAACATAAAAGAGACCATAAATGATGAACTATGGGTCTCAAATATAAGAAATAGAAAGAAAATGTAATACTGTCACAAATAAACAAGTTTAGAATGTTAATAACATTATTCCTGGAAGTGCCTTCTGTTTTACAACCCTAAATACATTTAACAACTTCAAATGGAAAATTACCTCCAACCTTCTAATGTCAAAATACAGCTGTTGCCATTATATAGCAAAATGGAGAATGTAAGCCATAAATGGTTTTATGATTTTTGTTTATTACAGCCTTAAGATACTTGCACATTTATGTACATGTATAGTTTATTAAATATATTCTACGGACTTGTAAAAAAAATACAACTGTCAAATCTAAATTGGTTATAATTGGATTCCTTAATCTCAAATAAAGGACTTTCCCCACACAATTCGAAAGTAACTTTAAGCTACTGGATTTTCTTCCTTTCCTTAGCCTCAGAACATGATTTCCTAAATGAAGATAACATGTTAGTCTATGGAAAAAGAGCAAAAGTAGAAGTCTCAAGACTAAGCTCCACCCTTCATTCATCAGTCAATGAATTGAATTCAGTTAATGTAATTGCTCAGAAGTCTAAGTTTCAATTCTCATAAAGTCAGATAGGTAAGAGATTTAAAAATTGAAAGGGCTCTGAAAACCATGAATTACTACTTAAATATTAACAGAAGTATAAAGCAAAGAAATAAATGATAAATATCTACACCATTCCTAACATTTTCATTGTGTTTAAGTACCACTGTTACATTATTTCCTTTCAGGAAGTTTAATTCTAATGGAGGAAAATATCACAGAATTGAGATTTTTACATCATAGTCTCAAATGTCATCAATAAGGGAGGTATATATTTTAATCTTCCTCTAAACTATAAATTCTCTAAGTGATTGGGGTTCTAATGAATAAAATAAAGTAGGCTAAGAACACTAAAAAAAAAAAAATCAAACAAGACACAAATTACCATTTCAAACTTTGGGGGTTTATTATTCCACTTGTAAATTATTCCATATAAACACCCTAGACTTACCTACTGTACTTTTAATTAAAACAAAGTAAGAAAATGGGAAACTTTTTGTTAACCTTTTTCAGCTGCGATTCCATTTTCAAACATTCCTCCTTCTTCTGCTCCAGAGCAATCTCTAGTGTCTTGAGTCTTGAGTCTTTTTTCAGGCCTGAGGAAGCCAGGGAAGAAGCATGCTCTTTCAGATCCAAGAGTGAAGCCTAAAAGAAGCAAGAAAACCTAGAATAAATATGCAGATTGAAAATTTGAAATTTACTATCATGGTGGCTTGCAGTTTCTTTCCATTTCAAGAACATTCCTGAACTATAAAACAATATTAGCTTTAGCTTTCATGTATTAATTAAAATAAGATGGATTTCTAAGAACAGTGACTTTGAGTTCTAACTATACATACTCTTTCCCACAAAACAAAAGTAGATCAAGCTTTGTGAATATAAGGAGTCAACTTTAATAGCTTCATAAACTTAAAGATAAAACATATTTTTCCTTCTAAAGGAAATATTCTATTAGGAACTCACTTCCACAAATTTTCCTAAAGGTATTGGAAAGAAAATTCAGAGAGACCCTAAAGCTCTTTCATTATTGTTTTATGACATGTAATGGGTTTTAGTTATTTTAGAATATATAAAAATACCATTAACAAGTAAGAAACTATCACAAAACATGATGAAAGAGATAGCAAAACTTAGGGAATAAATAAACCAATTTTATTATGTCTTTGCAAAACTCCTGAAATATCCTTTGAGTCATTCACAAAAAGCCTGCTGTAAGAGTATTAAAATCTTCCATCAAATACTTTTCATATATAAAACATAAACAACAATACATACATACAACAATGCAATAACTAAGCAAACCAAATAATTCCATTTTAGTGATTTTAACTAACCTCTTTCTCTGAGAGGTCGCCTTGCAACAGGCTGACTTTTTCTTTCAAGTCTTTAAGATCTTTTTTGTAGTTATCGATTTCCTCTTGCTTCTCTCGCTCATCTCTGTCCCGCTGTTCCTTTAAGCGTTCAATTGTTCGCTCCTGAAGACAAAACACATCAACACATGAGGAAATTCCTTTCTGTGCTTAATATGACTATAATTCTACTTTTAGCTGATAAAGTGACACTTCTATCCTCTGTTCAAAAGACTGGTAAATTTTTTAACAATTCACTTTTTTAAAATTTATCCTTCCTTCCTATATTGTCATAACAAAGCTCCGGCTTTGCTTTTTTTGACTTCCAAGTTTTCTTTTCCTATAATTTCAAATATTCAGATATCACCAATATAGTCTCTTGAAATATTCCCATTTAAATTCAATTCCCAAATAACTAAAAATTTCCATATTCACCCATAGGACAAAAACTAATATTTCTTATTTATAATTCACACATTGACTACAAGTCAATGGAAATCACAATTCACACATCAAGAAAAGGGAAGGGAAGAGACTATGAAATGTTGAGCCTAAAGTATACAGGAGGGTAAAGAAAAGAAAAATTATTTAAAATTATGTCTGTCAACAGATGCTCAGGAAGTTACAAAGTTGAGCAATGTTAAGTACATTTCCAAGTGATATTTCTAAGTATATTAAGGGAGGAAGGCTTGATCCTAGCATGTTATCCTGAAGCCTTCTGAGTCCAGGAGACTTAAGGAACAGTGACCCTGCCTCTTTAAAATAATCCAATTAAAATGTTGCATAGAGATTATCCAAACCACCTTCTAAGACATTAACATTGGCCAGCCAGAAGCAACTTAAAATCCCAACAACTTAGGAGACTGAGCTGGGAGGACTCCAAGTTCGAAGCCAGCCTTAATGAGACCCTATGCAACTTAGTGAGACCCTGTCTCAAAAAATGAAAATGGACTGGGAATGTAGCTCAGTGGTAAGGCACCCCTAAGGTTCAATCCTCAATACCACCCACTACCCAAAAAATACATTAACACTGGCCAGAATAGGCTAGTTCTTTAGTCAACCATTTATGAAAAATAAGGTTTACTCATAAAGCAGTATAAAGTAGGAAGGTCCAGACTAGAAAATTAATAAGAACATTATATTAATGAATAAAATCTATGATAATATTAGGCACCAAAGTAAACAGTAAAGGAGGAAGACTATGTATTGCCTCCTGATATAGTTAATGTCTGGTAATGTCTCACATTCCCACATTCTAGTTGACCATATTAATAAAAAGAAATTTTCTTTCTCTTCAGAAAGCAGCAAATGGGGATCATAAGGCTCATTCTTTAGAAAAATCAGCCAGTGCCCTCTAGCATGGAATCCATCTTGCCTGGGAGCAGGCGCTTAAATTGACAAGAACTAAATGGATTTGCTTTCCCCTTTACACTAAGTATACTGGCAAAAGTAGAGTTATTTTTCCTTTTGCTAAAAAGGATCTCTTCTGTATTCTATATGCAGTTTTCAATTAATGAGAAATCAAGAGAAACATGACTGTGAAGTGTCCAGACCCTTCACTTTATCTTCAAGACTCACTTTCTCTGCAAGGGCCTCCTCCAAAGTCGTAAGGGCAGTGTCGGTGTTGGTGGTGTCAGCCTGCAAGGATTTGACTCGTTCTTTCAAGCTGCTCATCTGCTTTTCCTTATCTCTAAGTTGCTCTTGAAGATTTTCAATCTGTATGCATTCACATTAAAAAGAAAAAAAGACATTAAGAAAAATGGAAATACATACTATAAAAATCATTGAAAGTTAGAAACAGATCAGGGTTGTCTATGTGTGTTCTATGGAAATCCTTTAATCCTAAAACTTTCAGAATAACGTGCAAAAACCTTAAGACTAAAATTTACAGCCAGAACAAAGAAAAAGCATACACATAGATATGGACATACATACATACATACATACACACACACACACACACACACACAAATCCCTAAAAAAATAAAGAAGGTAGCTGAGAGGAAAGATGCAACACAAGAGATGGAAGTGCAGACAGGTATTGCACAGGAAAGCCACAAGAGTGGGATTAACTTCTAAAATGACACTACAACTGTCAAGAAGGATTACTTCACAAATAATCGGGAACAGAATATAGAACAGCTAGACAGTAAGAAAGACAAATCAGCTACATAAAGGAAAAACTGTTCTTAAATGCTAGTGTTGTTAGATTTTATATCATCCTTTATCAAAACAACATTTACAGTAAAATTTCTTATTGTAGTCATGCATTCCTTCATACATACAAGCATTCACTTACTAAAAAACTTATTGAGTTCTTTATTATATGTCAGACACGAGTAACATCAAGAAAAATAAAGAGACCCATTTTTATTATATGGTGACATGGCAAGAGAGTTCCCCATTAGGTAGCTGAAGCTAAGCAACAGATGAGTTTATATGCCTTCTAAGGAGAATTTATGGTAGAAAGCTAGAAATCATTAGAGATTACTAAGCACAGAAATGGCCTGGCTATTTTATTTAGATAATTCTGATGGCTGTGGAGGGGAAATTTAAAGGAACTTAAATACAGCCATGGAAAAGAATAGCAAAATGGATCAGTTCAGCAAAGAGATATGGGAACTAAGAGAATAAGACATATGGAAAATAAGGGATGTATTTGAAAAAAAACTGTGGAAATAGCATGCTATCACTAGGGAGTTTCGAGTACACAGAAAGAAAAATATTAAGCAAAAAATGAAGAAATTCTAGGGAGAGTACTCACTCTACCACTGAGCTGCAGTCCCAGGCCTACAGAAATATTCTGAATAACTAAAGAAAAATTAAAAATAATTCCATTACTCTAAAACTCACAAAGTTAATTCATTTACTCAACACATGTTTCAGTTCCTGCTATCTGCCGTACATACTTCCAGGCATTGAAGATACAGAAATAATCAAAACACACCCAAATCCCTGCCTTCACAGAGCTTACATTCTAGTACAAAAAACAAATGAAGAAAGAAATGAAGAGAATGAATGAATGAAGTATGTAGTAGAAAAATTAAGCAGGAGAATACTATCAGAGCTAGTACTAGAACTAGTACTTCACATGGCTTTCAGAATGCAACATAACTGTTACCTCCTTTGGGAAGACTTTCTTGCTTTTACCATGAGAATGCCATGATCATTGTTTGTGCTCCATTACATATATACATATGTGTACAACATATACACACAACACACACCCCTATCCTTCCATGTACTATAGCCTGAAGTCCTGATCATATATAATTATTTTATACGTCTCTGTGAGTAGACATGTTTCTGCCCCTACAACCTTGTTTTGTACCTTCGTATCTGCCCCATATCAGGATTTAAGTAAAAAACTGTTCATTAATCAGTAAATAAATATAATGTAAGTCTGGACTTTCATAAACTGTATTCAGGCACATAAGCATACACATAAACTCATGCCAAGAAAGAAACAACAAAAGAACCCTGGATCCAATATTCAGATACTTGCTTACATTAATCAATTTAATAAAAGCTCTTTAAGAACCTGTTTCAGGGCTGGGGCTGGGGCTGGGGCTCAGCAGTAGAGCACTCATCTTGCATGTGTGAAGCCCTGGGTTCAATCCTCAGCACTACATAAATAAAAAAAATATAAAGGTATTGTGTCCACCTACAACAAAAAAACTTTTTTTAAAAAAAGAACCTGTTTCATTCCACTGGAAAGAAAAAAAAAAAAAGGAGCCACTCTCTGGAGTCAATAAGAAATTCAGAAGCAGGGCAAACAAGCTAAGGAAAGAGATTTAGTAAATTCTAAGAGTCTAAAAGGAATACTCTAAGGCTTGAATTTTCATTCTTCAACAAAGAAGTAATTATACAGGTGAACCACTGAAACACCTGAAATGAGCTCTAGTCTTTTCAGTGCCAAAAAGAGTCCACAGCATACTGTGAAAGGAGAGTTCTCACAAATAAAAAGCATTAGTCTTCTTTTAATTTAATAAACAGAATTTCATATGGATCAAAACTTAGGTAAAATTACAACCCCTACAGAAAATTTTACCACTCAAAATTTAATATTCCATATACATTCAGACTACAATGCCCTGGTATTTACATATTTTAAAAGCTGTGCATGTGCAGGTCATTATAGGTGCTATCACATATCACAGGCCTTACACAAAAAAAACACATGGTCAAGCTGTTGATTAGTACTTTCTTGTGAAGAAAGGCAGGACAAGAACCATTATTTAAAATGAAATTTCAAGAATAAGTTTAGTTTTACAGACAAGAAAACAGAGTCATCTTTTATGAGCCCACCTAATATACGAATACCCCTTATACACATGCATATAAAAAAATAATACCCTTCTATCCACTCCATCATCCGCCTCTAGAAAGAAATTAAGAAATTAAAACATTAACAGTTCTACTTTTATAATTCATATGTAGTTAAACTATTAAAATAACCCATTATTCTTTGCTGGTAAAAATTTCTACTGATATACTTAGGTGCAAAAGGTATCAGATCAGGTAAAAGATCAACTAGCAAGTTCTCCCTAAGCTATTTTCTTTTTCAGTTATCCAGCTGTCTAGACAGATTTGGCTGCTGAATTGGAGGGGAGGAAAAGGAAGGCTATTTTTGGACTCCTATTTACTGCTAAAGGAATAAACATTCCATTGTGAAGGATCTCACAAAATGAAAAAAGAAGAGTGGATACTAAGACTGTTTCCTTTGGACACATTGCCACCAGTGAGAAGGACCTGAAATAGATACAGATGTGCAAACTACCACGTAAGCACTGAAAAAATACAAAAGATGCTGTGTGAGGGGTGTCTATAAAAATACTTCTCTTTTCATTTATTCAGCAGCAAGATGGCTAACAATTGAGCCCCACTGAAAGCTCCTGTTATATATGCTCAGTTTAGTTGATTCAAATTGTGCTTTTTTGATTAAGGACCTCTGGGTTATGTGTCACTGACCAGCTTGCATTTGATCACTGACACATTATTATTCTCACTATTCTCTTCTTTTCTACTAACCTAATGTTAACATTATAAGACTGTTTGCCCAAATAGCTCCATATCATTTCATTTCAGTATTTATCATACTAGTTCTATAAAACATACTGCAGAGACCCTATTCTATATCAAGTTTGATTATCCACGGGATTTGAAATACTGTTATTAAAAAGTTTTGAATATAACAGCCTAGAGAAAAACCAGATCCATTTTGCACATACAGTTACAAAACAACAACAATAATGGTGGTGGAAAAGAGAAGCTAGTGATGATAACAAGAGCAACCAACACTTAAAAAGAGTGTCTATGTACATATCTTACCTATTTAAGTATGCCAAAAGGACTATGAGACAACAACAACTAGACAATCTAACTGCAGAATCCTACTCTTAATCATTATGCAATAAGTATGTTTTATGGTGAAAAAAAAGAAAGAATTTCTCAAAGCATTTTCACATAAACCATTCCATACCATAATGCTTATTTTAAAGCACAGTATATCATTAGTATAAATTCACCTCCTCCTGAAGCAAAGAATGAAGGGTAGAGGTAATAAACCGTTGCACATGTAAAAGTATTATTTCCCAGGAGGAACATGTATTCAAGTGCAATACAGTAAAGCTGGTGGGGAGATCCAAAGATACTTGATGCAAGAATATTACCATAATGTTATTAAAATAATCTGTTTTCCCCAACTTTCTAAGAGGAAAGGAAGCAACTGATACAAGAAAGTATGCTTATTGATAGACATGTAGACTAAGGAACACCTGAAAATGAAATATAATATCCCCTGTCCATGCTTTTGCTTTCTTTTTTTTTTAACCTGGGATTAATCAGAGTTTTAAAATATTAAGTAAAAAATTTCCAGAATTAAACAACTCATAATTTTCCAGCTTCATGCCATTCTAAGTACTGTGATAACATCTCATGTTGTGCTGTCTGCCAGGGATGGGTCATGAATCATTTATTTGTCTATCACATCCACTATATATACACTACCCACCCATTAGTCACTTAGTAGCCAACTCAGTTATAAAATATATTGCTTGGGCATCATGTGTAGTAGCCTAATGCTACATCACAATGCCTATGTTATTTACCTCACTTTATCTTATCACACAGGTGCTGTAACATTTCACATCACAAGAAGATGAATACAATAAGATATTTTGAGAGATCACATTCACATAACTTTTATTACAAGATCCTGTTATAATTCTGTTTTATTATTAATGTTGTTATCTTACTACCTTACTATTTCTAGTTTATAAATTAAATTTTATCATAAGTATATGTGTATATGACAAAGCATAGTATATACAGGGTTTCACATTGAGGCATTCAGATTTCACTGGGAATCTTAGAGCATTACAGCACCACTGCAGGAAAGGGGAAACTACCTAGAAAGCTTTCCTTCTGTTATTTATTTTTAATATTGAAAATTAATAGACTGTTTACTGTAGAAAATGGTATATTTCATAACCCCATAGACTTTTTTCTACTTTATGAATAATCTGCTGGATATAAAAAGAAATAATTTAGCATGTATTCAATTTCTTCATAAGTAAAATTCTGTACAGATCAAAAGAATTGGCATTTATTCTAGAGAGCAGATCTAACAACGATGAATTCAAAAAGAAATTCTTTTATATTAGCTACTTAAGATAAAGACATGTTCTTTAAAATTACCTCTTTTATCATAATATCTATTGAGTTGGAAAGAAATAGAAATAAAATAGTTAATATGTATTGCACAAAGTCTTTCTTCTTCCTAAGCCATTTTATTTTACAAAGAGAAAGAAAAAATGAAGACAGAAGAAGACTAATGGTGAATGCAATGTTACATGCTGAATTCATCAAATCTACATACCAATTCAGCATTGGCATGGCTTATTGGCATCTTTTGTTTTGGTTTTTATCAGCATTGCCCAGTTGTCAGGAGCTATCATGTTCAATGACAGTGATTTATTTCTAGTCAAGTGGAACTGATTACTCTGCCTTTAAGGCCCTAATCACTGAGTAGAAGTGGAAAAGGTTTCCTCTAGGATACAGTTCTAAGGAAAAAAGAAATCCCAAAACACTTGCAATCACCTGGCTCACTTAAGTATCACTTGAAGAAAGGAACTTTAGTGATGATATCTCCACAATCATTTTTAGGCAGCATCAAAGCTTTTATTTACACAAAGCCAGTAATCCAGAAAGGATCTGACCTTTACTTTCTTCATTTACTATCTTTCAGTATCAAAAATAGACAAAGAGAAATTCACAGTAATTAACAGTAAAAGTTTTCCTTCTTAGAATCTAAATTCCCTGCCAGGCACGCCTGTAATCCAAGCATCTCAAGAGGCTGAAGAAGGAGGATCCCAAGTTCAAGGTCAGCCTCACTAATTTAGTTCAAAATAAGAAATAAAAAGGGATGGAGGTGTAGCTTAATAGTAGAACACCCTGGGTTGGATTCCCCACTGCCACAAAATAAAATTAAAAAGAAAAAAGGATCCAAGTTCCCTCTTTTTTTGTTGGGTGGCTGTGTGAGGGGATTGAACTAGGGATTGAACCTAGAGGCTCTTTACCTCTGAGCTATATTCCTAGCCCTCTTTACTGTTTTATTATTTTGAATCAGGGTCTTACTAAGGTGCTCTAGGCCTCCCTTAGTTGCTGAAGCTGTTTTTGAATCTGTGACTCATTCTGTTTCAGTCTCCCTAGGCATGTGCCACCACCCCTAATCCAAATTCCCTAATCTCTGCTCAGTTGTTTTGTCTACCTGCCTAGTCTCTGACAGAATATACTAACAAGGTACAACTATAATTTACCAAAACAAGCAGCTTTTGCCTAGGCTATTTATATTGGCCTCTAGAGTTTTACATGTTTGATCATGTCTTTCCAGTGGTTAGAAAGCACAAGAACAGCAAATCATGACACATTCTAAGCAAAGTTTTAAACTCATTTGGCTTTTTAAGTCTCCATATCAGTACAATAGTATGTTTTTTTCCCTAAACATACATATCTATGATAGTTTATAAATTACACACAAAAAGAGATTAACAATATAATTTAAAATAAAGTAGAGCAATTATAACAATAAACTGTGAAAAAAAATGCCAACATCACTACTCCTATGCTTTGGGGCCATTAGTAGGAAAATAAGGGTTATTTGAATATAGAGCATAGGGATATCATAATAATGATCTAAGAGATAGTCAATCTGATAACTGAGATAGATGCTAAGTGACTAGATAGGTAGGATATACAGTGTTGATACACTGAACAAATAGATGATGACTCATGTCCCAGGTGGGATACAAAGGATAGAGTAAGGTTTCATCATACTGCTCAGAATGATACACAATTTGAAACTTATGAACTCTTTATTCCTGGCATTTTTCATTAAATACATTCATATTTCAGTTAACTGCAGATAACTGAAACTTCAAAAATTAAAAATACAGATAAGGGGGTTACTTATCTGAGTACAGAAGGGCAGTTATAGCCCTTAGGAAAATATATTCAGAGTGCTGTGCTCCAGACAGATGTTAAAAATTGCTTCAAAAGGGAGTAAGTTCCCTAAACATTTTGTTCATGGTATATATAATAGAACTGGAGACCTCTTAAATTAAAACAGTTGCATAACATAAAGCAAAAGCTGGTAAAATCACAGACACTACCAGTCAAGATCAGCCTGGGAGACAATTATCGAAATAGTTCAGATTCTTCTTTTTATATCTGGTAGACATACATTAATACTGTATAAGCTGGGCATGATAGTGCACGCCTGTAATCCCAGCAGCTTGGGAGGCTAAGACAGAAGGATAGAGTGTTCAAAGCCAACCTCAGCAAAAAGTGAGGCTCTAAACAACTCAGTGAGACCCTATCTCTAAATAAAATACAAAATAGGGCTGGGGATATGGCTAAGTGGCCGAGTTCCCCTGAGTTCAATTTCCAGTACCAAAAACAAAACAAAAACTGGACATACTTTATTGAGCTAACATCACTCCAAAAAAAAAAAAGACATAAATCCATAACGGCATAGCAATGAAGAGACTGCACACAGGCCTCAATTCACATCATCTAGGTGAATGGCATTCCTTGAAGTTTTCCCATTTCAATGGCTACACAGAACAGTTTCAGATGATAACATCTTACTACATTTTAGTAATGAGAGAACCAAGTATTTTTTTTAATAATTAAAGCATACCACTAGGCTTAGTTTCAAAAAAATTCATTGTATTATTTGTAAAAAGTAACAAAATTGGAAAAAAATCAAACACATAACAATAAGAAGTTGACTAAATTAGTCTATTCACTGGATAGACTATTATGCAACCATTAGAGGTCACATTCTTGAGGCTTATTTAAGATATGGAAATATGTTTATTACAAGAAAGGTTACTAAAAAGTATGTCCAATACTATCCCAATTTAAAATAAGGAAAAGGTTATTTGTGCATTTTTTTCCTCTTTGTAACTTTCATGTTTCTCAAATACTTAAGACACCCATCATTTTAATGATAATGACAAAAGCAAACATTAATTAAATGCTATCCAAGACATCTTAGGAAAGATTCTTTGATCACATACACAGAAAAATCTCTAGGGGTTTTTGTAAACAAACCTTTATTTAACCCATACCTTTCACAGGTTCATATTGTGAGACCTAAGAAATTAGGCTGTCAGATTTGGGGAGTTTTCTGCAGTAGCAAAGACAAAAAAAAAAAAAAACAAAGAAATCAAGACTTTCAATTGAACCTACTTGAATATAAGATGTGAAGGACATAGTGATGGAATGCTATACTTATTTAAAATATAAATTCAAGCCAGCACGGTGGAGCACGTCTATAATCCCAGCAGCTTAGGAGGCTTAAGCAGGAAAATGTCAAGTTCAAAAGTGAGGCGCTAAGCAACTCAGTGAGAACTTGTCTCTAAATAAAATACAAAATGGGGCTGGGGATGTGGCTCAGTGATCAAGTACCCCTGAGTTCAATCCCCAGTAAAACATTCTCCCCCCAAAAAGGAAATATAAATTCAAGTTCATCTCACTAAATTTTCACTTTCCAGACCTACTTTTTGGCTTGAAAGATACTAACTTGTCCTAATATTCTACCCTAGATTCTACACCAAGCTGTATTTCCCAGGAAGCAGACAGCAAGACAGACATTACTATACAAAAGTTTACTGATGGGTGCTCTTGAGATCAATACTAGTAGAAAGCAAAAGAAGAAATGAGGATTGTAAAAAGGGAGAGAGTCAGCTGCCATAAAGTCTTGAAGGATTCAGACAATCCCCCAAGGACCTATAAAGCTGTGGGTCCAAGTCGGGTAAGGGGTTCAAGTTCTTGTTCCTCATAAGGAGCAGTCACTGGAAGCTGACAGGAAGGCACAAGCCCTTGAGCAAGACAGGCCTCTTTATCCAAAGCAATCTCTGTGGGGCTGACAACTGAGGGCTTTCTGTCAGCAGCACTTCTAGCATCTAGGGAATAAGTCCCTCAGGCACCAAGGGGATCTAGGTCACTCATCACAGTATCCATTATACTTAAGAACTACACTCTTTGAGGTTAAATTATAGTTGCCATGAAATTATAGTTGCTCTCAACTCCTGTTACAATTTGAACCACATAATTTTTTGGTTTTATAAAACCTAGAGCCCTTCTATCCCACTTGGTGGTTCTACAGGTGGTGGGTATTTTTAATCAAGAGTTCATGTGTTAACTTTTAAGATATATGGGATATTTCAGATCTTATAAATGATCTGTATGCATTTTTACATGAAAAAAAGCGTATAGCTTTCATCAGATTGTCAAACAAGTAGAAAAATCATTGACCAGCGACTTTCTTTACAAGTACCCAGTGTTTAAAGTTACCAGCTACTTCTCCTAAAAATTGCTTGCTTGGGTGCTCTAAATAAATACTAAATTTGCTGTGAATAAAGGCAGAATTTGGCCCAGGTGAAATAGAGAAAGAAAAGGTTCAAACATTAGTTCCTCGGCCATATGCAACAGATATAAGAAGTCCAAAGAGCAAGCTTATTGAATTTACCAAAATTGTCACTATAAAATTGGATAATTTTAATCAACTCAAAATGGATCAAAGACCTTGAAATTAGACCAAAAATATGCAACTCCTGGAAGAAAATGCAGGGTCAACACTCCAGCACATAGGCACAGTCAACTTTCTCAATAGGACTCCAAAAGCTCTGGAAATAATGCCAAGAGTAAACTTTCTACATAGCAAAGGAAACAATTAGGAATGTGAAGAGAGAACCTACAGAATGGAAGAAAATCTTTGCAAGCTACTCTTCTGACAGAGGATTGATGTTTAGCATATATAAAGAGTTCAAAAAACTTTCTACCAAAAAAAAAAAGAATCAAATAACCCAATTAGCATATGGACAAATGAACTAAACAGACACTTCTCAAAAGAAGAAACACGAGTTGTCAACAAATACATGAAAAATGTTTAACATTATTTTAGCTATTAGAGAAATGCAAAACAAAACCATACTGAGATTTCATCTCACACTAGTCAGAATGGCAGAATAGAAATCAGTATGGAGGTTCCTCCAGAGACTAGGCATGAAACCGTTATATAACCCTGCTATACCACTCCTCAGTATTTATTCTGAAGAATTAAAGTCAACTTACTACAGTTATACATGCATACCCACATTCATAGCAGCATAATTCACAACAGCCAAACTATGGGACCAGCCTAGGTGTCCATCAACAGATGAATGGATAAAGAAATTGTGGTATATATACACAATGGAATTTTACTCAGTCATAAAGAAGAGTAAAATTATGCCATATGCAGAAAAATGGATGGAACTAGAGACCATCATGTTAAGCAAAATAAGTCAAACTCAGAAGGTTAAGGGTCATATGTTTTCTCTTATATGTGGAAGCTAGAGAGGAAAAAGGAAAACAAAGGTGGAGGTGGATCTCATGAAAATCAAAGGGAGATCAGTAAAGGAAAGTGGGAGGTGGGGAGGAAGGGAGAAAGTGCTGGGGAATGATATTGGCCAAATTTTATTGTATGCATGTATGAATATGTAACAACAAATTTCATCATATGTTCAACTATAATGCACCAATAAAAAAGATGGGGGTGCTGGGATTGTGACTCAGTAGCACATGTGAGGCACTGGGTTCAATTGTTAGCATCGAATACAAAAAATAAGCACATAAAATAAAGGCATGCTGTCCATCTACAATAGCAAAAGATATATATTTTTAATAGGTGGAGGAAAAAATTGGATGATTTTTCTAATCTGAAAACTCCAGGGCAGGGGGGAAAAGAAACAAAGTATAATTAGGAGGAAAAACAATGAGGAAGTCTGGCAGTTACAGAAAGATAAAATAGATAAAAACGAAATACATGTCTGATGCTTGAAGCTATTTCTGGTTAGGACATCCATACTGGTGTGGCACAAAGAAGAGCACAAAAGGCCAATTCATCAAAGCTTGATTTAATAACTTCTTCAGATGGTTAATTACTTCAACTTCACAAGTACAGTTGACAGGCACCCGGGCACCTATCCAACCAACCGCTCCCACGGATAAGGATTCAATGCACGATAATTCATGCCATGTTATACACAGTTTTTAAGCAGAAGAAAATTTTGAGTGTGTTTCAAAAGTTTGATCAAGCACTTTTTTCCAACTCTTTTGTCCCTTTGTAGATATTTATCTATATATTTATTACTGTGACAAGTTCCTGCTACAGGATCGCCTGAGAGAGAGCTAAGAACAATGTTAGTCATAAGAAGGATCTGTCTCTTCCATGCTGAGTTGTTAATTACCACATTTCAAGTTTAAAATGTGTGCTCATTTTAACAAAGGTTACAACAAACTAGAACTTGTAAAACTCTCAGAATACTAATGTGGTGTACTACCAACATAAAAAAAGTATTCAGATAAATGCAAATCATTAAATTACTCACTACTACTTGACAGTTCAAAGAAATTGTTTAATAAAGGTAAAGATTATTTCCATGTTGTAAAAAAGTACTACAATATAAGCTATCGAATAGTTATAATTTATATTACACCTTAGCACTTGAAAATTTCCAAAGGCTGCGGTCTGAGGCGGCCTCCGGGAGCCTGTGACTTCTGCATCAATGTCCAGCCCTCAATAAGACTTCATGCCCCCAGAGTAAGCTAATTCTTCCTCCTTAGGTTCCTGCAATTGAACCCAGTGGTGCTGATCCCGGAGCCACATCCCAGCCCTTGGAGAGAATCTGGTTAAATTGTCCAGGCTCGCCTACTATTGCTGCAGTCCTCTAGGGATTACAGCCTTGAGCATGCCCACCCTGGCCTCAGCTAATTGTTCACATGAAGGCTAGCATATTGAGTGAGAAGGCCACGGGTTGAGAATCCTGGTCTCATGGACCCTACTAAGACCCCCCACTAAAGAGGACATGCAGGGGTGAAATGGGGATGTGGTTTCCCCTAGATGTGACCCTTAAGTCTAGCCTATTTTCAATATGCCTAATTTCTAGTATCGAGTAGGTTTGAGTTTCCTGTTCCAATTGGGGAAATGTCCAATCCTAACCCTAGGCTACAGAGGGAATTCAGAGATTTACAGACTTTTCAGTGTTGCCTGGGGTTCCCTGTGCCTTTGATTCCCCCTTTCCAAAGGGCCCCCAAGGGAGACTGGGAGTCTGGGGAGCTGCCAGAGGCTTAGCCATTGCTGAGACCTGCTTGGGAAGGTGGCTCCCTGCATTGGACCTGGGCCAAGTACTTGGCATTACAGGCAGGAGCTACAACCCAGCTGAACATTGTCTTTAATAAACTGTTTTCTTTGAAAAAAGAAAGAAAATTTCCAAAGGCTATTTTCTCTCAGGTTCATTTCCATTGCCTCCATGACATTGTCAGTAGAAAAGGTTTCTATATTATACTAGCTGAACATCACAAAGCTATTTTTTAAAATCTATCTTTATCCCAGGATTGCAAAGTTGGTTTCAACATACAAAGAACAGTACAAAGAACCAGGTTAATAAGATAAAGCACAAAAAACATATGATCATCTCAACAGGTACAGGAAAGGAATTTTACAAAATCTAATTATCCTTCCATGATAAAAATACTCAAAAAACTAGAAATAGATGGGACCTTCTCAACTTCATTAAGGACATCTATGAAAAAAACACAGTTAATATCATAAAACACAGTTAATATCATACTTAATGGTGAAGACTGAAAGGCTTCCCTCAAAAATAAAGACCAAGCAAGGATATTTGTACTCATACCTTTTTTTCATCATCCTATTGGAGATTCTAGTAAGGCTAATTATAGAAGAAAAACAAAATACAGCCAGGTTGGAAAGGTATAAGTACAATAATTTCTATTGGCAAGTGGCATAATTACACATATAGAAAATACTAAAGAATCCACTAACACAATTCGAGCTGATCAGTAAGTTCGGCACAATTATAGAACACAAGATAAAAATACAAGAATGAGTTGTATATCTGTACACCAAACATGAATAATCTGAAAAAGAGGTTAAAAAATAATTACATTTACAACAGCATCATAAAGAATGAAATATTTCAGATTAAATTTAACCAATTACAAAGCTTGTAAACCTGAAACTACAAAATATTAATGAAAGAAATTAAAGACAACACATCCCGTGTTCATCAACTGGAAGATTTGATTTTGTTAAAATGGCAACAATCCCCAAACTGCATCAAAATTCCAATTGCTATTGTTTTTAATAAGACTGGACACATCATCTTAAAATTCATAGAAATTACAAAGGTTCCTAAGATTCTCAAACAATACTGAAAAGAAACAAAGGTGGAAAGTTACAGCTTCCAATGGCAAAGCTCATACAAATCGACAAAAACAAAAATACTCTGGTACTGCATTTGGGTAGAATGTGTCTGAAACCTGCTACAACATTGGATGGACCTTGAAAACATATTTAAATAAAAGACATCAGACACAAAAGGTGCAGAGTGTATGATTACATTTATATAAATCTTCCAGAACAGGCAAATCCATAAAGACAAAAAGTAGCTTAGTGGCAGCCAGAGGATTTTGACTGCTACTAGCTTTCAGTTTCTTTCTGGGGTGATAAAAATGTTCTGGAATTAGATAGTAGCAATGATTGCATAACACTGTAAATAAAATAGAAATCACTGAATTATATCATTTTAAATGATAAATTATCTGGTATATGAATTATATCTCAATTGAAGAAAAAAGTAGTCATCCAATTATCACTTCAGCACTAGCTTAAGGCAGTATCCACCAGTGAAGTATAAAACCAACCCAAGCTTGAGATGTATCCTGTTGCATCTCCCAAACACCACCAAAAAATAAATAAATAAATAAATAAAGGTATTGTGTCCAACTACAACTAAAAAAAAAAAGAAAAAAAATTTAAATGGATGGCTGTGTCATTCCATGATAAGCACAGGATGAAAGGAAAGCGAAGAACTGGGAGACAGGTGAGCGAGAAATGAAAAATGGAGACTAGGCAGAGATACACCTGAGAGTCAGAGATGACAAATAAAGGCACATCTTTCTCCATAGATGGAAACAGGCAATACAGGTTTGGGTTCTGTGACTTTCATGAGGCAGGCTCAGAAATTAGAGCCAGGTAGATCTTAATGAAGGCAGTTAAGGGTGGGGTTGGTATGAGAGAGTAGTAATACTCCTGGGTCAGGAAATAAGTGGGCAGTGAAGGGTTGGGTTGGTATAAGGGAGTGGTGAGCCTTTCTCAGAAAGGCCCTTGGGTAGGAAAGCAAAAACTTTTTCTTAAAATGGCAGTTATCACTTAAGATGGCCATCCAGATGCTAAGCAAGGACCTTACATTCCCCCCTTTTTTGTTTGTTATTGGGCCCCTTAAGGGACAGGGGCATAGGTCTATCTTCTGTAGCTTCTTCCTGCTGAGAAGGGGTGGCTTCTGGACCCTTGTTAGGGGTGCAGAGGGTCAATGAGGCAAGGTGATGGTCAGGAGGTGTCCCCAATGCTGCTGACTCCAGATGGCCCAATTTTGGTGAGGGGTTGGATGTCCTGTAACAGAAGCTGGTTCATGGTTTGGTTAGAGATCCTTTGAATCTGGTCTTGAATATTTAATGAAGTAGGGGACAAACATTAGCAAAAGCCCTATGACAAAGAGAGAGGTCAGGAAAGGAAGTGCCACTGAAGAAGGGGGTTACTTAGCTGTCATCCTTCAGTTCTAATGGCAATGGGAAGCTTTGAGGCCTGAAGGAAATCAGAGATAAAGAGGGCATTAGTAATTGAAGTTTCCTTGGTGGTAAGGAATCCGCACTCCTTCCAAATAGCAGAGTGGGAGAGAAGTATGTGGAAAGCGTATTTAGAGTCAGTGTGGAGGCTCCCATTGCCAAAGTAAAGGCTCCAATGAGGGCAACGAATTCAGCCTGCTGACTGGATTATTACTAGGGAGAGGAGTCACTTCCACCACAGCGGTTAGAGAGACTATGGCATACCCTGCCTGATGAACTCTCTCCTGAAGGAAGGAGGAGCAATCTGTGAATGGAGTGGAGTGTACGTTGCCTGAAGAGGCCTTCCAGAGGAATGTGGAAACTCCTCCAAGTTTCAATGCATGAATGAGTAAGAGGAAAACAGAAGAGTCCTGGGGAGTGGAAAGGAGAGTAGCAGCGTTTAAAGGTGAGCCCATGTGGAAAGTAAGACTGGGATCTTCCACCAGGAAAACCTATAGAGATAAAAGGCAATGGTGGGGGGGGGGGTGGTGTAAGGAATGTAAGTCCTTGTAGGTGAGGCGTTCCTTTAGGTGATGGGGAGCCAGTATGGTGAGTGGGTCCCCAAAGGTGAGTTTCTTTAGCTCATTAATGAGTAGAGAGGCTACAGCCAATGTTTCTAGGCAAGGGGCCCATTCCGGAACAGTAGGGTCAAGACCCTTTGACAGATAAGCCACAGATGCAAAGGTTAACCCAAGCATATGTCCAAGGACCCCTATAGCAAATCTCTGCTTTTCAGCCTTATAAAGGTGAAATGGGCTGTGAGATTAGGGAGATAGAAAGTTTTGAAATCATTCTTCTGTGTTAAATTGACAGTTCTTTTTCCCCCTGAGGCCTCTTATCAAGCCTGCTGACTTTGTCCTTTGTTATTTCAATGTTAGCTTCAGTGTGGCCTAGGCCAGGGAGATTGCTGCCTAGGGCTTTACAATGTAAGAGAGTTCTGGGTCCCTTGTTTGTGTAGAAGTAGGATCTCTAGAGGAATCCAGAGCTTTAGTAGCAAGTAGAAGCTGGGCAGGGGAGCAAGAACAGCAAAGGAAAGGCTTATAATGTAGAAAGAAGAAAGCCTGCACATAAGAGATTTTTTAGGAAAGGTAGCAGAATACAACAGTCACTAATATGGCAGTATGTAAAAATGTGATGTGTAACCAATGTGATTCTGCAATCTGTATTTGGGGTAAAAATGGGAGTTCATAACCCAATTGATTCTAATGTATGAAATATGATTTGTCATGAGCTTTGTAATGTTGTGAACATCCAATAAAAAAAAAAGAGATTTTTTACATTTTCATGAGCGCTCACAAAACTTATGAAGATTGGAAGGTAGAGAGGAGACTTGTAGACTTGTGAGGAGGAGAGGAGGGAAAGGGCGACGACACCCAAATGAAGCCAGAGTGTGGATGAAGAAGAAGAGCACTAGGTGAATGGGGGGGATAGGCCAGGATCCCAAAGCAGCTCAAATCCCCAGAGGGGAGACCAAAATTGATGGGAGAACATGACCCAGTCAATGGCATCAATGAAAGAAAAGTGGCGCAGGACTAATACACACACCTGGGATAAGAAGCAGGTTTATTGTCAGGAGCCTGACAAGGCTGCTCTACAAAAAGAGGGACAGCAGCAGCAAGGGGGGAGAGCAGGTATTATGATTGGGCTAGAAAATGGAGGAGGTTTTTGAGACAGATGTAAATGGGCTCCTGGTGTGAGGCGACAGAAGAACTTGAAATATCCCAGACAGTAGTAGGGTCCACCTTGGAAGGGGGTAATGGGAAGGCACTGCCAGATGGAATAGGGGATGGTCCTAAGGTAAGGGTGAGGATCAGGGAAGCGGCAGGCGAGTCTGGATGGAAGCGTATATAAGGGGAGAAGGAAAACATGGCTCCCAACTTTGTGAGGATGTACCTTCCCATAAGAGGAACAGGGCACTGTGGAATGACCAAAAAGGTATGGGTAAAAATTAGAGAGCCCAAAGCACCAACAGCACTAGGTGTCTGTAAGGATTGGTAAGGTTTACCTTCTACCCCGACAATAATAGAGGTCATAGAACGAGTAGTAGACCCCCAGAACTCCTTGAGGACTGAATATGTACCCCCAGTGTCTAGAAGGAAGGACACAGGCCTACCTGAAATACACCTGGGTTCCCGTGAAGTAATGGCAGTAGTCAAGTTATGGGGACCTGGGCCTCATCAGTCCTCTGCAGTCAATCCTAAGAGTTGGAAAGGGGAACCAGAACGACTGGATGGCTGGAGGCCACTATGGGCTCAGGGATAGTCAACAGCCCAGTGTCCCTTCTGATGACATTTAGGACAAGGGTCCAGAGCTTGCGAGGCTTGGGACATGTACGAGCCCAGTGACCCATCTGACCACATTTAAAACAGGATCCAGGCAGTCCTGAGGGATCCTTCCACGGACTAGTAGAACCAGGGACAGATGCTGAGGCAGGACGGGTGGCTTGAGCGAGCATCTGATATTTCTGCTTCCGGGCCTTCTCTTCTCTCCTGTTATATACCTTAAAGGCCACTCTTCCAGAACCTCAGCTTGGGAATTAGGGGCCCCCTCTCAAGGCACCTTAGTTTGGCCCTAGTATTAGGGAAAATCTGGGAGAAAAAGTAGGTCATTAGTAGTTGTCTCCCATCTGCAGTCTCAGGGTCCAAATTAACATATTGTAATAAAGCCTTGGTCAGGTTATCTAAAAATGCTGAAATGTTTTCATTCTTATCTTGTATGATTTCCTGTAGCTTTTCATAATTGAGAGCCTTATGAGCTGCCTTTCTAAGTCCTGCCATGAGGCAACTAATGAACTGGTTTCTACTGGTTACTCTTCTACGCAAATTATAATCCCACTTGGGGTTCCAATCAGGGACCTCTTCAGTGCCGATCGGATGGGCAGGGGAGGTCTGATGTACTTCATCAGCATAATTTCCAACTTGCTCCCAAATTTACCTTAGGACCATCCCCTATTCCATCTGGCAGTGCCTTCCCACCTGCGCTCCTCAGGCAGGAGGGTGTTAGACAAGATCATATGTACATGGTAGAAGGTCAAATCATATGATTGAGTCAGCTATTGAAATTCTTTGATAAATGTGATAGGGCTTGAAGTATAGGACCCAAGCCACTTTTATATCTGTGAAAGATCTAACAAAGAGAAAGGCACATGAACCCATTACACCATTTACCCCAGCCACCTCGTATAGAGGACACAAAAATGCGGGTTGGGCAGCAGCAGCTCGTGAACATGTAGCAGTAGGAGAGAAGGATGGAGGGGACAGTTGCTGCGGCAGCTTCTTCAGAAAGAGACTTGGTATAGTGGGGGGCTCAAACACTGGGTTGAAGGAGGAGGAGTCCTGGGTAGGATTTTTTGTCTCTTTGGAAGCAGGTGTAGGGGAGGTGAAAGCTAATAGGACTTGTGTGGGAAAGCAAGAGTTGCAGAGAGAGGGCTTAGAACATAGAGAGGAGAAAGCCTGAACATATGATATCTCTTTCCATTTTCCCAAACACTCACAATAGTTGAAAAGAACCCTGATAATAATGGGATCTAGAGTGCCGTTAATCAGCCATTTAGAGTCGCTATTCAAAGGATATTGAAGCCAGATCTATTTGCACAAACAGATAAGTTTTGGGGGTCTTAGGTCCGGGGTGAGAGAGAGAGAGAGAGAGAGAGAGAGAGAGAGAGAGACCGACCCACCCTAGGTTAGCCAGGAGGCAGCCTAGAGGACTATGGGAGGCAATGGATAAACAGCCACCTATGGTGAGATGTAGGAGGTGAGTTTAGAGGTAGGGCATCCCCCAGTCTCTAGTATCACCCAGTGAGAGGATGGTTACACTCAGGGGGTCATCACCACCGCTGGGTAAGCATCCGGGTCAGGGCCCATAGAGGCACTTGGGCGTTAGGCCAGGACTACATAGGGGCAGAAGCTGTAGAGATTAACCCAAGGTCAAGAGATATCACTAGGGAAAACTCCCAATCACCCTCATTGGTTTTTCCTCAAAACCCAGGACCACCTATAGACCTAGTCAATACTAGGGATCAAACTGTAGCTGTGAAAGAGGGAGGGAGGGAGGGAAAGAAAGGAGGGGAGGGGAGGGGAGGGGAGAGAAGGGAATGGAAGGGAAGGGAAGGGAAAGAAGCAACCTAGCTGTGTCTGGAGGTGCCACCAACCATACGGTAACCCTGGGAGTGCTGGACGATGATCATGCTGGGACTTGTAGATCATTTAGGTCAACCAGAGCCAGGGGTCTTCTGAAATGTCCAGTAGTGGGTGCACAGAGGACATGTGGCAGAATGGAGGCCCTGGTCCCATGATGGAATTTGGATCAGCGCCCAGGGACACTCAGTGACCCTAGGAAGAGGGAAGTAGGTTCACAAGGGAACCTGATCACAGGTTTCAGCATCAATGAAAAGAAAGTGAGAAACTAGGAGATGGGCAAGAAAGAATGAAAGACAGAGACCAGGCAGAGATACACATGAGAGTTTATTTGTCAGAGCTGACAAATAAAAGCACATCTCTCCATAGATGGAGACAGGCAATACAGGCTTGGGTTCTGTGACTTTTATGGGGCAGGCTCAGGGATTAGAGCCAGATGGGTCCTAACGCAGGCTATTAAGGGTGGGGTTGGTATGAGGAGTGGTGAGCCTTTGTCCTTTGGTGGGAAAGCATCTTAAGATGGCGGCTGTCACTTAAGATGGCCATCCCAATGATAAGCAAGGACCTTACACAGGCATTATGCAGCAACTCATTTTTTTTCTATTATAAAACAACATTTTTTATTATTACTTTAATCATTTATATCTAAGAATTATTATTTCTAGATTATCAAAATTCAGGGATGAAAGTGTTTTTGATATTTGGAGGGAATTATTTTTTGGACAGTGATGTGTTCTGCAAGTTGAAAGAATGGTGATAAAGAACATATTATAATTAAAAGATTTATTCTATAACGAGATAAATTAAGATCATCTCTTTTCCCAGGGAATAATTCTTCTTAATAAAATGTCACTTGTGCAGCCACATCAATGTTTATAGCAGCTCATTCACAATAGCTAAACTATGGAACCAACCTAGGTGCCCTTCAACAGATGAATGGATAATGAAACTGTGGCATGAGCATACACACACACACACACACACACACACACACACACACACACAATGGAATATTACTCAACCTTAAAGAAGAATGAAATTATGGCATTTGCCGGTAAATGGATGGAACTGGAGAATATTATGCTAAGCAAAATAAGCCAATTCCAAAGATCCAAATGCTGAATGTTTTCTAATATGCAGATGCTAATTTGCAATAAGGAGTGGGTGGAAAATAGAGGTACTTTGGATTAGATAGGAGGAGAGGAGATATGGGGGTAGGAATGATAGGAGAATAAATCAGACATTATTACTATATGTGCATATGTGATTACACAATCTAACTCTACATCATGTACAACCAGAAGAATGGGAAATTATACTCCATTTATGTATGTGTCAAAATGCATTGTACTGCCATGTATAACTAATTAGAAAAACTTTTTTTTAATTTTTTTTATTTTTTTTTTATTGGTTGTTCACAACTTTACAAAACTTTTTTAAAATAAAATAAAATAAATAAAAAATAAAATGTCACTTGTATTAGTATCATTGGAAAACAGCAATCTACTGACATACTGGAAGTTAAATCAGACTGTATCCTAAACTCTTTCCTCCTAAGATTTACCTATAGGAGAAATAGGGGAAAGTTGTATGGTAAATTTATATAGAATATATTTCCTTAGCTATTGGTAAAAATATCATCAATCAGACTTAATTTACCATGCTTTTTTTTTCAATAAAATATTTTCAGAATTTGATTCCACATATTCTCCATCAGCAAAAAATATATATATATATATATGTTCTATCAGACAATTATAAGAAAAAAATTTAAAAAGGAAGATGGAAAGTAAAGAAAAAGAAAAAGAGAAATAGGAAAAATTATAATATCTGAGTAAATTAAGTTTTAGATTTAAACTCATTTAGGGCCTGACTTGATCTTAAGTTAGCATTATCAACAACTGGTTCAGACTTAAAAATAACAATATTTAGAAAATATCAGAATTAATCCTTACTATAAGTAAAATGACACCATTTTATAAACAAAAGATTTCTCTGAATAAATGGGTAAATATTGGTGTTAATGAAAAAATGTATCCTCCTTTCTATTGATATAGAAAAGTGAAGAAACTAACAATTGCCTTATTTAAGATTCCACAGAAGTATATAGGACACACAAAAAATCTATTTGTTCTGACTTCCTACTCATAACAGAAGAGATGTAAAGAGTAAACCTAGGACAAAAAAAAAGATAGAAAGAAAAAATCCTTCTAATTCTACATATTAATCAGCTTGCTGCTACTGTTAATCTTAAAACTCTAAACATCAAAACCCAGGAAATTGGAGAAGCAAGCAAAGCAAAATAAACAGAAGCACTGAAGAGACTGCTGACAGCATCTGCGTAAGCGAATTAAACTCCAGGCTAAATTATCATTTATAATCAATCAAGCAAGAAGCTGTACAATTTTAATATAGATTCTGAATGCAGCTCTGACTCAAATGCTCAATTACATTTTCCAGGTCAGTGATTTACTATAAAGATAAGAAATTTACTATAACACAAAACTACTTTAAACCATAGGGGAGAGCCCTGGGAAGGAGGAGCTCAATACTAATCCCATTGTACATCAGGCCTAGCCATCTGGTTATTCGATGGCATACAAATGGGTACACTACTTAGAAAGCTAGAAGACCATGGGTGGGCAGGGGCAGCCCAGATAAAGCCAAAAGCAGTCTAGTTATGGAACTCACAACCCAGTTTTTCATTTTTTTTTGGGTGGGGAGCAGTGCCATGATTGAATTCAGGGGCACTCAACCACTGAGCCACATCCCCAGCCCTTTTTTGTAATTTCCTTATAAACCACTTATTACCATGGCTATCACTGTTATCAGAAAAAATAATTTGTTAAAGCATATCTAGGTTAATACCAAAGTAACATATTGCTCACCGAACTCTTTCTAAAACATTACAATATTTAATTATTATATAAATATGCAATTATAAATTATAAATAATATTTATCAAAGAAGTGATTAGTGAATGCAGATTCCAAATAACAAGAAAGGATGAAAAGTGTTATCATATTCTTTTTCCTTATAGAATATTGTCCGAATCTAAAAGTAAAGCAGGATAAACATTGTACATTAATGCATTTCTCCAAAGATACCTAAAGTTCTATTGAAAACTTACATTGTAATATCTCACCGCAGATAATTTCTAATGCTTTCAAATGAAAGTCTTTAAGGCTAGAAGAAAGAAAATTCAAATTCTATTTGTGTCCTAATAAACAAATGGGATGATGATGACAACTATATTCACTGAAATCTTTCTCATTATGTAAGAACTGGGTCCCAGTGACTCTGGTGACTAAGGCAGGAGGATCAGAAGCAACTCAGGCAAAATCCTACCTCAAAATAGAAAGGACTGGGGATGTGGCTCAGTGGCTAAGCACCTCTGGGTTCAATCCCTGGTACCAAAAGGAGGAGGAAAAAAAGAAAGGAGGAAGGAAGGGGAAAAAAAGAAGGGAAGGAGGAGGTGGGGGAGGAAAGGAAGGGAGGGAGGGAGGGGAGGAAAGGAAGGGAGGGAGGGAGGGAGGGAAGGAAGGAAGGAAGGAAGGAAGGAAGGAAGGGAGGAAGGGAGGGAGGGAGGAAGAAAGGAAAGAAGGGAGGGAGGGAGGAAGGGAGGGAGGGAGGAAGAAAGGAAAGAAGGGAGGGAGGGCGGGCATTCACAGGCAGAATTTTAACAATATTTTTAAAGTATATATTATAAAACATTTGAAGAACAGGAGTAAAATTCCAGAGCAGGGCACATGGGCAAGTAACACTCCCTTTCATTTTTATTCACACTGCTCTCTCAGCCTAGAATATCTGAGCTCCATCTCCATCTGCCAGGCAAACATTCATTCATCTTTCAAGATAACTGAGCCTTCCTGAGGCTCCCTGCACACAAATTGAAACATACTTTGATTTTGCTTTTTGTCCCTCTGTAGATCATTCATATCACTCCCACAATTCTGGGACTCTTAAGAGCAGAGACCACATCTTTTGTCTTTGTACTTACTTAGCACAGTGCCTACCATACAAAGGAACTATGATGGATGCATGAATAAGGACAATTTAGAGAGATTAGGAGACTAGAAAAGTCCACAATAATTTTAACTGTGTAACTATAAATGTACTTATAAACAAACCTATCACTGAGCTTATAAGTGAAAATATTACCTAAATTACCCGTCCCATCTTACTGCTTTCACTACCTCCCGAGGAATTTACTTTCCTTGATATTGTTCCTAAATATTTCCCAGCCATAAAACAAAAATTAGATGTAATATGTTCCTTGTGTAAATATACCACAATTTACTTCCCCATTCTTCCATCAGTGAATATCTGCATAGTAATTCCAGAGATTAGAAGAGTGTTTAGTTTTGGGGTTTTTTTTTTTTTTTTAATACAAACAAGGTTACTCTGAGCATTCCTATAGCTCTCCTGGAGTTTTTCTGAGGTATTTATATCTGGAATAAAATGCTGGATCAGAGGATATACTTGAATGTAATAAGTGCTTTCCAAGGAGTTGAACCAATTTAAAACTCAACATCATTGTGTGAAAAATTCAGTTGCCATATTGCCCAACACTTACTATTGTCAGAGTTGGAGATTTTTGTCAGTACAATAAAAAATTATAGGTATAGAATGATAATATGATCTTATTTTACATTCGCCTGATTAGAGTAAAGGTAAATAATTTCTCATATTTATCTGCCATGTGTATTTCCTCTAATTGTAGATTTTTTATAAATACATACACAGACTGGTAATGTAAATTTGAAAAGACATAGAAAGACAAAACACAGCTTACCAACAAAAATCAAGGAGGAGAAATGATACATAAAAACTATTTTCCTTACAAAGTAGCTGTACTATTATATCCTTGGTTCCTGGGTTATAATTTCCTCAAAGTACTTTAGTCATAGGAACTGAAATTGCTCTTCCCTTTCAGAAATTCTAATCTTTCCTTGTCTTCCTGTCTTGGCTGTGGTGGTAAAGAAATTCTTTGGCCTTAAAGAACTTTTCTAATCTTGTCTCATGGTAACATCGTAAGACTACTGTTTCAGAAAGGATCCTGTCCTAAACTCAAGAAGAAGAAATGCTTCAGAGAGAGGCCAAGAACAATCTGAATAGAGCTTTCTGGGTTCTCTTACCTATTCTATTAGCCCTATATCATACCCTTTTAGGCCAATCCCATTTTTAAATGGTTGTTCATCCTTCAATCATTCAATGAAGTCTCCACAAAGACTCAAAAGCACACACTTAAGAGAATGTTCTAGACAGCTGAACATATGGAGTCTCACAGGAAGGTGAACAAGAACTCATCCAAACACCAACAGCCATACTCAATGGAACTAGAAGCTCCTGCCCTCAGGATCCTTCCAGACATTATCTTATGTATCTCTTCATATATTTGTATCCTTTAAAATACCCTGTATTTTAAAAAAAAATCAGTAAACGTAATCAGCAGAACCAGTGTTTCCCTAGTTCTGTCATCCACCTAGCAAATTAGTGGAGCCTAAAGAGGAGGTGGTGGATACTCTAATTTGTAGCCAGTCAGTTCTAAGTTCCTGACACCAGCACTTGAGAATGATATCTAAAGGAAGGGCAGGGCAGCCTTGTTGGACTGAACCCTTGACCTGTGAGATTTAACACTATCTCGATATAGATGATGTTAGAATTTAAATTCAATTAGAGGATACCCAGCTATATCCAATGCAGAACTGCTTGTTGGCCATTGTGGAAAAATCCCCCCATATTTGAGATCCCAGAAGTGATTTGTGTTGGGTGTATATAATAGGAAAAACTGAGGGTCCCCCCCACATGCCCACAGTGTAGTCAATGAATGTGCCTTCAACTTTTAAATTTATTTTAAACTGGTACATAAAAATTGTGTGTGTGTGTATGTATGTATATAAATGGGATACCATGTATACATTATGTAATGTTCAAATCAGGATAAACCTATCTACTCAAATATTTATCCTTCCTTTTTGGTAAAAATATTCAAGATACTTCCTTCTAATGTGCTTTTTCTTAAGGAATAGTATATTATTGTTATCTACAGTCACCCTACTATGCAATAGAATGCCGAACTACTTTTTTCAAAGTTTTAGTACCTATTAATCCACCTTTCCCCATCCCTCCCCTCTCTTCAGCCACTGGTAACCATCTCTCATCTTCTATGAGATCAATTATCTTAGATTGCACATATAAATGAGATTACCGGGTACTTGTCTTTCTTGTCTGGCTTATTTCATTTAACATAATGATCACCAGTTCCATCTACATTGTCCCAGTGATGGGATATCATCCCTTTATGGTTGAATAGTATTGTGTATATGTACCAAAATTTTCTTTATTCAATCATCAGCTGATGGACACTTAAGTTTATTTACAATTATTGGCCACTGTGATAAGTGCTACAATAAACATGTCTTTGACAGGCTGGTTTCACTTCCTTTTAATATATACCCAGGAGTGGAATTGTTGAATCATATGGTAGCTCTATTTTTTTTTTAATTTCCATGCTCTTTTCCACAAAGGCTGTACTAATTTACATTCCTATCAAAAGTGTGCAAGGATTTGTTCTCCATATCCTTACGAGTATGTATTATCTTGTATTTTTGCCAATACCCACCCTAACTGGAGTGAGGTAATATCACATTCTGGTTTTGATTTTCATTTCCCTAAAGATTAGTATTACTGAGTTTTGGCTTGTTGCCTTTTTTTTTTCCCTTTCCCTCCCTCCCTCCCCTCCCTTTCTCCCTCCCCTCCCTTTCTGTCCCTCCTTTTTGTTTGTTTGTTTGTTTTGTTTTGTTTTATACTGGAGATCAAACCCAGGGTCACTTTACCACTTAATTACATCCTCAGCATTTTTTTTTTCTTTTTTGAGACAGGGTTTCAGTAAGTTGCAGAAGGCCTCACTAAACTGGCTGAGCTGGACTTAAATGAGCCTCCCAAGCCACTGGGATTACAGGCATGCACCACTGCCCCTGGTTTGCCCTTTTCTCTTTTGCAGTGTTAGGGATCAAAACCAGAGCATTGTGCATGCCAGCAAGTGCTCTATCACTGAGCTACACGTTCAGCTCCCTTTTGCCCATTTAATTTTTTGAATCATTTGGTGTTTTCTGCTATTGAATTGTTTGAGCTTCCTACTCATTCTGGTTATTTACTTCTTGTCAGATGTATAAGTTGCAAATATTTTCTTCCATTCTGGAGGTTGTCTCTTCACTATTAATTGCTTCCATTGCTATGCAGAAGCATTTTCATTTAGTTCATTTCTTCTTTTGTTCCACATACTTTTGACATCTTATCAAAAAAAATCATCCCAAAGTCCTGAAGAATTTCCCTTGTTTTCTTAGTTTCATATTTTTATTTAGATATTTAATCCATGTTGATTTTTTTATACCTTTATTTTATTTACTTTTATGTGGTGCTGAGGATTGAACCCAGTGCCTCAACACGTATAAGGTGAGTGCTCTACCACTGAGCCACAACCCCAGCACCTGAGTTGATTTTTTTTTTTTTATATGATGAGGGGAAAAAAATCACTTTCATCATTCTGCATGAGGATACAGGATTTTCCCAGCACCATTTGGTGAAAAGATTGTCTTTTCTCCAGTGCATGTTCTTAGAACTTTCATCCAAAATCAATTAGCTACGAATACATGAGGTTATATGAAGGCTCTCTATTCTGTTCACTGTTGTGTGTGTTTATTTTTATAAACAGGACTTCATTTTTTAATTGCTAAATTAAGACATATAAAATTATATATATTGTTTAAAAGTAAAGCTACAGGAAAATTAGGCACAGGATATAAACTTTTCCTGTCCCTTGAAACTGTTATAGTTAAAGTTACTAATAACCTTCACTTCATACAATTCTAACATCAATTCTCAATTCTCATTTTATCTAATTCATCAGCTATAATTTACAAAGCTAATTATTCCATCTATTTTGAAACAATCTCTTTAATTTCTGAGTTATTGTATTACATCAAATAAAAACAAGACTGGACTATTGTTTGGAAGAGGGCAATTTGACAAAATGAATCTGAAGGTATCTGGAAAAATAAAGTCAAAAAAGTCAAAAGTTCTTCCAAAAAGAAAATTAATATAGCAGAACAACCTACTAACTGTCAAAATGCATAGTTTCACCTCAGTACATGAAATAGTTTGATCTTGTTACAGAAAAATACACCAATAAATGGAACAAAATAAAATCCAAAAATAGGCCCAAGTTGATGACATTTCATCCTTGGCATTTCAAATCAGAAGAGAAAAAAGTACATTACTCAATAAATATTATACTGACAACTGGCTAGGAACACATAAAAACATAAAGCTGAATCATTAAAGCAAAACATAAAATTTATAAAATAATTTTTAGGTTTGAGGGGGGAAAATGGTTTAAAGTACCAGAAGAAAGTATGTGTGAATTATTTAATAACCTTGGAATGCATAAGGGTTTTCTTAATATGACCTAAAATTGAGAGAACATGAAAGAAAAGACTACTAACTTGGCCAAATACCACAAATTAAGTAAAAAATAAAATGACAAATAGGAAAATATATTTGTAAAACATGAGAGAAAAGAGACCAATTTACTAACTAGGGAAATAATTCCTATAAAGCAGTTAAAAAAATGTAATACAAAAATGTGAGGGCAAAAAATGAGTATGTAGTTCCCATAAGAAAGAAAATGAAGCTGAGCAGAAAACATATAAACAAGTACAAATTTTTTGCAGGACAATTTGGCATCGATCAATTAGTTTGTATGCATACAATATCAAATCATGAATGAGGTGGACTTATGTCATTATTGTGCTGTTATAATAAATAAGAAAAAAATCCTATCAAAATCTACCTTAAAGGCTATGGGGTATGGTTAAACTACAATGTAAGTAAGACACAAAAAAACACATACTTTCAAAAATGAGAAAAAAGCCACATATAAAAGATTAAAATATTTATTTTTAAATTAATTGAAAATATGATTCCTGTTGGGTTTTAAATATTTTTTTAGTTGTAGATGGACATTTATGTATTTATTTATTTATTTTTATGTTGCGCTTAGAATCAAGCCCAGTGCCTCACCCGTACCAAGCAAGTGCTCTACCACTGAGCTACAACCCTAGCCCAGTTGTTTTATTTAATTGTATAACACATATATGCTTGCATATGCATAAAAACTTTACAAAGGGATGCAAAAAGAACATAACAATAGTTAATATAGCTAAGAAATTGCATTGAGAGGGTCAAAGTATGGAAAATAGGATTTGAATTTCACTTCATATGTTCTAATACTTCTTTAATTTTTTTTCCTTGATCATATCTGACTTTCAGAACTTAAAAATGAATTAATTTTTAAAACCACACTGCCATTTCTCAGTGCTTTTAAAGAAATATTTATCTAGGGACTGGGGCTGTGGCTCAGTGGCAGAGCGCTTGCCTTGCACATGTAAGGCACTGGGTTCGATCCTCAGCACCACATAAAAATATAAAAAATAAATAAAAATATAAAAAAAGTTTATAGAAATGAAATACTTATCTAGACTTTAAAAGAGTTAAATATATTTATATTCCAAATATAACAGTTGTTCTACATTATATATAAACACCAGACAAAAATGTTTCAAAGGCAAAACTTACACAATAATTGTACAATTCCATCTCCCAAAGGATATTTCAGAATTATTTTTTCTAATAAAAAATAACTGCTGGCATGCTAGCAATCAGTAGCAAAGTTATAGCAAGAATCCTCAGCAGGAATAACCCCAGGCCTGACAGCAAATCAAAACATTAATGAATTGGCCAAGAAAGAAAAAATCCTCCACCCATATAACAGCTTTTGTAAAGCAGAAGTGTTTCAAAGTCTCAAATTAAAAAGCAATATAGGGAAGCTTCTTACAAGTTAACATAGTCTAATCATGCATTTAGTCCCCATGATCCTAGCTATTTACCCAAATGAGTTAAAATTTTATGTCTGCACACATACCCCCCCAAAAAAAACTGCACATAAATTTTTATAGTAGCTTTATTCAAAACTGCCAAAAATTGGAAGCAACCAAGATGTCTTTCGACAAGTTAAGTGATTAAACTGTGGTTAAACTGTGGTACATACACACAATGAAATATTATTTAGCAATAAAAAGAAATGAGCTATCAAGGCACTAATAGAGATGAAGAAATATTATTAATAAAAGAAATCAGACTGAAGACAATACATACTGTATGACTGCAACTACATGACATTCTGGGACAGGCATTATCTATAGAGATAATAAAAACCTTTTTGTTATCTATAGAGAATAAAAAGGGGAACATAGGGATTTTTTAAGGCAGTCAAACTATTCTACATGATATATCAATGATGGATACTTGACATACATTTTTCAAAACCTAATAACTGTAGAAAACAAAGAGTGAACCCTAAAGTACAGCTTTAATTAACAATAATGTATCAATATTGGTTCATCAATTGTAATAAAGGCAGCATACCAAGGCAAGACATTAATATAGAAGAAACTGTGAACAGAACAGAGTATATGAGAACTTTCTGTACTTTCTGGTCCACATTTATACATGCACATAATTTGATTAATCTCATTCCCCGGTACCTTCCCTTTCCCTTCCCTCTTCCCTTTCCCTGATCCACTTACTATACTTTAGTTATCTCCCTTCTATTGTTATTATTATTATCAGTAGTAGTAGTAGTAGTAGTGCATTATAATTTAAATAACAGGACTCACTTCAGAAGGCAGCATAATTTAGTAGATTCTAAGCCCCAGTACTTACCTGTGCTTTCCCCTCTTCCCTCCCTCAGAGAGGGAATAAAACTAGATGCTTTTCTCTCACCCTGCACAAAAGTCAACTCAAAACAGATCAAACATTAAAACTATGCAATTCCTAAAAGAAAACAACCCAACATATAGGCACAGGCAATGACTTTCTCAATAGTACTCCTAAATCTCAGAAAATAATACCAAGAATTAATAAATGGGATGGCATCAAATTTAAACCTTTCTGCAAAGCAAACAAAACAATTAAGACCTGAAGAAAGAACAAATAAGACTGTGAAGAGAGAACATGCAGAATGGGAGAAAATCTCTGCTAGCTACTCTTCTGACAAGAGGATTAAAGTCTGGAATATATAACTCAAAAAACTTAATACTCAAAACAAACCAATCAATAAATAGGCAAATAAACTAAAAAGATTTCTCAAGAGGAATCAACATCATTAGCAATTAGGGAAATGTAAGTCAAAACTACACTGAGATTTCATCTCACTTTAGTTAGAATAGCAGCCATCAATTTATAAAAATAATAAAAGTTGGGGAAGATATAAAGAAAAAGGAACACTTTTACACTGTTGATGAGACTATAAATTAGGACAACTACTAGGGAAACCAGTACAGAGGTTCCTCAAAGACTAGGAATGAAACCACCATATGACCCAGGTATACCACTACTTGGTATTTATCCTAAAGAATTAAAAACGGCATACTATAGTAATACATGCATATCATCACAGCAAAATTCACAATAGGCAAACTATGGAACCAGCCTAGGTGCCTGTCAATAGATAGATGGATAAAAAAAATGTAGTTCGTATGTATATAATAGAGATTTATTCATCCATAAAGAAGAATGAAGTTATCAGGAAAAATGTTTTGAAACTTGAGAAGATTATGTTAAGCCAAATATAAGCTAAACTCAGAAAGCCAATGGTCATATGCTTTCTCTTATATGTGGAAGAGAGAAAGTAAAAAGGGAGGAGGTATTTAATGAAAATCAAAGAGAAAATTTGAAAAACAGAAGAAAGGGACTAGCAGAAAGAGAAGAGGGGAGCATAAGGAGAAATACTAGGGTAGTTGGCCAAATTATGTTTTTATATCAAGTGCATGTGTGAATAGGTAACAATGAATCTCATTACTTATAATTATAACACACCAATAAAAATATGGGGGAAATCTGTTATTTATTTATTTATTCATTCTTTTACTCGAATTTATTATTTATATTATTTATTCTTTTACTCTTTTACACTGCCATACTTGGATGGTTTTTCAAAATCTACTTTTTGTTTAGAAAAGTTTTGGATTTTCAGAGGTGTTGTAAGAGGTATACAGAAGAGGATATAAACAGTTCTTGTGGGGCTGGGGTTGTAGCTCAATGGTAAAGCACTTGCCTAGCATATTTGAGATACTGGGTTCAATTTTCAGCACCGCAGTACATAAATAAAATAAAGGTCCATCAACAACTAAAAAAATTTTTTTAAAGAGTTATGTATCTGGGGAATAGTTCCCCTACTGACATCACTGAGGTTCAAGAGTTACTATAAATCAATCAATATGACTTTGTATACACCCAAAGATATGAAAAATTGTGCTCTATATGTATAATATGAATCGTAATGCATTCTGCTGTCACATATAACAAATTAGAATAAAAAATAAATTTAAAAAAATGAGTCAATATGAATACATTATTTATAAAAGTCCATACTTTATTCAAATTTCCTTAGTGTTTGCCTGATGTTAGTTTTCAGCTCCAAGATACCACCCCAGATATACCCTCTATTTGGATGTCAGGTCTTCTTGGGCTTTTCTTGACTGTTTCTTAAAGTTTCCTTATTTTGGGAGGACTTCACAATTTGGGGGAATATTAGCCAGGTATTTTGAGTAATGTTTCAGCATTAGGATTTGCTTTTAATTGGACTAGAGTTGTGGGTTTTGAGAAAAGGACCTCAGAAGTGAAGTACCATTTTCATTGCATTATATAGGGGATACCCATTGTGAAATAACTTATCGATGACTCCCTCCTTTTTTTTGGTAATGAGGACTGAACCCAGGGGCACTTTTCCACTGAGCTACATCCCAGTCCTTTTTATTCTGTTATTTTTGAGACTCACTAAAAGTTGATTAGGGCCTCACTAAGCCATTGAAGCTAGCTTCAAACTCAAGATCCTCCTCAGTCTCCCAAATGGCTGGAATTACAGGCAAGCACTACCACATCCAGTTAAAAAAAAAATTTTAACATTATTAGGGATCTTAAGATATTGACTTTTTTCAAGTAAAAAACATGAGATATCGAGACCCTCTCCAAAAAAAGGAGCAAAATGAGCAAGAATTTTTAAACAAGAACAGTTAATAAGTAACTACTCAAATCAGTCTAGATTAACTATTTGTTTAGTCCATTTATGTACAATTGTTTAAAGACAAGAGTTGCAAATAATCTTGAATTTGTTCTTACCTTATCAATTTGGTCTGCTTTTGAAACATTTTAATTCTAATGTTCTTTTCATATCTAGAGAAGGCTATGGGAATCGAGGAGCAGGGCATCCTGCTAGCTTTTTCCAGGTTTAGAAGGAAAATAAGAGCTCAATGTTTTCCTCATATAAGAATGCCCAAAACACATCTGAGTTCCTTGAGTAAGACAAGCCAATGCCCTGTACTATCTGAGAGAACTGTTTCAAACTCTCTCTTTAAGATAACATATACATTTGTAAACATTTCATCCAGTGGTCAAATGCCTTTGCACTGTAAGCTGTAGGAGAATGCACTGTAATTTCCCCAAAGATTCCCCAAACAACTTTTCCCTAAAACAAAATCTTAATTCAGTTCTCGGTGTTGGTGATAATCATGGTACTGGGGTCCCAAAGGAAGCTTTTAAGTGGTTATAAGTAGACAAAAAATAAAGATGGAAAAGAACAATCACAGAAGTGATTATATGAAAAGAAGCATTAGGGCTGGGGTTGTAGCTCAGTGGTAGAGCACTTGCCTAGTATGTGTGAGGTATGTATGGGTTTGATTCTCAGCACTATATATATATATATACACACACACACACACACATACACACACACACATATATATATGTGTATATATATATTCTCTCAGCACTATATATATATATATGTTTATATATATTCTCAGCACTATATATATGTATATTTATAAATATACATATGTATAAATAGTCCATCATCAACTAAAAAAAAATTTTTAAAGCATTAATAATCTAAACCAGTTTTGAAAGGAGCTATATTATCTATTTGGTAACTATACAGAAACAGTGTGTAAATCTACATTTTTTGTTGTTGTTGTTGTAGGTGGACACAATACCTTTATTTTATTTATTTATTTATTTATTTATATGTGGTGCTGAGATCAAACCCAGGGCCTCACACATACTAGGTAAGCACTCCACCGCTGAGCCACAACACCAGCCCCAACTTCATAAATATAAAAATGTCTGATTACACAGGCATGCACATACACACAAAGAGTCAAAAGCCAAACCCAAAAAAATATTTGGAATTAACAACAGACTAAAGGAGTTAGTTATTAAATTGAAAAAGAAATTCTATAAACCAATAAAAAGTAAGCTAGTATATGAACAGATATTTGACAGAAAAGAAAATGCAAAGGAACATAAACATATAAAAATACATTCAACTTTAATTATAATGAAAAAAAAGGCAACTACACTGACAGACTGTTTTCTCATCTATCAGACTGGCACTGAGTTTGATAACACATTCTATGGACAAGTATATGGTGAAATGGCACTTCCATACACTGACGGTGGGGAAAATATTGGTACAATCTCTCTAAAGCTACATGAGGAATTCCTCAAAATTATAAGCACATGCCCTTTCATCCAGCAGTTCTACTTCAAGTAGTTGACCCTAGAAACATACTTCATATATGTTATAAATTAAACATACACAACCCTTTTATTATAGCATTAATTTATATAGTAGAAGAAATTGGAGAAAACTATATATGCTTGAGCAGAAACCTTGCTAAATCAATTGTAATACATCCATACGATATCATCAGTACCAATAAGGAAGCACTTGGAAGGAGGTCCAGAATGTATTAACACACACACACGCACACACACAAAAGAACAAGCAGTTAAGATCAGTAAGATGTGTAGTAAGACCAAGACACACACACATACACAAACACACACACACACACATATTTTTGCTTGTATATGGATTATGCATGTATTTGGAAGAATATAAGAAAAGAGGTCAACTGAATAAAGAATATATGTGTGTTTTTATATGTGTAGACTATTTCTCAAAGAATACATAAGAAACTGGTAAGAAGAAGTAAGCAGCATGGGAGGAAATAGTGAGGATATAAATATCTCTAAAATTTTAAAACAATAAATTAGTATCCATTAACAAGATAAAATCAACTGATATTTATAGTGACCAAATTTTTACAATTACTTACTAAAAGTAAATGGAAGCCAAAACAATATAAACTGCAAATATAGAACATAAGCTTCTATATGAAAGAAAAGTTGAACTTGAAATTTAGCAAGGAAAGTTTTGGCTACTGTTAGAGATTAAAAATAAACTGAGACAATGTCGAATATTTCTAATCTATCACTTCGACAGCGATGAATAAATAATAGCATGTCTTGTAACTGTTTTCAAACAGCGGCCTTTATTAAGTTAAGAAAAGGGGGCAAGTGTTAGTTTTCATATTTATTCCAGAGTTTGAATCCTTCCAATAATATGATAAAAGAGGGAAAAAATTCTATCTTTCCTTGAAATAGGTACATTATATGTTAATTGTAGCAGCATGTTTTTCTATTCAAAACTGTCATCTTATTAATCATGCAAATGGTCCATGTGCTGTTCAGATTCACTATAGTTCCAATCAAAGAAAGAAGAGGTAGAAGAAATGTCTGGTCAAACAGTAAGGCAACTCACAAACACTTTTTAGAGAGAACATGATAATACTACTGAAACAAAAGAGAATACTACTGCAAGATATTAATAGTGTTTACTCATAAAAATTAAAAACAATATGCAGAGCTGTTTTAGCACTCTACCTATTGTAACAACAGTTCCAACTACTTGTATATGGATTATGCATGTATTTGGAAGAATATAAGAATATATGAATATATGTTTTTCAAACTTTTATGCAAAAACATATAATCTGTATAATCTACAACTATGTTTTTCAAACTTTTATGCAAAAACATAATCAGAGAAATGAGAAAAAAACCTCTGACAACATGTAAGTATAATTTAGTGGTAGGAATGAGGAGGTATGTCAGAAGTAGACTTCTGAACTCTGAATGCCTGCACCTTACCTTCTTCTGAAGAACATTAACCTTCCGCTCCTTCACATCCAGCATGTCCTTGAGGTCATGTATCTCTCCAGCTTGTGTCCCTTTCTCTTCAGCCATGTCCTGAATTTGTTTTGTCTTTTTATTCAGCATGGTTTCCTTTTCTTCCAAACGCAATCGGAGAGCATCCACCTAAGAATACACAATTTTTATAAGTTATTAACCGAAAAGAATATAACTTTTTGAATAGATATATTATAGATTATAAAAAGATTAAGTTTTATTATTTCTGTATAATCTACAACTATGTTTTTCAAACTTTACATACATCAGAGTCACCTCACTGATTAAAACAGATTGCCAGGTACACCCACCAAGGTTTCAGGGTAGAAGATGGAAATTAGCACATAGACAAGTTTCTAAGTGCTATTACATTTCCTTAGGAAATCTAAAATTAGAAAGGAAACCAAAAGAATCACCAGATAACAAAATCTACCCAAAAGTTATGATGCTTTTAGGATAGCATCATGTGTGCTTATACATCTACATAAAGCAAAAACAAAGGTCTGTTTTTCAGACACCAAGATTAACTAAGGTAAAGTCTGACACTGAGTTACCTCTATCCTTAAAGTTTAATAGCTGCCATTAGATATAACTTATTTATTGAGAAATCTAGTGATAATAATATTTATTTTAAAATCCATTTAAAGCAAATTTCATTAAGCTTTTAATATCCCATATATATTCACACACCAATTTTTTTGTTTGTTTTTTGTTTTTCCATCAAGGATTAAAACTTCAACAGGTATTTAATTGCAGAAAAACAGGAAAGTAGACTTCTTTCAGCTAAGAGAGTGCTATTTGGAGAAAATATGAGTCATATTTACAAGCCATTTTTAACCTCCTAATAGCTATATTAAAAAGGTTAAAAAGATAAAATTTTAATAACATTTTATCTAATATTTCTACAACACTGTCATTTCAAAATGAATCTGTATTAAAAACTATTCATGAGGGATCTTACATTCTTTTCTTATATTAAGTCTTCAAAGTCCAATGTGTATTTAACCTTTACATTACACATCACTAATCACTGCAAATCTTAAAGAGCAAGTTTGCTTCTGTAAAACATCTCTCATCTTTAACTTGCCCAATATTACTTTTACCATGCTATACTTAGTTACTGCGTGTGTAATAACCCATAAAGAAAAAGCAAGTAATGAGTAATTATTCTTATTTAGAATATACTGAAGCTCTCAGGAAAGATCTAATATTGTATTTAAACTACAAGGCATCTGAGATATAATACTGAGATATAGCATGATGGAACTGTTCAGAAGTGTTATGAAAAATTTCTAGGTGACTAGTCTCAAGTACTTACAGATTATGTTGGACTATCCTAGAAAGAAAAAACATGCAGATAAACCACACTACATTATAAATGTAGTTGCTAAACTACATTATACAAGAATTTCTATGCCACTAGTCTCACCAAGCCAGAAGTTGGGGAGGATCTTTTTAGTTCTCATTTATAACTTTGCATCAAAGGTTTTACCTTGGGCATTCAATAAATACTCTTTCAGCTTTAATTTACCTCTACTTTACTTTAATAAAAGACATATAGTTAACCTTATTATAGTATGGAAAGACACCACTAACAATTTTCTAATTTTGATAATCTTTTTTCTGACTCACAAACACATGCATATGGTCATATGTATGCTTTTCCACCATATACACAACAGATTAAAAATCTTCAGAGTTCTATCCTTGGGCACTGTATTTTCTTCCTTTTCGTTTTTCTTGCAGACAATTCTACACTCTACTATGGCACTTTAAAAAACTGGGACTTAAAAGCCAGAAAGAACAATGGCACACATCTATAATCCCAGAGACTCAGGAGATTGAGACAGTAAGATCGCAGATTCATGGCCAGCTTGAGACCTAAGCAGCTTAGCAAGATCCTGTCTCAAAGTAAAAATAAAAATTTAAGAAAAGGGTTCTGGATGTTGCTCAGGGGTAAAGTACTCCTGGGTTAAATCCCTGAAGGAAGAGGGATAGCAAACAAGCTGGGACATAGATCTAAGAGAAGGTAGCAAGCCCAAGATCTCAAAGCTACCAATAAGTATTTATAGCAGGGATTGTGGTCAACTGGGCTATCTCTAGATCCTCCACTCTCAACTAATTCTATAATATACCCACTGCCAGGTAATTTAGAGCATAGTATTCCAGGCACTCCATGATGCAGGGGTCCCATCTGACCAGCACTGCCTTATCTTTGTACTACACCTCCTCACTCCATTTGTAGCAATTCCTTGCTCTAGCGCCATACCTGTTCTCTGAATACATGCCATGCTTCTTATTTTACTTGTCATTCTTCACATTTTGTACTCTCTCACAGTTCTAGAGGATAGAAATCTGACATCAAGGTTTCAGCAGGGCCATAATCTTAAGCCTGCCACCTTCTCTTATCTAAGTCTCATTTTTCTTAGGCCATCTGAGAGCTCTAAGGATAACTCTTTGTCTCTTCCTATCTTCTGCTGGCTCCTAGCAATCCTGGACCTGTAAATCCATCTGCAAAGACCCTAGCCAAATATGGGCACACTCAGATTTGTGTAGACATGAATCAATGGAGGTACTATTATCCTATTATCCACTATCCCTATTACTACAAAACGCTCTAAAATGCTAAACTTACTTTTAAATTAATAGTTGAGAACATATACAAACTGACACACAGACACAAAATCATTAAATGCTGAAAATTAGACCAGAAATCCAAAATGGTTTGCTTACAAAGAAGTTATGCCTGCCATCCTGCTTATTCCTTTACTTATTGCTGTGTCCTAAAGGACATGGTTTTGAAGAAGCCTCAGAGGACAGAAAACAAGACAGGGCAACACAAAGAAAGGCTAGAACAAAAAAAAAAACAAAATTGCAAGCCTTCACTGGGCAACTGCCCTGCTTTTGGATGATCCTCAAGCATCTTGGTACTCTCAACACTCACTCTAAATACCCCCCTTTGGTTTCAAGACTCCTTGATACTCTTAGAAATTATTGAAGCTGGGCACAATAGTACATGCCTATAATCCCAGTGAATCAGGAGGCTGAGTCAGGAGTATGGCAAGTTGGAGGCCAGCCTCAGCAACTTAGTGAGACTATATCTCGAAATTTAAAAGTTCAATGGTAAAGTATCCCTGGGGTCAATTTCCAGTCCAAAAAAAAAAATATATATTGAAGACCCAAAGATATTTTGTTTATATAAGTAATTATTTTTTTAATATTTATTTTTTAGTTGTAGTTAGACACAATATGTTTATAGTATTTATATGTGGTGCTGAGGATCGAACCCACGGCCTCACACATGCTAGGCGAGCGCTCTATCCCTGAGCCACAACCCCAGCCCCTCTGAGTTATACTTATCAATATTTTTAAATTATTTATTAATTTAAAATGAGTCCATTATGTAAGTTAAAATAACACATTATTATGGGGGGCCACTATATTCACAAAAATACGGTTAAAAAAAGCATGACTGTTTTCAATTTTTGCAAATGTATTTAGTGTTTGGGGAAGGGGTGGTACCTAAGACTAAATGTAGTTTTTATATCATCTAACAAAATTTAAACAGACCCAAAAGAACTAAACTATTTCAAAGTAATTTATTCACATCACATAATAAAGTTCAATATTATTTATAAGAATACATGAATGCCCAGCACCCAATGATGTAAAACTCATAATGCCTAGCACCCAATCCACAATTACCTGATTTGCAAACACACTGGAATATACAACTCATAATGAGAAGAAAAGTCATTCAGTGAAAATTGATCCAGAAATAACATAGAGGATAGTTTGATGTTACTAACTTGGAATCTAAAAAAGCTGAACTCACAGAAACAAAGAGTCAAATGGTGGTCACCAAGAGAAAAAGATGGGAGTAGGGAGAGGAAATAGGGAGATACTAATCATAGGGTACAAATTTCAGTCATAAGGATGAAAATTTTCTAGGGATCTAATGCACACCACGATGATTACAGTCAATAATACTGTATTACATATTTGAAATTTATTTAAATATTATCACAAGGGAAAAAAGCTTGCTATGTGAGATGACAGATGTGTTAACTAACTTGATTGTAGTAATTATTTTACAATATATACATTGATTAAAGCATCATACTTTATGCCTTAACTATATAAAGTTGTATTTGTGGAATATGTCTCAAGAAAGATGGGAGAGAGAAATTAGTAGGACTTACAATTCAATGTTAGACATAAAAATATTTTAAAAACCCAAATCAACTAAAGATGAAAACGTCAATGTTTGAGGTGAAAAATATACTGGGTGAGATTAATGACAGATATAAGACATTACAGAAGAAAATTTTAATAATTTTTCTTTTTTTAATTAAAATGTTTTTATTTTACTTCTTTTTATTTATTTATTATTTATATGACAAGGAATGCCTTACAATTCTTATTACACATACAGTGCACAATTTTTCATATCTCTGGGTGTATTCACACCAATTCATGTCTTCATACCTGTACTTTGGATAATAAAGATCATCACATTCCGCCATCATTTCTAACCCCATGTCCCCTCCCTTCTCCTCCAACTCCTCTGCCCTATCTAGAGTTTTTTCTATTCTTCCCATGCTCCCTTTCCCTATCCCACTACGAATCAGCCTCCTTATATCAAAGAAAACAATCGGCATTTGTTTTTTGGGATTGGCTAACTTCACTTAGCAATATCTTCTCTAACTCCATCCATTCAGCTGCAAATGCCATGATTTTATTCTCTTTTAATGATGAGTAATATTCCATTGTGTACATATGCCACTTTTTTTTTATCCATTCATCTATTGAAGGGCATATAGGTTGGTTCCACAGTTTAGCTATTGTGAATTGTGCTGCTGTAAACATTGATGTGGCTGTGTCCCTGTAGTATGTTGTTTTTAAGTCCTTTGGGTATAGACTGAGGAGAGAGATAGCTGGGTCAAATGGTGGTTCCATTCCCAGATTTCCAAGGAATCTCCATACTGATTTCCATATTGACTACACCAATCTGCAGTCCCACCAGCAGTGTATGAGTGTACCTTTTTTCCCCACATCCTCACCAACACTTATTGTTGTCTGTATGCATAATAGCTATCATTCTGACTGAAGTGAGATGAAATCTTAGAGTGGTTTCTTCTTAGCAAAAGAAATAATCTGTGAGGTGAACAAAGAGCCTACATCTTGGGAACAAATCTTCACCCCTCACACGTCAGATAAAGCACTAAACTGGGTATATAAAGGGTATACAAAAAAACTCAAAAAGCTAAACACAAAAAAAAAAGCAAATAACCTAATCAATAAATGGGCCATGAAGAGACACATCTCAAAAGATGATGCACAATCAATCAATACATGAAAAAATGTTCATCATCACTAGCAATTAGAGAAATGCAAATTAATAATTTTTCTTTACTTCTCCACAAAAAAAAGTAAAGAAAGAACAAGGTAGACTAACCTTGCAAAATAGCAACACTTATTATAAAGCTATTTAAAATAATAAAGAAATTAGGAATGAGAATAAACAAATCATTGCAACAGAGTCCAAAATGTAACTCACACCTAAAGCAAAAATGTTGAACCAAGTATGTTCAATAGCACTTATTTTCTAATATGCCATAAGACATAAGACCACAGGTGGGGAAAAAATTTATAAATCATAAATTTCATTTTAAAAAAATTTTATCCATAATATATGAAAAGATCTCAAAACTAAAGAATATAAACTTTCTTTTTAATTGAGAAAAATATTAACAGGCACTTCCCTATAGAAGATAAAATGGAAAGTGAGCACTTGAGATACTACCAAACATTATTAAAATGGCCAAAATGTAGGCTGGGTGCAGGAGGTTCAGAGCCAGCCTCAGCAACTTAATGAGGCCCTGAGTAATTTAGGGAGACTCTATCTTAAAATAAAAAATTAAAAGTGCTGGGGATGTGACTCAGCACTTAAGTGTCCCTGGGTTCAATCCCCATTACCAAGAAAAAAGAAAAAAAAGGTCAAAATGTAGAAGATTTACCTTAACATCAACTGATAAATATGTAGAAAATCTGTACACTGGCAACAGAAATGCAAAATAGAACAATTACTTTGTAAAACAGTTTGGAAGTTCCTTAAAAAGTTAAACATCCATATATGTACCATATGATCCAATCATTTTACTCCTACAGAGTAAATAAAAGCATATGTTCACATAAAGACTTTTACATAAATGTTTATAAGAGCTTAATTTGGCAATAGCGAAAAATTGGAAAGAACTCAAATGTCCACCAACAGGTGAACAGATGAGCACATTCTCATATTCATACAACTGAACACAACTCAGAAATAAAAGGAATGCATTGTTCACATCCTGTATAACATGGATAAATCTCAAAATGAAGTACAGACATACTCCATAACATGGATTACTCAGAAAATAATCGAGACGGGAAAAAGCCAAACAAAAAGCCTACATGCTATATGCATTAATATGTATGTAAACTTCTGAAAAATGTAAACTACTTACAGTAGTGAAAATCAAAGGTTGCCTAAAATTTTCAGGTGGGGAGATAATGAGTAAATGGAGAAAGATATGAGTAAGTCAGTAGGAAGGGATTACAAGCGGTATAAGAAAATCTGGGGGAGTAATGTAGAATATTCATTACCTTGACTATAGGTTGGTTCCACAGAACATATGTCAAAATTTACCAAAATTGTTCTTAGACTTCCCAATCTCCATTACTGTGAGAAAATAAATTGTTGTTCTTTATAAATAACCCAATCTATGGTATTTGTTATAGTAGCACATAGAGATGAAAACAGATACCAAGACAGAGGGGGACAGTATAATCAGAAGGAAAAAAAAACCAGAATATTCAACAAATCATTTCGAGATAACTGGTTACCCATACTGGTGAAAGGGAAAAGATTCTTAATTTATACAATACACAAAAATGAATTCTAGGCAAATTAAAGACCTACACATGAGATGAAAATCTTTACAACTCTTAGAAAGAAATAGAGGAAAATAGTTTTAAGTCACTGAGATGTAGGAGGGTTTTGTTTTTAAATGCAAAAGACAAATCATAAAGAAAAATACTAAATATTAAATTTAACTGTTAAAGTTTAAAACATCTGCACCTTATAATAACATTTAAAGTATTTAATATTTTATCTGTATTTTATATGCCTATTGTATTTCTTAGTAAGAATACAGTAAGGTAATCAGAGGCTTATTTATATTTGCTTTAAAAATGTGGAGTATTTTGTGAACTGGTCAAAGTTAAATATGACTCAATTTCCAACTTTGATTTTCAAAGTTATAATCATTTACAGTCACTCCAAAAAATTTAAAACTTAGGTATAAATCTAACAAAACATGTGCAGGATCTATAATGCTAAAAACCACAAAATGCTACTAGAAGAAATCAAAGGGATCTAAGTAAGTCCTTCCCTTGAATACTACATGAAATGTAAAGTTAAAGTTAATAATACACATCAAGCCAGTCATCCAACTTAATATTTTTCTCATGGACAAGAAATAAGAAAGTTGATTTACTTGTGATCTAAAAATGTAGTATACTGACAAACAGCAGAATTACAATAAATCAAGACTAGTGAATCCAAAAGATGTTACACTAAAAATTTCCTGTTTTGGTGGCTGAATTCAGACACACAAGCACAAGGATTAAAATTCAATGAAAAAGAAAGATGAATGACATGATGACCACTGAGTCCTGTAATGGTCCCTTTCTGAGACACAAGATGTCAAAGTAAGTTTCCTTCTGCTTTTCTGTCATCTACCTATTAAAAATCAGGAACTCTTCCCTATGCAAAGACAAATAGTCCAAAAAATAAATATTTGAACAGACACAATACTGCACTCCAAAGTAAAGGAAGCTACTACTGAGCAAAGACCTGTACAAAATATGAAATTCAACAATGAAGCTGCTTTATATATGCACAGAACTCACTGACCCTTATCCACCTGGCATTCGGACAAAGTTCAAGCCAGCCTGCATGGTTACTAATCCTATTTGACAGTATCAGATTTGGTTCCTCTTAACCACATCCATTATAGGGCATCAGTCACTGTGAGTAAAGAGGGTGCTTACTCAATCTGCTGACCCTTCTACACAGTTAAAAAGGTCAAAGACTTAGAAAAGTACATGTCATAAATTTTTAAAATAAATCACATACTTAATCATTTGCATCTAATGTCTATTTTTTCACTTACATATCATATACTATATATTCCTCCTCTAAAATGTCTAACCAATAACCACAAGCAAAATATAAATCAACTCATCTAAAAAATAATTATATTTTACTCAATATCTCCTAATATGCTATAACCTTCTTACTATAAAGGCAAAAATCCCAGACATTTAAATCTTAGAGAAGTCTTAACTGCCTAATTTACTTATCTCCCTGTTCTTCCAAGTATTAATTTCACAAAACTAAAAGGCTTTCCATCTTTAGATGAGGGATCATAACATAACAGGAAAATATCCCTCATCGCTTCTAAACATTTCTCATTTCAATATTACCAATAGGACAATTACCATAGGACAGTATTTGTGAGACCCTATAATGAATGCTGTTTCTCTATTAAAAGTATCTAGATAGTAAAGCTTTTACTGACTCAGTTAAATGGCCTGAAAATGTACCAGAGTTAAATAGTCATAAATATATTCACGCCATTTTGAGGGAATGTCAAGTATGAGACCCACTGGAATTGGTGACTGAAAATGTCCAAGAATGAGAACTCTTATGATAAATGAACGTAAACCTATAGTGTGAGAGTGCTGGAAATGCAGGATTTAATACAAAAAATAGTTCATATCATAAATATTAGACACATAAATTGCCCAAGTCCATGCCTCAATTACTAAATAATCATTTCTTTACTAAGTATTCGATTCAAATCACCTCTATACACTTTTTCTTGTTCTGCTTTTTCATGCAATGCAGAATTTAAATGTGCTGGTCTAGAAATTTGAGATAAAAACAACCACAAAAACCACTTTGCTACTACCAGATTAATTGCTCTGAATTCTACACTGATCTTTTGGTTTGGAGTGAACTAAATTTGTAGTGTAATTTTGCATGAGGTCCATATTTTGTAAACCACACACACACACACACACACAAAAAAAAAAAACACATTCAGGAAAACCCCTCAAAGATTAGCAGGACACACAGTCATCACCCTAACACCACTCCTGGCAGGAGCAATAAGACCTTGTTTATTCACATCAACTGAGCTGGAAGAACACCATCCACAGTTTGCCAAGCATCAAGGCCAGTGGTAAATGGGTTATGCCAATTTCAATAAAAAAGAGGTTTTTCTCTACAAGGTTTTCTCCACCAATAGAAATCAACAGAAAAAATGTCTACCCAGCTATTTTGGCATCTCACCTCTGATCCTAAAACTATTAATTACCTTAACCTTGCTTTATTTTACATCAGTAAATAGATCTACCTAAATGCACAGTAGTAGCAGTAATTTATTAAAAATGAAAAAATAGCTTGTTTCCTATAATTCTTCTGTTGGCTTTGCCAACATGACCTTTCCATCTCTGTGAATGAACCTTTTCATGTTCTTCATTCACTATGCTGTCATTTCCTCTTTTTACATATTATTGTATACAACTTCCTCTGGAGAAACTAACTCAATCCTAGGTTTTAACCACCTTTTCCATAATGGCAGTTTCCAAATGTTTATTCCTATCTCCAACACCCCAAACAGTTCTAAAATTCTGAGATTCTAATGATATTTTCTATTTAAGCTAATTTTTCCTTTGATAATTAAGTTGAGAATATTTAAGTTAGATTTTTTATCTTTTAGGACCTTGTGTTAGCGTTTTGCTGTGAAAAAATACATGAGAAAAATAAAGGAAGAAAGATTTACTTTGGATGACAGTTTCAGAGATTTCAGTCCTTGGTCAGCTGGTTGTTGCACTGAGAGGGATCTATGGGGAGGCAGAGCCTGATGGCAGAGAGAGCATGTAAAGCAGGGCTGCTCACCTCATAATGCCAAAAAACAGAAAAAGAGGAAGGAAGAAGCCTGTGACAAGGTCCTAAGTGTGTGCCACCAAGGACCCACTCCCTTCAACTAGGTCCATCTCCTACGTTTTCTACCATCTCCCAATAGTCTATGACAACATCAATGAACTAATACATCCATGAGGTTACAGTCCTCATGATCCCATCACTTCTCCCCAAAAGACCTATCTCTGAACACTACTGCATTGGGGCCACATGAGCCTTTGGAGGATATTCCAGATTCAAACTATAACAGACTTTTTTTTTTAAAGGACATTAAAGGTGGTCAAACATTAATGTATATTAAATCTGAGTGATGTTAAAATATTTCATGCATTTTTCCTGTATCCTACAGTATTTCATCAATTTTTTAAATAGTAACATTATGTTATTTAAACTCCTAATATTAAGGCTACATATGTAATTCAGGTAAGGTGCCTACTTAGCATGACATGTCCTAGGTTTGATCCCCAATAAAACAACACACACACACACACACACACACACACACACACACACACACACACACCTCCTAACTTTAAAGTTAAGGAAATCTAGGCTCAAACTAAGTCATTTGCCCAAGACAACTAAGTATAATTTCCTACCACTATATTTCTCATTGTTATCACCTAGAAAGGGAGCAAAATGAAGGGCACTGAGCCACGGAATTGACATCATAAAGAGTATACAAGTAAACCTTTTAAAAAGGCTATTTCTACAAACTACATCAAACTCTATTTGAATGAAGCCTCATACATGACAAAAATATGACTGGCTCAGAGAAACATCAAAAAAAGCAACTGTATGAGTCCATCTTCTACTCCTGATAACACAATACTACAGACTGGGTACATTACAAGTTGAAAAGAGGTTTGTCTGGGCTCAGGGTTCTGGTCCAGTGTTGCAGAGCTGCATCTGATTAGCCTTTTTGGTGTCAGAATCCCAAGGTGGCAGAGGCATCACATGGTGAGCTCATGTGTATATGTCCTCTGGTTTTTCTCCCTCTTATAAGCCACTAGGATTCAATCACAGGGGTTCCATGCTGATGATCTGATCGAACTCTAATCACCTCAGATTAAGTTTCTATCTTCCTAATATTTTACAATGGGGATTAAACTCCAAAATGCCTTTCAAGAGGAAGAAACTATATTCAAATCATAGCAGCAAGGGTAGAGATGCACCATTCCACAGTATACTGCTTGTTTACACTTTATTTAAAAAAAAAAGCAGGCTATAATTTTTCAATTTATAATCTAAAAGAGTAATGTCAATGTCTTTTCCACTTACTTTTCCTTGAAATTCCTTATCAAAAAAGTGATGACTATATAAAGCATACAGCATTAATAATAAAATTGTGGGGTTATTTTGTTTTGTTTTGTTTTGTTTTTGAACAAACAGGGGGTTGAACTCAGAGGCACTCAACCACTGAGCCACATCCCCAGCCCTATTTTGTATTTTATTTAGAGACAGGATCTCTCTGAATTGCTTAGGGTCTCACTGAGTTGCTTAGCGCCTCACTGATGTTCAGGCTTGCTTTGAACTCAAGATCCTTCTGTCTCAGGCTCTAAAGCTGTTGGGATTACAGGCATGCACCTCCACACCTGGCCAAAAATGTTATCTTTGCTTCTTCAAACCTGATAGGCAGAGTGGCCAGCCAGTCTGGTTCTTCTACCTTGATCCCTCTAAGCAAACATGTATGTAACACTTCTTCATTCTGGTATCAGACTAAGATCACTAAGCCTTACAGGTCTATGTAAAAGCCCTGAGAATACTAGCATTGACAGGACCGTTAAAAGACCCAGTTCAATCTCTCACCCAAAGCCTGAAGTACCTGTACAAGACATCTCTAATACTTGAACACTAGCAGTAATGATCAGATGTACACTTTGTGAGGCTGCCGACATCCTACTTTATAACAGGTATAATACAAAATAATATCTTATCTTGAAGTAGAAAATAAAATGTTTTTCTATAGTTTTACCCATTAGTCCAAGTTCAACCCATTAGGACTCTCTCTTCTCCTTAACAGCCATTCAAATAACATGAGACTATCATTTTATCCCAAGAGTATTTCTGTTGCAAGCTACCATCTAACTGTTCCTTAATATGCCATGGTTTTGAACTCTGCATTGAAGCATGATTAAATATGTCAATGTCTATCATTGTACCCAGAACTCAGTATTTTATGTGTGATCTGATCACTTCCTTCTTATTCCAGACACTTTTAAAACAACATAAGATTTCAATAAGTTTTTTTTTTTGTTTTTTGGAGGGAAAGAGGGAGCAGTGGCAACCACCATACAGACTTTCAGGGGTTATTTAAGTAGAATGTCCTGTGTGCACACATGCATACATTTTGCAAGGGAGGAATGGTACATAAATATTTTTACATTCAGCTATTAAATTAACCCTACTAGATTTAGTCAATAATTCAGCTCTATAGATCTTTCAGAATGCTGAAATTCTCATCTAACATGCATGTTACCATCTCATTTTTTCCTACCCAATTCATTAATTAAGATATTAAATAAGAAAGAGTCACATTTAGAGAGGTATAAATTCTATCAGGAATTTACATGTAGGGTAACATATCATTAAATACAATTTCTGGAAAAGTCATTTTACACATAAGTGAGATAGGTTTGTTTTGTTTTGTATTTATTTGATTGTTTGGTACTGGGTACTGAACCCAGGAATACTCTAACACTGAGCTACATACCCAATCTTTTCTCTTTTATTCTGAGACAGGCTGGCCTCAAATTTGGAATCCTCATGTCTCAGCCTTTCAAGTACTGGTACAGGCATATACCACTGTACCCGGCTTCATTTTTCAAATGTGAAGAAACCTAATTATAAGCTAATCCATCCATACACTTCCCTGACAGTGCCTCCAACACGTACAGATTTACTATATCTTCCATATTCTTCTGATCTTCCAGTCTAGAAATCCTATCAAAGAAGAACATAAAGTTAGTTTGAGATGATCTAGTTTTAATGTTGGCTCTGAATGATCACTTCTACTTCAAGGACCTCACAAACCTTCCCTCTAATATTCCATTCTAATGTTGGATTTTGGGAAAAGATTAGGCTATGCACAGATGTGGCAATCTTCTCTTCCCTTTTTGAAACTTAAAATGACATCAGCTCAAATCCATTCTCAGAAAACACTCTCATCTTCGTGATTCATCAATGATAATCAATATCAAATCATTAATTTTACTTGCCTCTAGATTTTAACTGTCCTAGCTAAAAGACAATCTTACAGTATTTCTCAAATTGGAGAACTTGTTAGAATGAAGGCCCTGATTCAGGAAATCTGAAGTGAGGATCAAGATTCTGCCTTGCAAGAAGCTCTTAGGTAAGTCTCTGGGCACTCTGAGTAGCAAGGTAATAGATCTCTTTAATGCTTCCTTACAGTTTCTCTTTTCACACATCTTAGGCTTCATTTCATTTCATTTTGCTCCTGTCTAAATTTATATTCTACTCTATCCAGTCCTTCTTCTTGACAGGGTAGCTAGAAACAATCTAGATGTGAAATTTTGCCTGTTCTATCATCTACCAACAGTCAGACACAATAGATAAGCTCTTCCTTTTATGTTCTTTCTCTGAAATCCATCATCTTTTTTGAATACACGTCAATTGATTTGGGGGTTTTGGCCTTAATGGCACTATCTCTGTAATGTCTGTACAAATATGTAGAGTGACATTTGATTTTTTTTCTACTTATTAAATTAATGTTATTTTGTCTATTATTCTTTCTTGTATCTCACTCTTTCCTTCTGGAAACAGTTTTTTTTTTCTTCTTCTTCTTCTTCTTCTTTCCAGTTCTGGGGATTGAGCTCAGGGGCAACCCCCACCTTTTTTTTTTTTTTTTTTAAGACAGGTCACATTAAATTACTTAGGGCCTAGCTAAGTTGCTGAGGCTGGGCTCAAACTGGGATTATAGACATGCACCAACATACTCAGCTTGCTTCTTCCTTCAGTACAGCAGTTCCTCATACAGGGATCCATAGGTACTAAACTGCTCAGTTTGTTAGTCTGGAAAATTGTCTTTATTTTACTTTTCACTGAAGAATGACAGCTATTTGGATCCACAATTCTGAGTTGCCAATGATTTTCCTTAAACTTTGAAGATTCTACTCTACTGTATTCTCACAACTATTATTGCTAATGAACAATCTGATGTTGTCTAACTATCAATCCTTTGTAGGAAATGCTTATCCAGGGTTTCATGATGATACATGTAGTATGCATAAATAGCTTCCTACTCAGGCATAATTTGTTCCTATCTAAATTGAAGAAAGCATTCCTGTATTGTTAAATTTTTTTTCTATTTCTATGTGTGTGTGTGTGTGTGTGTGTATGTGTATATATATATATATATATATAATATATCACATTTTATTTACTTATGTGTGTATGCATATATATATATATATATATATATATGTGTGTGTGTGTGTGTGTGTGTGTGTGTGTATATACTAATAATTTGTCCAAGGTGAACTCAACCTGCCATTCTCCTGCCTTAGCCTCCCTAGTAGGTAGCTGGGATTACAGGTGTATACCACCACATTTAGCTAAATTGAAAAATTACTGACAATTGTCTTTTAAGGTTGCCTCCTGAAAGTCTCAGGTTCAACTCCCTAGCATCACCCAAAAAAAAAAAAAAAAAAAAAAAGAATGAAAACTAAAATTGCCTTCTATTCTCTCCTTCTGAAACTCCCATAGATATAAAATGGCCTTTATTCCCATGGAATTTTCTTTTTAAATGTCTACCTTTTTACCCTTCCCTATTGTTCTCTAGATATTATATCACCAGTTTTAAGTTCCAATTCACTAACTTTCCTGCAGCACTCTCTAATCTCTAATATACTAAACTATTACACTAAGTTTTCAACTTTAGTTACAACATATTTCACATTTAAAATCCTGTTTTGGCCTTTCAAAATATGCTTATGTTATTTATAGTGTTTTGTTCTTTGATCATGTTTTAAATCCTTCCCTCATGTCATGATAATTTAATATTTTCTGATTACTACTATGTTCATATATTAACTCATCATAAAACTATGAGTAGCTCTATAATTATTTTCACAGAAGAAAAAATTGGGACATAAAATGTCTAAACTTTGAATGAAAATAAGAGGCAAAGCCAAAATTTAAAGACACTATATGAAATAGTGAGAGCTTCCTTTGCTACACTGAATCATCTTTTACTCTCAACAATCTTGAAACAACATCCCAACAAGGTATATGTGATCATCCTTTCTGGAGAGTGCTGCCACACTCACTAGTCAACCTTTAATTGTAATAATTTATTTTATAGTCTCATTCTATTATCCAATGTTCATAAGGGTCTAATCATTCTATCTGCTCTTACCTCTGACAGGGTAGATAACACTCCACAGATGATTAAGTAATTTGGAGCTGTAAACTGATTCTAAGCAGGGCTTTACCTGTGAGAATCTGTGTGCACCACGTTCAAAGCACATCCCTCAAGAGCAATTCAAACTCAAACATACATGAAGAGAGATCTTTTTACCCTGAAGTCCAGGAAGAGAAAGTACTATATTCCTCTTATCCTCAATTCATGTAAAAATTACCACTGAGCCATGCAATTCTACTCTAATTTTATTATTATATTTCTATTTTATATTCAGTGCCCTTACTCCTTCAATATGCAGTTATTCTAGAGTGTTTAATGTTCTTGTATCTTATGCATCTTGGAAATACACAAGGTGTTCTTGGACAGGGGGTGCCAGGGATTAAACCCAGAGGTGCTCAGCCACTGAGCCACATTCCCATCCCTATTTTGTATTTTATTTAGAGACAGGGTCTCACTAAGCTGCTTAGGGCCTGGCTAAGTTGTTAAGGCTGGCTTGGAACTAGCAATTCTCCTGCCTCAGCCTCCCAAGCCACTAGGATTACAGGTGTGCACCACTGCTACAAGGTGATTTTTATATATGTGCATTTTCATTTATATTAATGATATATACCTTATCCTGTTTCTTACTTTTAAAATATATCATCAAGGGCTGGGGTTATGGCTCAGTGGTAGAGTGCTTGCCTAGCATGCATTAGGCACTGGGTTGGATCCTCAGCACCACATAAATGTAAAATAAAGATATATATAGATAGATAGATAGATAGATAGATAGATATAAAAAAACATCATCAACAGTCCAAATAAATACATTTTGGGAACATTGTTTTCTGATTTTTACATAGTATTCCATGTTATACATCTATTATATTTTTTATCTAACACCCTAGTGATAAACACTTAGGCTGCTTTCAATTCCCTAATCCCCTAAACCATGCTGTAATGAACATCCTTACAATCATGTATCAGTGGGAAAGTTTCTCTAGAAAACCTATTGTGGAGTAGGATTATTGAGTACAACTATGCTACTTATGTTCTTGTTTCCTGAAATCCTCACAAGCACTGGAAGGTATCTCATTTTCTAATTTTTATCAATTTGAGGAATGGAATGTAGTATTTCATTGTCTTTAAAATCTTCATTTTTGTTTATTCATTAGATTGAAGATGTCATGGTATATTTGTTAACCCTTAGGTTTTGTTCTCTGTTAACTGCCTATTCGAACACATTTCCTTCTCCACCTCCCTATTATTCCTTATTATCTTGGGAAGCACTGAAAATTTTTCTCTCCATCAGCCACCCATTTGTGGACTTTGCCAATGGTGTTCCTTCTTGAACAAAAATTCTTAAATTTGAGGGAATTATTTAAGACATCCTATCCTGGGCAGGGGATGTGGCTCAAGCGGTAGCGCGCTCGCCTGGCATGCGTGCGGCCTGGGTTCGATCCTCAGCACCACATACAAACAAAGATGTTGTGTCTGCTGAAAACTGAAAAATAAATATTGGAATTCTCTCTCTCTCTCTCTCTCTCTCTCTCTCTCTCTTTAAAAAAAAAAAAAAAAAAGACATCCTATCCAAGATAGTCCTATCCAACATTTTCACTTATTAGCTTTGTAGTATTTTCTCTTTCATATTGAGGCATTAATAAATGTAGAATTCACTGTTTTATTTGGCATGAAGTAGATGGCCTACTTTATTCTTCATATGGTATGTCAGTTTTTCAACACTTACTTCACACTAGATAATAATATTCCCTCCATATAAATGTTTCTGATTTCACAATCTCTTCTTTCACTAGTCTACCTGCCCTATCCCATGCCATTACCACTTTGTTCTACAGTGTTGCTTGATATTTTAATAGGAATTGCAAAATACACACACACACACACACACACACACACACATACACACATACACACACTTAGGGAGAACTAATATACTTGCAGTATTATACTATATCTTTTAACATGATATATCTTTCAATTTATGTATTTTTCCTTATATACTGTAGATTCTTGGGCTTCCTTGCTTTTTACTACCTTTTAGAACACCTTGAATATAAAAATGAATACCTATTCCTGTAGGCTTTTTTACTTTATATTCCATAGATTTTCATATTTAGTTCTTTCAGTATCATTTCTAAAATGTATGTATTTCTCTTTTAACCCACAAGTCATTTCACTAATATGTTTCAGATTCCAGACTTATCTGGGTTTTGTGTTACAATTCTTTATAAGTGATTTCTCATTTTGCTGCTTTACAAGAGAACATAGTCTATTTGACTTTTGATTCTTGGGAATTTTGAAGTCTCCTTTGTGTACATCATTGATTTTTATGACTGTCCAATAAGTTCTTGAAAATATTATTTATTCTCTATTTGTTAATGCAAGATTTTATATATACACCTATCAGTCTCAGTTTATCAATGTTTACTGTAATTTTCTAAATTATTGCTTCTCTTTGTTTATTTGACCAAATTCTGAAAGGAGCATGTTCAAATGACCAACTGCAACAACAGATGATTCATTTATTTCTTCTTATTGCTACTTTATATACTTAAACACAATGTTGTTAGATGCATAAATATTCCCAATCATTATATTTTTTATCTATTATTCCTCTAATATAACATTGTTCTGTATATCTTATAACTTACTTGCCTAAAAGTATATTTACTATTAAGGTAAATCAGATTAGTAGCAATATATTTTCCCAACATAAAATTTTTTATTTTTTAAGTTTTTTTCTTGGGCTGGGGATTTCAATCCACAGTAGAGCACATACATTTAGCATGTGCAAGGCCATAGGTTTGATTCCCAGCAGCAACCAAAAGGAAAAAAAAAATACTTTCTTTATATTTTTAGTTTTGCTGCTTCAGTTTACCTATTCAATTTATCTGTTTAATTCTTATTGACAACTAATATTTTACTCTAAGCATAACTCATTTGAATTTACTGCCTCTCCCATTATTCATACTTATTTTAGTCATCTTTTTTTCATAATGTCTACACACCATCATTATTCTTTCTCCCTATCCCACATTCTTTTCTCTACAAATAGAAAACTGAGTTTTATTCTGCTGATTTAAAACTCATATGCTCCAATTAGATTCTTCTGGTATATTAAGAGCCATGCTTTACACTTACATTTTCTTGTCAATTTCCTAAGTTTAACATTATGTACCTCTTCCCACAAACAAGATATTATCCATTACCACTGTGAGCATTGCCAACTCATCATTTGGAGTGGTTATAGGAAGTAAGCCTCCCGGATCAAGGAACCTATAGTCTAATAATCTTTACTTCTGTTCAGATAAAGCTCTTTTTTCTAAAGATACGCTGTACACTCAGATATATAAGGGATGCTGAGAAGAAGGAACACTCAGAAGCTGACCAGTCTACCTACACAAGCAGGCTTAATGTCATGCCTAAGTTACCCCCACAACACCTGTCCCCAACCTCACCCCATAATTCATCCAAGACCAGCAGTTCTCACAGTAGGGCATTTGAGACAAAACATAGTCACCTGAAAAAGATTCCAAACTCTGTTCTAGTCACGGGACCTAGTTCTCTCTTATTCTAAGCAGCTGTTTCGTACAGATACAATCATCAGTCTATTTTATTCACCACTATATTCCCACTGCTTTGAAGAGTCTTCTATTTTTTAGAAGGGTACCTTAAGGATTAACTGAAAAAAACAAATGAAAGTATACACACTCTACCTGGTACACAGAAAGCACTCAATGTTACAAATAATCAAATATACTTTTTAACTATGGAAAGCACTCAATGTTACATATAATCAGACATACTTTTTAATTATGGAAAGACTAAGTGACCTCCAAAAATGCCCTCTGGTGCTAAGAAAGTCAGAACTGTATCTTAAAAGGCAGCATACCATGGCATTGCGTTGGGGCTGCAAACAGACCGAATATGTCAAAGAACAGCATCCTAACAACTTAGCTAGTATCTGGAAATCCTAGAGCTAGAGCAATTATTTACTTTTGCTGGATGGTGATCCTGTGTCCCATGGAAGAAAAAAATATGACTTCTTCCTACTGTCTCTATAATAATGCTCATCTTGAATAAACAGAATTTCAAAACACAATTTCCTGGAGAAGAAAAAATGCTATCATGCTGAGACAGCAAGGTCAATATTATTTTAGTTTATTGATAAAATTAGCTTTGCATATTGAATTTAGTGAGAGGCTTATAGTATGGCATTAAGATTTAGGAATAAAAAGTGGGCATAAATTGGAAAGTTACTGAGAATATTATTATCAGTATTAAAAGTCCCAGGATTATTAGTCAGAGTAGCCCCAACAGTAGTATTAAATACAATGAACTAACAACTACTTCTTCTAATCTTCAATTATAAAAGCAAAATAATACTTACCCTGTCTAACCCACACCATTACTATGAGGAGCAAATAAAATAGAGATAAAATCGAACTGCTATAAAGTGTTTTAAAATATTTTAACCCACTGAATTTAAGCTTCCTTCCATATTCAGAAAAGAGCTACATAATTCAACACCTTAGCAAGTTGGTAATGTCATTATACTTATTTTTACAGCTGAGGATACATAGTCCTAAAGAGGTGAAGAAACTCATCTATGGTCACAGAGGAATGAACACAGAGGGAGGATGGGCTTTAAGCCCAGGTCTGATTCCAAAGCCCATGCTTTTAACCTCTATTTTACTAAATCCAGAGTATTTCTGTGAAGGTTAACAGATTAAGAGAGATGTTTATAAAATAGGAGCAATTTTGCATTCATTATACACCTAAGGGCCTCAACCCAACTGCCCACAGTAGGGAAGAGAGTGGGCCAAACAGGTCCTTTCCCATACCACTTTTTTCCTTAAATTTTTTTTTAATTTAAAAAAAGTCCTATGACTCATGTTTTTTTCATATATAAAATATATATGTATTTTTTAAGTGATTTAGACTGAACCTAGGATAGCTACCGAGAAGAGGACAAAAATCAACTAAGAGCAAAATACAGAGGGCTGGGGCTGTATCTCAGTGGCAGAGTGCTTACCTGCCACTGTGTGAGGCACTGGGTTCGATCCTTAGCACCACATAAAAATAAACAAATAAAATAAAGGCATTCTGTCCATCTACAACTACAAAAAATTTTTTTAAATATAGAAATACAAAGTAACTTTCAAAATACTGGGATGAACTGCCTTTTATTGGGCTCTAACCTGGGAAATTGCATTGGGAAAAGTGACTCTTATCAAATGTCACTTTTATGTAAATGCTAATAAATAATCATAATACAATCTTAAAATCAACCCAAAATCAAAGAGAAGTTAGCTTTCATACTCTTAAATAGGGATGAAATGGTTATATTTGAGCAGTTGTCCTAATAACTTAACTGGGGGAATCCACTGAGGCTCAGCTTCTCCCACAATAGCTAAAAACAAATATTAAAACCATTCGAGAATGACAACAAATACAGTCTTTATTCTCTATGGTACAAGAAACCAATCATAAGCCCATCTGTGTGAGACCTAGCTAATAAGAACATTATTTGAGTTGGGTAGAAAGAGAAGGATGGATTGCCAAGGGGGAAAAGTCATTTATTAGGTTGTGACAAGCTTTTAAATGTTTGCATTATCATTAGCCAACTGCTTCGTTCTCTAGTTTGCACACCTGCTGCCTCCAGCCAAAGCCATCGCAGTAGCAAACCTAAAAGCAGGGACCACCTCTAAGATACTGGCACCCTCTTCTGAGTCTTTTGTAGTACTGCATGTACAAGTTTCTTTTTCTTAATAAAACTATAAACTAATAACTTTGTGGGTAATATTTTCCAGGTGATTTTAAATTTCTAATTCTGTGAATAAAGCTAAATTTAGCCCAATAAATACATGAAAAGCATATCTTCAAAACAAATTTATGCCAATAAAAGAAAACCAACTATGTTCTCCTAACAATCCTAACAGTTTATATATATGAGCTGATTTTATTATAAGAATTATAATGGGGGCTGGGGATGTGGCTCAAGCGGTAGCGCGCTCACCTGGCACGCGTGCGGCCCGGGTTCGATCCTCAGCACCACATACCAACAAAGATGTTGTGTCCACCGAGAACTAAAAAATAAATATTAAAACCTCTCTCTCTCTCTCTCTCTCCTCTTTCCTCTCTCACTCTCTCTTAAAAAAAAAAAGAATTATAATGATGATGATAATAACTATATATAAAGACCATACGATGTGTCTGGTACTAGACATGAATAACTAGCTTAATTTTAAGATCAAATTTAGGAGCTGATACTACTACTCAGTTCACGTTATAAATGTGGCAAGAGAGGCACCATGAAGTTAAGTACACACCTAAGATCATGCACCTAGTAAGCAAGTGGTAAAGATAAAAGTCCAAACTCAAAAAAGATGACTCTATAGCCTTAACCTTTATTGCACCTTGTGATTTTATACCCAAATCTCTCTCTGAGGTAGAATGGAATTGATAACATGATAAAATGAAATATGATTTTAAAAGAAAAAATGTGAATTATAAGGAAATGTCAACTACATCAACAAATCTCTCATTTTCCACAAAGCGTGAAACTATACAGACAAAAAAAAAAAAAAAATACAACACGAAATAGTTTCAGTCCCTTCCCCAAGTCTTTTTTCATTCCTCCATACTTGAAGATTCTGTTTGTCCAAAACTATGATGCTTTTATTCTTTTTCCTCCACATTCCTTTGTCCATCAAACTATGCCCTTATTTATCTATTGTCTGGTTGTTTTTTTAAAAAAATTAATCTACATTATATGCTTTATCTTTCTTTTATACAGAACTACTCCCTATTCCTACCTAAATTATATATATTTCACTGAGATCTTTTAAAAATATTTTTATTAAGACAGTATCCAAATAAGAACACCAATTCCTTGTCTTTGATCCTTGAAAATACAACAGAAGAGAATTTCCCTGGGATTACTTTCTCCTCCCTGAAATGAGGGCCAATAGATGAGATAATCTAAGATTTCTGAAAACACTAACTTTATTTTCAAGCAGGATATACATGAAAAGACACTGTCTAATGATCTATAGTTCAAAACTACATCTATTTAGAACATTTACAGATTCTATAACTTGCCTACATAAAACTATTCATAATATTAAAAATTAAGGATGTTTTGCATATAATCCAAACACAGGATAACTAACTTCATTGACACTCATGACAATTTACAATGGATGAGAATTAAGGCTTCTAATGCAATTATTTCTTTCTTATAAGTATCCTTTCATTTGAATATTTAGAATATACTCTAAAGTACAAACTTGTTAAAAGTCTAAAATATTAAAATTGTAAATAAATAGCACAGTTTTAATTTGTTAGAGCTAAGAACAAGTGGAACAAGGTGGTTAGATTTTAGTACAATAAATGATCATACTGCTGAAGAATAAATTGTAACATTATTCATATTTTCCAAATCTAAACATTAAAAAATAGCACTTTTGAAAAGATGTCAAGGTATCAATTCCACATGCATCCCAGAATCCCTTTACCTCGGTCTGCAGGATGGCAGCTCTTTGTTCCTTAGCAGTCAAGGACTCCTTCAGCACCTCAATGTGTTGTTTACTGTCTGAGAACTGGTTTGTGAGCGTTTCTAGCTTTGTCTGTAGGGCGAGTAGTTCTGTGTCTTTTCTGGACAGCTCCTGTTTCACCTGGCCAATCTGGGGAAAAAAAAAAAAAACACTCTAAGAAAAAAAAAAAAAAAAGGACCTCTCATCTTGACCTCTGACAAATCTAAATCACAAGATAAAAAACTAAGACAGAAGCCTGGGGTGTAGCTCAATGGTAGAGCACCTCCTTAGCAGGCACAAAGCCCTGATTCATTTCTCAGCACAGTAGGTAGGTAGGTAGGTAGGTAGGTAGGTAGGTAGGTAAGGTAAATAAATAAATAAATAAGACACAACATATTCATCTCCTTTCCATCATCTTATGTTGGATCCCACCACCACCTCCACATCCCCTAAAAATGAAGCTTATTCAACAAAGAGGGAAATTTCCACTTTTCATTTGTTGTCTTCTAAATATTCTTTAAAACCCTTTAGAGTAAAGATATGGAAAAAAATTTCCAACTCAATTAGATAACTATAAGATAGCCGTATGCACCTAAACTCCACTGTTCTAAAAAAGTAGTTTCCATTTTATTAAGTCAGATCTCTCTAGAATGTAAAGGATCAAACGTTAGATTAATGTACATATATAACAGAAGGAAAAAAGAAACCTCCTGATACTACTATTTAAATTCAAAAGGTAGTGCTGCATCTCTATTTTTTGTTAAGTTTTATTCTCATTCTCAAACAAGTTTCATAAAAGCCTTATCTTAAAAACTGTTTCTTTCAGTGCTACAAGTTATTACAGACATGTGTTTTTTAAAATTGTATAATTTTTGTTATGTGTATAAAACTTGACAAAAAAGATTCTATCTATAAAGTTCTATCACCTACAATATGTCATATCATCAAAACGGATAAAAGTTAATGCATTAAATCTCTCTGTAAAAACCTACATGTGTAATTTAAAGTTTGTTACTCTGAAAGGGTAATCCATAAATCAACTGATGCCATTCATTATCTCATAAAAATCTCTCTTAACTAGAAAATACTTTCTTTCAAACATTTCCTCTATATCTCTATTGTTTCTAAGAATTTTTTAAAGTCTTTTATTCTAAATATAAACCAAATAAACAGAAATTAGATCTGCTTTTATATTAAGTCTACCACCCAGCAAGGTACTAAAAGACATTGTTGAAAGTATAAATTAAACAAAAAGTCAGTAATTTCATTATCACTGATTAAATGAAAAGTCCTTTTCTTTTTCTTTCTTTTTTCTTTTTAGTAGTACGGGGGACTAAAATCAAGGGTGCACTGCCACTTAACTACATTCCCAGGCTCTTTTTATTTTGAGATGGGGTCTCATTAAGTTGTTACGGTTGGCCTCAAACTTGTGATCCTCCTGCCTTAGCCTCCCAAGTAGCAGGTATTACAGGCATGAGCCATTGCATCCCACAAGTCCTTTTATTTATTTTTTTTAATAATACTAGAGTATTTTATTGTAATAATCTCAGGTAAAAGGGGTAAAGCTTTTAAAAACAATTTCCCAAAAGGAAATAAATTTTACCAGAAAATTTTAAGAAACACTACAAATAAATTTCTAATTTAGACTTCCATTTTAACAAAAAAAAAGCATTTTTCTCATATGAAATCTGTTTACTAATAAAGTTATGCATTCATACAATATTTCTGTATGCTTATTATAGGCCAAGTACTTGTAGATACTGATGATATATCTATCACTTTATCAACAAATAATTCACATTACTATTATCCCATCCCTAACACACAGATTGCACTAAAAATGCATCTGTTTTATAAATGAATATTCAGAAGAAATGCTTAAAGTGTTACCACTTCCTTAGTAAAGAACTATGGCCTAAAGGTTATTCAAATTTCCAGCTACTTCCAATCATAGGATCAAAAATAAATATAAAATCTCAGTTTCCTACTAATCATCTACATTATTGAATAAGCTTCACATATAGTTATACTGACAGGAAAGACTGAAAAAGGAAAGAAAATATTTTAAACGAAATTTAGAAGCACAAATTTTCCTTAAAGACTCAGAAGAGGAGAGAATATTATAAACAAAAAGCAAATAATAAAAAGTCACAAGCACAAGACTTTGCAGTCAGCCACATGTTAGGCTGAGAGAGCTATGTCTTTGAGCAATTACTCTGCCTCTTTAAGTTTTGGTTTCCTAACTTGTAACAGGAAGAAATTATACCAATGTCACTTTATTGTTTAGGGATTCAATAAAATAATGTATGAAATCCATTTAGCCTAACATTACACAGAAATGAATAATAGTAGCTAAAAAAATAAAGGAAATAATAGATTATCTTCTCCTCTAGACATGGTCAAGCCATTAGCCAAATTAGACTCTTTCAAACAAAACAGTTTGCTTTTTATCAATACTATAAAGTGGTTCATAAACAGCAAACATACCAAATTAGCACAAGATTTTTTCTATTCTGCATTACAGTCTTAGCTAACACCCTGACTCTTAAAAACTGTCATTTCCTAGGCATCATTCTGTTTTCTTGGTTTCCTCATCTATAAATTGGGGTTGATAAATTCAGAAGGTTATAAAGAGCTTACAATAAATTAGTATTAGCTATTTTATTATTATTTATTATTATGTTTTGAAATGAAATATTAAGTTCATTAAACAGAAGGATGAACTAGATTTAGATACTTGATATGTCACACACTAATTCAAATTTACTGATAACTCTAAATAAGCTAATTATTTTCTATCCATCTGCCCTAAAGAAAATAACATTTGCTGCAGAATCACTTAATGAGAATTTAAAGGCAATGTCTACATAAGAGGTATTCTACGTGAGAATTTCAAATTCAAATGAACTCTAGGTGATGGGCCTAAAACATCTGTAATTCCTGCATGTAAGAAGAAAAAAGACCACCATTTATATAAATCAACAACTATCTAGTAATAATGGCTTGGGGGGAAAAAACAAGCTTTGAAATACCTTCCATAGAAGAATAAAAGCAACAATAAAGAATCATGTTATAGGGCTTCCAGAAAACACAGGGCTCAGTGCATATAAAGTGGCATCTGGGTCAAACTAGTGAACAGGAGTCAGTTAAAGAACAAAGCAGGCTGGTTAGTGCTAGTGGTGGGTAAAGTTGCCAACCACAGAGAATGAAAGTGTAAGCCACCCAGAAGCCAGAACTGGCAGGGTCCCACTGTGGGATCACTGCACACAAAGAGGTAAATCTTACGGCAAAGACCTCAGCCTGAAGACCAGCTGCTCTCTTTTTCAGCTCCTCCCCTTGAGCCTCTTTCGAACTTAGTTCCTCCTTCAGTTGCTCTACCTGTCACGACATTGTTATTCTTTTTCACTCATGTGTCAAGTTAGGTCATCTTATTAACTACTTTTGAGCCAGAACGGCCACTGGAAATAACAATGACTCATGTACACAATTAAATCTGTTCCCCTAATTCCCTCTTCAAAGGGACATAGAAGGTTTCTCAGTTTTCACAGGATTGTGTGTGGTTTTTTCAGTTTTGTTTTGTTTTTTTAATAAACTGTCATGTGCTATCAACAAATGGAAAGCATAAACATACAGACTTTATTGCAGTGTATTTTGTTGTCAAGGGGTGAAAAACCCAAACTAATAGAAGGCTGGATATGTGAATTTTTAAGTTCTAAAATTAACATAAAATTGCCAGATGTCATTGATAACAGATTCTTTTTTTTTGGCGGGGGGGGGGGGGGGGGGTACCAAGGATTGAACTCAGGGACACTCAACCACTGAGCCACATCCCCAGCCCTATTTTGTATCTTATTTAGAGACAAGGTCTCACTAAGCTGTTTAATGCCTCACCATTGCTAAGGCTCGCTTTGAACTTGTGATCCTTCCTGCCTCAGCCTCCCAAGCCACTGGGATTACAGGCATGCGCCATCACATCCAGCTGATAATAGATTCTTAATAGTAAGGAAATATTTTAAAGACATATAAGGCAGGTGTGGGTACTACAACAAAAAAACAGAAATGCAGGAGGGAGTTACCATGTTGTTATCTCTTACACTACTGTGAATGTTTCAGTTTTCAATTCTTGGATATCCATTTGGGTAATACAGTCGAGAAATACTGTCAAATTAAAATTTTACTACCATTACAATTGTGATTTTTAATTAAACCACAACAAAACTGATACCTATAATAAATTAAATCCTTCAATTTGTCTAAACAGTTTATCAACTCAAACTAAATGACTTTGGATATAAGGAAGAAATAATGTGACTGATTTTAAAACACATGCTGTCAAGTAAGTCTCCATGGTATCTATCTTATTACACTATGCCTGAAATGGACATGGGAAGCAAAAAACCTGGAAGCAAATGGACCTTCTCCAAGGGATACAGCACAGAGCTTTCCTGTTTTTAAAGGGGAAACACAGTTTCATTTAACCCATTTCAGGAAGGAGAAAAAAAAAAAAGCTGGATTCAGCCTCTTAGGATTTTGACTTAAAATATTTCACAAGAGATAGAGAACTGGATGTCTCATATAATGAAGAAAAACACATCTGGATATAATACTACTAAATCACCTCAAAAGTACTTATAGATAGGATAAGTTAAATTACAAAAATATAGACTTTGTCTCATACAAGTACTTTTCTTTTAAATAAAAGCTTATAATAACTGTATGATATCAGGAATTTTGACCTTAATTCTGGGAAAATTCCATTTAAAAGAATGCTTCCGAATGTCTGATAAAACAATAAAGTAGATCTTTATCATTACTAAAGAAGTAAAAATATGCATCAATCTTTCACATCATTCCTATGAACTATAGTAGTATTATGCACCATTACCTTGTTTTTCATAAATTTAGAATGGCTGCGATACACCTCCATTTGCTTCATTTCTTCCTCCCGTTCTTCAGTACTCAAAGCCCCATTTGATTTCAGCATCTGAATTTCCTCTTCCAGGTCCCGGAGCCCACGCTCCATAGAGGAAATTTTTGAATCCTGAGGACAACAGAAGAGTCAAACATTAGAGTATTCACAAAAACTCAGAGAAACTAAATAAACAGGTCTTTTTAAATGTTAAAATTAATAAAGATAAATAAATATACAAAAAATGCTGCCAGATTTGGTGACTTGCTTCTAAAATACCTCCTTTATAGTCATCTGGGTGAGGGGAGGAGGACTCTCATATCCACAAAAAGATTTTCTGTATCTCTTCCTCTAGTTCTAGACCCTTTTGATCAAAATTAAGATCACTAAAGAAGTAGAAGCAACGGAGAAATGGTTAAAGCTTCTTTGCACTTTATGAGTTAACAAATTTCTGGTGTGTGGGGGCAGTAAAGGCTTTTCTAGTTCCAGTAGTTTATCATTTTACTTAGCAACCCCTATAAGGCATAGTTCCCCCCAAAGAGGGAGAAGGAGTAAGAAGGTTTCAAAGATTTATAATAATGCATGTAACTGTATATGTGTAGTAAAAATTTTATAACATTCTGTTTCAGAAAAATAAAGGTATGATTATATTAACAGGTGCTTTTTATAATATTAGCAATCTTATTCTCTACTCCATACATTTGAAATACTTAATAATTTTTTAAAAACTGGGCACATTAGCACATCTCTATAATGCCAGTTACTCAAGAAGGCCGGGACAAAAGGATCACTTCAGCCTTAGAGTTCAGGGCCAGCTGGGCCACATAGCAAGAATCTCGTCTCAAAAATAAATAATACAAAATACATGTATGAAGATGTGAGAAGGAAAACAAAAAGAATAGTGTTACCCTAGATTAGGGAGAGAGAAGTGATGGGAGGGGAGGGGAGGGGTTGGGGACATAGGAAGGATAGTAGAATGAAACAGACATTATTATTACTATGTGTATATATGTGAATGCATGACCAATGTGATTCTGCAACCTGTATACTCAGAAAAATGAGATATTATATCCCATCTGATTCAAATGTATGATATGTCAAGGTCATTGTACTGTCATGTGTAACTAATTAAAACAAATTTTAAAACAAAATTATTTCTATGAAAAAAAAATAAATAAGTAAATAAAAATCCCTGTTCTTGTAAATAATCATCCTTACCACAAATATCACCTTCTAGTATTAGATCCCTCTATATTCAATTTCTTGATTTTGTTTTTCACAGTATCTAATTTATCCCCAGATTACTGATGCATCAATTACATGAAAATTCCTGCATGGAATGAATAGTTTCACATTTACTGTTGCACACACTTATTTGCCTAAGAAATAGAGGCCATAAAGAGTCTAAATTAAGTACAGTTTATTTTACTTAAGGCTTTAGAAAAAAAACTTTGAAATTAATTTCCTTTCCCATTTACCTCAAGGATTTCTTAGTTGGTTTTCCTTGCCATCTTAATTCCTAGAGCATGAAGATCAAATAGTTTCAGGATCTATCATAAGACAACTACAGCTAGTTATTTTCAGGTTTAGGAACAAGAGGAAGGGAAAGGTACCCTTGTATCACTTATTGTAATACCTTTAAAAATATATATCCGAAAAAATAATCTAGTCAAAATTTGTATTTTGTTCAAAATTAAATGTATTGAAAACAACACTCTTAAACAACAATTCAACTTCAACCAGGATTATGGTTTATTCATTTAAAAACAGTCAGCCTCATGCCATCTCCCAAGCCATAAGAGTACTACTTTAATTGCACTATCTGAAATTCCCTTTTGGAAGCTTACTATAAATTTTTCTATAAGTATCAGGATACAATTCCCTAAAAATGACTAAAATACTATCCATATGCATGTGACTAAAAGAAAGTGAAATGTAGGTTTCCACTGGGGGTTAAAAAAGAGAACCAACTTTAGAGAGAGAGAGAGAGAGAGAGAGAGAGAGGGAGGGAGGGAGGAGGGGGGGAGGGAGGAAGGGAGGGGCAAGCAGGCACTTTTCTAGCAAAATTAGGGCTCCACAAAAGACAACAGAGCCCTAGGTTAAGAAACTCAGCTTTGCACATCACATGGCAGATCCTACCTGTACAAAGCCTCTACATGGCCCTGACCAAAACACCTTATCCATCCTCTCCCCTAACCTCCCAAAACAATGACAGAAAGGCAGCTCTTGACCAAATCAACACCCTGGCTACCAAAGCATGCATCATAAAAGCTACTTCCCAGAAAGAAACTGCAGCTCTGAAAATTATGAGGCAGACACTGGCTATCCAGAAAAAGAATCTGCCAAGCTGTTGTCTGAAATCAGATGAGAAAAGTAATGCCTAATACTCAAATGGTACCAAGTCTGGATTTATTTGAGGGTAGTTACTCCAAACAGATTTCTCACTCCTAGAATGTGTAATAACTAAATAAATATTTTTGCCTTCCCATGTTCTATTTCCCTGGCCCTGGCTCCCCCATCATTGATCAAGCAACACTACTGGGCCTGATGAAATACTCTACTTCTTGCAAAACCTCAACTTTCAAAGGTTGTCTCCCTGTTCCAAGTAAAATCTGGCTTTCCCAAAGGATATAATTTCCCTAAACTCTCTCCAATAATCTCTCTGCTCCACAAAGGGCCTGGGTAAAGGGTTAGCATTCTCTTGGCTCCGTCATGCTGTTTCCTTCATATGCAGGTCCCTTTTCACTCCATCCTCCTCACACTGCCATCTAGGGACTTCTCAAACACTCCCGTGGATTTATGAAGTCTTTGGCACAAGTTCACAGCCTTTCCTTTAATTGCCACTGTTGTCAAACATCACCCTAGGATTTCAATGTAAGAAATCCTTGAGAGCCACAACTCCAATAACCTCATCTTCCAGTCCATTTTAGCTATTAGTTTACAGGACCATACACTGGATCCAATCCCATCATCACCCAGCCCTCTCTTCCCAGGCCTGACACACCCTTGCCCTGGTTATTTATGTTCTTCAACCTCACTTCCCTAACATTCACATTTTCTCCAAACTGTGAGTTCATGTGAATCTTCTTTCTTCCATATATAGGTTATAGTCCAGGACTTCTTATCACCCTCAATTCATTTGCATCCCAATCATTCTGCTCTATCTACCCAGTGAAACTCAGACCCTAGGGCAATACAGTAATTCTTCCTTGACCCTCTACTAGTGAAGGAAAACGAAAGAAAAAGAAAAAGGTAGAGAAATAAAATGAGGCAGAAAATAGGAAGGGGGCAGAGAAATAAAGGAGGAAAGGAAGAAAGCGGGTAGACGAAGGGATAATAAAGGAAAGAGAAGAAGAGAAAACCATACTCCCTTGACGATTACTGAGTTGTTTCACTGTGGATCACTCTTTCTCCTATTTCCCCAAAGACTATCCCAGGTCTTCATAATTCTCCCAAGCTCATGCCGCATTCTCAGGAACTCAGCTATTTTGGTTATGAGTTCAGCATAACATACACTTGACCCCTTTGGTCCACCAGAATCTCTTGTATCTCAACACAAGGTTAACACACTTAAAACAGACTCACTGCTAACTAATACAATTACATTTCCCTGTTTTGTCAAAATATGAGTAAAAGAACAATTATGTAAATAGGTACATTCATGTTTTGTTCTTAGGTATCAACAGGGATCAGGAAACAACATGCAAAATAAATGTGTGGTGAATGTGAATAAGGTAAAACCATGCAATTAAACCATTCTAAAGGCTCTTACAGGATTGTATTCAAGACTGCTAATTATAATAACTACCCCAGAAATCACTCATTTGAAGTGGTAAACCATTTCACCATTAAGAATAAAGATATAGGGGCTGGGGATGTGGCTCAAGCGGTAGCGCGCTCGCCTGGCGTGCGTGCGGCCCGGGTTCGATCCTCAGCACCACATACCAACAAAGATGTTGTGTCCGCCGAGAACTAGAAAATAAATATTAAAAATTCTCTCTCTCTCTCTCTCTCTCTCTCTCCTCTCTCACTCTCTCTTAAAAAAAAAAAAGAATAAAGATATAGGCAGCTGGGGTGTGGCTCAGCGGTAGAGCGCTTGCCTCCCATGTGTGAGGCACTGGTTTCGATTCTCAGTACCACATACAAAATACATGTATGAAGATGTGTGGTGTCAACATACCTTGTATACAAACAGAGATATGATAAATTGTAGTATGAAGGTGTATTAAGAATTGTTAATGCAAAAAAAAATAATAATAAGAGCTCATGTATAATAGCATAATTTGGCATGAGCATACTTTATATTCAGAGTTACGAAAAATTGTGGTGTAAATGGATTATTATGAATGTAATGCACTCCACTATTGTCATGTATATAAGAAATACATTTAAAAAAATAAAGATATTGTGTCCATGTATAACTAAAAAATATTTTTTTAAAAATATTTAGTTTATATTATATATATTATAAACAAAGTTTTAAGAGGAAATTGTCCAAATTATGAGAACAATTCTTATAACTGTATTTGAGAAGTATCTATTTACATAAAATTATTCATATACCAGTATCTAAGTATTCTTATTGAATCAAAGTCCACAAGCAAAACACAATCTGGAGCTTTTTGAGGGATACAAACAACTTAAAGGGGAGGGAGATAAATCCCTATATTAAAACCTTCATAAAACAGAACACAGTTAATATCAGCAGAAGCAGATAATACAGATTATATGTTTACTATGTGCAAGGTCCTATTCAAAGTGTTTTACATGTTTTAACTAATTTAAATCTTAAAACAATCCACTGGATTAGACTCTTATCACCATTTATCAATAAAGAAATTAAAGTCAGACGGGGTGGTGCACACTTGTAATACCAACTACTCTGGAAATTGAGACAGGAGAATTACAAGTTCAAGCCCAGCCTGGGCAACTCAAAATAAAAAATAAAATGTACTGGGGTTGTAGCTCAGGAGTAAAAGCACTTACCCAGCATGTGTAAGGCCCTAGTTTCACTCCACACATATGAGTGAGTGAGAGAGAGAGAGCGAGAGAGAGAGAAACTGAGGCATAGAGGCTAAGTGCTCCATAGCACACAACTATTACACTTAGATTTGAATTCAGGGAGTTTAACTCAGAAAGCAAGCTCCCAGTCACCATTCTATATGGCCTAAAGTCTGTGAATTATTCATTTGTTTAAAGCAGAGTTTTTAACACTTTAGAACACTGGGGGTCTCCTAAACCCATTCACAGAGTCTGCAGGATCAAAACTATTTCCATAATAATACTGTGGTAATGTTTGACTTTTCCACCACGTTAACAATTGCACTAAAGGTATAAAAGCAACAGTGAGCAAAACTGTTAGTGCCTTAGCACAAATCAAGGCAATGGCACAAAAGCACTCTGTGAATCATTATATTCTTCAGTGTCAAACATTCACAGAAAAAAAAAAAAATTAAAAAGAAACAACATTTTATAAGAATGTTCTTGGTTAAGCAGTAAAAAAAAGTGCTTTTAATAAATCTCAACCCTCAAGTATGCATCTTTTTCATATTTCATGTGACAAAACAGGGGCAGGCATGAAGCATTTCTGCTGTATAATGAAATACGACAGTTGTCCCTAGCAACAGGACTTGTGGTTGTCCTGAGTTGTGAGCTGAACTGGGTACTTTTTTCATGGAACACAATTTTTACTTCAAGGAATGACTGACAATTTGTGGTTACTGAAACTCACTATTTGGCAGGCATTTTCTTTAAAAAGAAGATGTGAGCCTGTCACATTAAGGGAGGTACTGGGTCTTGAGCCAATCAAAAATTTAGAGAACAGTTGATGTGAAGGCAAAAGACAAAATTTTTTGGTCTGATTTGAATTATGGTCTACAACTGAAAGAAAATTGGAATTATTCTAAGACATTATTTTATTAAGTCTTAAAATGTCCTATCAATCTCACAGGTGAGTGAAATATTATTAGCAACTATTTTCTAAGACTCACACTTGAAACCATGACTGATAAGATTCTTTATGAGATTTATTAGGCTCTTACTTACCTTCATCTCAATAACAGTTTGCAGAGCCTTGGTCTTGGCAGAATCAGGAGCATTTTCAAACCTCCGGTGTATCTCCTATATAAGAGAAGCAAAGGAGAGTCAGTGCCCTCCTCCCCACTATGGTCTTTTTAAAAGGGAAGCGAGGGGCAGGTGTATGTAAAAGATAATTACTCCAACCTTGTCAGTATCTGCCTTATTTCTGAAAGACCAATCCTTGATCAGGGAATCCAGACTACATTCAGTCTAATCCAATCATAAAGCCACAGAAGAATATCTGACCCTGAACATTTGGTTATTTAAAATTGGTCACACCCCACATTAAGATAAATAAATAAAATAAAGATGTTGTGTCCAACTTCAACTAAAAAGTATTTTTTAAAAGTGGGGGGGAGCTGGAGTTGTGGCTCAGTGGTAGAGTGCTCACCTCGCACATGTGGGGCCCTGGGTTCGATCCTCAGTGCCACATAAATAAATAAAATAAAGGTATTGTGTCCAACTACAACTATAAAAAATATTTATAAAAAATAAAAATAAAAATAAAATTGGTCACACCAATGCCAGTTCCTACAATAGCTGAAACTATAGCAGATTACCAGGGTGGTATGTCTATCTTTCCACTTGACTCTAAGACCTATAATCAGAACTCCAAATGATCCAAAAATTAGAAAAGTGCCCTTTCTTACAGGAGAAAATGAAAGCTATTTCAAACAGTCTGCACTGCACAAAGTATTGAAAATATCTGGGTTGACAACATCCTTTCCTTAGTATTCAGCCTCAGAGTTAACAACTACCTGGGTACCTAATGATGAAAATCTCTTGGGTGGGGCTATAGGTAGAAAGAAAAAGATAAGACTGTTGAACAAGTTTCCTAAATAGTTCAGGTTTAGAAAATGTCAGAAAAACACAGATCTTTTTTTAACCTCAGCATTTATCTCCCCCAACCCACAAGGCTTTGCTGCTGAGCTGTATCCCAGCCCTGACCCAAAACCTATAGAGTTCAGGACTGGAAGGAAGATGTAAATGTCTTCAAGGGTCACTCTGAAGTTACCAGACCACCTCAGGCATTTCCCTTGTCAGATTCTGTGAATGTCTCTGAGTTAAAGGGTCAACATTTCCTAAGTACCCAGGGCAACCTCTAGTGACCCCAGGGAATACAGAGATGAATAGTCTCATCTGAATTAAGCATAATAAAAAGGATGGATAATACTTTAGTTATACATTTCACCTAATTTATTCATTCTTGCTTGAGTAGAAAGAATGGTTTGAGAAATCAAAGTATAACTTCTGGGGCTGAGACTGTGGCTCAGTGGTAGAAAAAAAAAATGAAACACTTTAGAACACTGGGGGTCTCCTAAACCCTCGCCTAGCATGTCCGAGGCCCTGGGTTTGATCCTCAGCGCACATAAAAATAAATAAATAAGAATATTCTGTCCAACTAAAAAATAAATATATATAAATACATAAAATTATTTATATATATATATATGTGTGTGTGTATATTTTATATATATATGTATATCTGCAACTTTACTGTTACCTTTTCTTAAAAAAAAAAAAAACACTCTTAATGAATTCACAGAAGTCCTAAATTATAAACAGTCAACAGATTAAACACCAGTAATTCCTAAACACCTACACGTCTCTTCTGCCTGCTAACACTATACCCCAAATCTTACATGTTTGAGCATTCCCTAACCTGGAAAACTGAAATCCAAAACTTTTGAGTGAAAACAGTAATGCTCAAGTTTCAAGTTCAGAGCATTTATGATTTTAGATTTTCATATTAGAGGTACTCAATTGATGAAGTCTATTATGAATGTGCCAAAATCTGAAAAACTCCAAAATCTAAAAAACTTTTGATCCCAAGCATTTAAGGGATAATCAACCTGTATTAACAGACCCCACCCCTTCCACTATCCCTTTCCCTAATTCCAGTCCTAAATAACTAAGTATCCCACTTGCATGTTTAACAAACATTTTAAACACTTTTTACATGCCCAAGACTAAATTGATGGTGCCTCCAAAGCTGTTCCACCCTTGCAGTTGCTTTGGCCTAAAACCTGAGTCTTATTCATGTCTTCCATTCAAGTCATCAAGAAACCTATCTAGTTAACTCTGTCTTGAAAACATTCCAAAAATCTAAGAATTTCTTGCCATTTTCACTGCTACTATAACAATGATCCACTTTATGCTTTGAGTAGCCCTTGCTGCTCTGCCACTGTAACTTATTTTTAAAAGGACACATTTTCTTTCTCTCCTCTCCCCCAACCCCAACTCCAACCCACCCAATCTCAGCAGAAACAGAATTACCTTTCTTCCCCATCCTCAGCAGAGTTATCTGTCATTGAGCACACACTCACCACAGGATCAAATTAACTTAGACTTTGGGGACAGCACCAGAAGATCTCAGAAATGACTAGCTCCCAGATTAACAAGTGAACTACAACTCTGAAAGAACACATATGTAGCCTTTGAATCACCTATTTAACAGGGAACCCCCTGTTCCCTGATGGGCAGAATCACAACCTCCATGACAAGGAGTCCCCTGTGCTTCTTCTTTGCTAGAAAAGTAATCAAACAACTTTTTCCTTTTTCTCAAAACCATGTCCTCATTATTAGATTGGTATGGGGGACAAATACCAAGTTTCTGACAACACTACCAACCAGCATGTTACTTTAAAAAAACAAAAACAAAAACTTTTAATCAACCTCCTCCTCCTGAGCTTGTCCTCCACTGCAATAATATTCTAAACAGAGAACCCTTTAAACATAAATTCGACCTTGTTACTCCTGTGCTCAAAACCTTGTCTTGGCTCCCCATTACGACTTAAAGTAGAGCCTAAGTCTTCTTGGTAGCTTATAAAATCTCATGCCTTATCAATCTTCCCTAATTACTATGCTTCAGTCACAAAGGACTCCTTGCTGCTCCTCAAATATGCTGGGCATGCTACAGTTCCCTGAGACCTTTGCACAGGCTGCCTGAACTCTTTTTTCACTCAACTGCAAAGGGTAGACTTCATCTTCTCCTAGTCATGGCTCAAATGTTTCTTCTACATTATTAGGTTTATTAACTGTGATGACACTAAAACAAACTAAAATGAAGACCCCCTCTGAAATTAAGGGCAACTTCCTGATAACTTTTTTCCTGCATGCCATATTTTCTCATACTGAGAATAAAGCCTAAAAGACTGCCCCCCACCCTCCACCACCGAGGTCCCAAGTCCAGAGAAGGAACTCATGAAGTTAAGAGACTAGGAACTACTTCTCTGCTCTGGCCTGTCTAGCACAGGCTAACTTAAATCTGCATATCAATTTCCTTCCTTATGTCCTAGTTTGCTGCCTCTTATAAAAAATGTAAGACTGGAAGACACCGCACCACACGACACAGATCACCGAAGAGGTTCCACTTTATTACAAAAGGTTGTGTGTTTATATAGGTCTAAGGAGAGGTAGCAGGGCTGAGGTAGATAACAGGTCGCCCGTTTATTGGCAAGCTCTTCCATATGTCAGTTCCGGAGCCCAAGAAATTAATTCTAATTGGGGCTAAGGCTTCCCACCAGCAGGGTTTGAACACTGCGGGGGGGGGGGGGGGGGGGGGGGTGTCGCACCACTGAAAGAAAAAAAAAGGAGAAAGAAGGTCGTTAGGCGCCATGTTGGGGTTTTTCTCTGGGGTGCTGCCGCCGTTATATGTTTTCCCAACAAAAAGCTTTCCTGATCCTTCAATTTTCTGAAGATGGAAATTTGAAACATAAAATTTCTTCTATCTTCCTTCAAAGCTGGCTTGAATAAAACCTATTTTCCTACCAATCTGACTCCAAATATTTGCCTCCCCTCTACTATGGATTTTTTTCCCTTTTTTGTTCCTGCAGACTTCCAAACACCCAAAATAATCTGTAACACCATGAAAGGACTCAAATATTTGTCATGTCAATAGAGAACATATTCTTTTTTAAATAACTACAATTCATATGTGAAAACTGATAAGAAGAAAACATCCACAGTACTATAAGGGAATAGGAATTCTGACCAAGTCTACAAGTCTTTTAACATTTCCTCAGGAATACTTGAGAGCTGAAGAACAAATGAAGTTAGAGTACAATTGTAAAAGGAGATAGAAAAACTCACAGATATTCTCAACCAACTAAAATGCAGAAAATGATGGGGCTGGGGTTGTAGCTCAGTGGTAGAACACTCGCCTAGCATGTGCAAGGCCCTGGGTTCGATCCTTAGCACTACATAATAAATAAAATAAAAGTATTGTGTCCAACTACAACTAAACAATAAATATTTTTTTTAAATAAAAAATAATAAAATGCAGAAAATGACAAGTGGAAGGTGAAAAGTTGAAACTGCCTGCATGGTACCCATATACCACTGGAAAATCTTCATGAACACCAATGTATACAAATACCCCAGCCTGAAGACTGATGGGTCTACATCAGCTACCATTCCTTCCTCCTCTCCTGTTCACTCTTTTTTCTTTAATTGATTATATAATATTTCATACATATAAGATCCCTTCATGATAATCATCCTAATCTGGCTTCTTTTCCTACTCCTCCATTGAAACAACCCATCATATCTGAACTGCTAAATCTAACAAACACATTTCTGTCCCAGCCTTCCTGGAACTCTCAGAAACATCCAAAGTAATGGCTCATTCCCACCTAGATATTTTATTTCTCTTGACTATCATGGTACTACACTCCCCTGATTTTTGTTGTTATTGTTGTTACCAGGGATCGAACCTAGAAATACTTAACCACTGAGCCACATCAACAGCCCTTTTTATTTTTTTATTTTGGGACCAGGGTCTAAGTAGCTTTGGGCCTCGCTATGTTGCTAAGGCTGTTTTTTGTTTGTTTGTTTGTTTGTTTGTTTTAAGAGAGAGAGGGAATTTTTTAATATTTATTTTTTAGTTTTTGGTGGACACAACATCTGTATTTTATTTTTACATGGTGCTGAAGATCGAACCCAGTGTCCCGCATATGCCAGGCGAGCGCGTTACAGCTTGAGCCACATCCCCAGCCCTAAGGCTGGTTTTGAACTCATGATCCTCCTCCTACCTCAGCCTCCCAAACTGCTGGGATTACAGGTGTGTTCCACAGGCCTGGCCTCCCCTGATTTTCTTTCTTTTTCCAATTGCTCCCTCTCTGTTTTCTTTGTAGGTTCTTCCTTCTAAATTACACCTCCAAGTCCTAGGTACTCAGGACACTAAGGTGGGAGAATCACTTCAGCCTAGGAATTCAAGACCACTCAGGCAGCCTGGGCAACATAGCAAGACCGTGGCTAAAAATAAATAAATAAATATTTGTTTAAAAAATTTTTTAATATCTTTATTTTGTTTTATTTATTTTTATGTGCTGCTGAGGATCAAACACAGTGCTTCACATGTGTGAGGCAAGCGCTCTGCCACTGAGCCACAACTCCAGCCCAAAGTTTAAAATTAGACCTCCAAGTTATGTAGCAGTCCAAACCCTATACTTTTTCAAATAAACTCTGAGCTGTACTAGTTGGCTTTAAATATAATGGAGATGCTACTGGTAAGTATCTAGGCCTACCCTCTGCTCTGATTTCAAGAGTCACATCTCACTGCACATTTCACAGCTCCAGTTAGATGACTAATAAGTAACTCAATTTTTTTTCCTAAATGCTGATTTTCTCGCTCTTCCCTAGCCCTTCATTTGAGGAGATGTGTCTTCACCTTCTCATTAAAACAATATTGCCATCCCAGTGGCTAAAGCAGAACACAGAATCTCCTTTCCCTCCTTCCAATCTTCATTTCCCACAACCCATTCAACAGTAGATCCTAACTGTTTTATCTCCAAAATCTTCAATCTATCCATTTCTAATCTAGTTTAAGCTTAAATTACTACACAGACTCTACTGAGTTTTCTCCCATTTCTTTTATCCATTCTCAAGATAGCACTGGTGTGATCTTGGCAAAATAGGAAAGAACACTAATCTGCCTCAAATCCTTCAATGAACTTCCAACTATACTTCTCACTCTGCAAGATCAGCACAATCTGACTATAATGGGAGTTAACAGACTGGCCCTTCTGTCATAGACTATTAGAAAATTACACAATATGCATGAATCAACTGTTTTCAGACACTGGACAACAAGCAACTTGAGAATATGATAATTTGAGAGAAGAGACATAAGGTGATGGCCTGTGGGGCATGATGTAACATGTGGGGCATGCTGCATCAGAAAGGAGGAAACCTAACTTGATGTAGGGCATGCAACATGTGGAGCATGTTGCATCAGAAAAGAGGAAACCTAAATTGCTACCTGCTTCCCGGTCCTGGGGCCATATGTGGCTAAGATAGCGCCTAAAGATCAGCCAGAAGGTGTTGCTTGGGGTGAGGAAAAATCAGACCACCTCCAGGATAGGCTCAGAACTCTCCCCACCCTGCTGACCTTTATCCTGATTGGCTCCTGTACATTATATTAGCTATGTGTGTTTTCTCAATAAACTGAGATCCTGCTTTGACTGGTCTCACTGACACATCTGATTGACCTCCAGTGAGGGAGGGCTGAGTGCAGGCAGCCAGACGACCCTTTCCTTTCTGGGTTGACCTGGTCGGGGTGTGTTCTCCCCAAACTCTCCTGCAGGTCAGGAAGGAATGGGGGATGGGGCTAAAAACCCTGACAATGGCCCAGATTTGCTGTCTAATACATGACACAAGGAAAGAAAGCTCAGAGACCTTAAGACAAACCAGCAAGTAAGACTTCTAAAAGCAGTGGAAATTTATAGAGCAAAATAACACCAAGAAGAAAGCTCACCAGAAAAGCACTAGTATCTAATCTGGTGGGGTGGGTCCCCTTGAGTCTGGCCAAATACAAAGCTCTGCATTCCCAGAAGACTCCACAAGGTCATATGAAGAACTACAGAAAGAACAACTCTCTAGGAGCCGAGTTGAGCAACTGCCTGAACTGCCACAAAAAAAAATTCAAGTTCCAAAGAGCCAAAGTGGAGTGAACACAGTGACATTCAGCAGAGATTCCAGAAAGGTCAAGCCTTAGGAGTAGAGCTAAGTTATCTCCAGAGGGAAGTCTATTCTAAACCAGCCCTAACAGTTTAAAAGCAAGTCTTGAAAAGAACACAAGTAAATTAACTCTTGCAAGGCAAAACTTCACTAAGGGAGACAAAAGAATCAAAGCATTTAAAAACAATTCATTTAAAATATCTGTACTATAATAACAGAAAATTACACAATATATAAAGATTACTAAACATATAAAGCAGGAAAATATGGCTTAAAATCAAGAGACAAGTCGTTCGACTGAAATAAACACAGAAATCACAAATATGATAAAATTATCATTCTAGCTAATAAGCTAAGAAATGGTTGAACCACATGAGGAAAATGGGGAATTAAAAGGAAATTTGTAAGAAATTTAAAGCACATTTTTGAGAAATGGACCAAACTAAGACACAATATCTAGGGATGGTACTTACGAATGATATTAATTTGTTAATAGAATATAACTACTGTAATGTTAGGGATACATATGTGATGTGTATAATAAAAATCAAAGGTATGGCTGCTATAAAAAGCCAGGATTGTGATTACTTTTAGAAGAAAGGGACAGAGTTCTGACTGGGATAATGTACCTGAGCAGCTTTCAGGTAGCTTTTAAAGTTCTCTTTCTAGACCTGGGTGGTGGTTACAAGGCTGATGACTTTATAATTTATTCAACTATAACATATGTTTTATACTATTTTCTGTATGTTGTCTTTTTAAGTTTTTAATAATCTCTTGAAACCATCTGCTTATCTTCCATCTCAACACCTAACATATCAGTTCAGAAGGTAATAAACTCCCACTTGCATTTAAACAAACTAGCCAGCTTTCAGTTTGTCTACACTGAATCTAATTTCCATTCTGTAAACAAGGTGATAGACTGGATACATAGTAGATACTTTCTCTTGTTTGTTTTTATGTGGTGCTAAGGATGGAACCCAGGGCCACACACATGCTAAGGCAAGCACTCTGTCCCTGAGCTACAGCCCCAGCCAATACTTAATAATAAAATGAGTATGAACTTTTTAAATATATACACAAAAATAAAATAGACCCTCTAATTTTAATCTTCATATATTAATAAAACTCTATAACCTATACTTTGACATTTCTTATTTGGTAGTTCTATACACACTTGAAAATATTAAAACTGCACAACTTTGAAATACCTCATAATTGAAATTTTTACCTAGTTTTATGACCTTTCCTCTTCCCCATTACCTAATTCCAAACAGGTAAATTCAAAATGCTCTACTTTAAGGGGAAACTAAGTTCAACTATAAATTCTGCAAGCATATAAGGAAAATGAAAAGAAAACAGAAACCATTTGAATAAAAATATCTGTCTGCATATAGTAAGGAACTAGTAAACATTTTAAACCATTCACAGGCATAAAGCTTTTCTAGTGTGACATGTGAAAACCCATCACTCATAGCAACCTTCTATTCAGAGGCCTGCACATTAAAGCTCACTACGAACACAACTTATTGTCAGTGAGGTCATAAATAGACTGTCCCACTAAGTACATCAACCCTCTGACTCATGCACTGTTAATAATGAAAAGAGATTCTGGTAATAGAAGTGAATGTACTATTCAAACTAGTGTAAAAAAAATATACCATTTGTTCACTTCATTTTGCTCCTACTGGCCTGAAATTTTTCATTCAAAAAAATAAAGAACTTCAAAGTAGGAGAAGAATTATCTGGACCTTGTCACATTGTCAATTGTGGTAGACAGAAGAAAATGTGTTTACTTTCTCAAGAATAATAAGTAATCTAGAGTTAGAACACAAGTTAGGAACCAAATTTCATATTTCTCCTTTTCTTTATTTAGCAGGCTTTGTTTTGTTTTGCTTTGCTTTTTGGTACTGAGGATTAAAGCCAGGGGCACTTTTTACTGAGCCACATTCCCAGCCCTTTTTATTTTTTATTTTGAGACAGGGTCTCACCAAATTGCCCAGCCTGGCCTTAAATTTGCAATCCTCCCACCTCAGCCACCCAAATCACTGGGATTACAGGCATGTGCCAATGCACCAGCAGTAGTTATTTCTTTCTTGAAAGTAAGCCAATATTTAATTTTACATCTGTATGAAAGGAACATTTGTAATTGAAAAGCAGTATTTAGGTCTGAAATTTCTTTTGCTCAAATTTTAGATTTTAGCCTTCCACACTCGAGTCATGGGTAGAAGCACCAAATGTATGTAAAGCCCTTTCAGTGATTCACTCCTCCACATGTGTTCTGGGTTTGCTCTATTCACAATACAGAGGAGATAAAAATAAAGAAAGGGAAGCTAAATGGGAACGACTTTTTCAGCATCTTCATGAGCCAATGATGAGTAGCATAGTACTTTAACCTTTTGCCTCCATTAACTTCATTATGCTGGGAAATCATACCTTTTTGCCAAAATAGAAAAGAGATGCCAATGGCACCACAAAACAGAGGAGGAATAATAGCATGAATAAATGTAGCATTCAACTATTCTCATTTCAAAAATCACTACAAAAGATGGCAGCAGTCGAGCTCAGCGGCACATGCCTATAATCCAGCAGCTCAGGAGGGTGAGGCAGGAGGATTTCGAATTCAAAGCCAGCTTCAGCAAAAAAAAAAAAAAAAAAAAGAGGCATTAAGCAACTCAGCTGAGACCCTATGTCTAAATAAAATACAAAATAGGGCTGGGATGCTCGGAGGTCAAGTGCCTCTGAGTTCAATCTCTGATAAACCCCCCCTCGCATAAAAAGATCAAACTAACTTAGGGACTCCCTTTTCTTTTTTAATTACACCTATTCATTGTCAAAATATTTTACCTATTGCTTTTCTCTATATAATCACTATTTTTTCCCTCAGTCTCCCCTGTTTATACCTTCCAGCAGCAAGTAAAACAGAAAGGCATTCCTCAAATGTTCTAGTTATATTCAGAACTCCTAACCTAGAACCTACTCAAACATGAAACTTTTAACCTTAAACATTCTATAAACTCTAACAAGAAAGCAGTTATACTAACAATGTTTGTTGATTAAAATATTATATTAACAAAAAAAAACTAGCAGAATGCAATAATAGTTTTAAATAAATCTGTATTTTACCCATCACAAGAGTTACCTACATTTTTAAGAACTGGAGCACACACATAGGTTTGAAATATATTATTGAATTGGCCTAAAGACAATACCTTTAGATGTGAATACAGATTAAAGATCAAAACATTCCATACCAATTTGGATATTCTCTGCCAACAGACTAAGAACCAAAGTTTAGATCTCAAACTTGGTGTGTCAACAGAATCACCCACAAAGCTTGTTAAAACTCTATTTCTGGGCTGGGGTTGTGGCTCAGTGGTGGAGCGCTTGCACGTGTGGGGCACTGGGTTCAATCCTCAGCATTACATACAAGTAAATAAATAAAATAAAGGTGATATATATATTTCTAAGCCCTACCACTAACCAAATCTGACTTGTAATTCAGCATTTGTCCAATAGATGGCACCACGCTTATACCAATCAAAGGAAAGGTGCTACAGCAAAACAACAACAAAAACTAACAGTAGTAATCAAACAACACTGTAATTTCAACATAAAAATACAATGGTTAATTGAAATTTTACTTTTTCCTCTTTGGCTTTATAGGGAGAATTATTTGCTGCTATCTACAGAATCATGTTCATAAACAAAACAAAACTTTTAACAAGTCATACCATAAATATTACCACATAGAACTGTTACTTTAATGCTATTATATTTCATCAAATCTAAAATGCCACTGATTATAAGACACAACACTATTTTACGTGCTGGAAAGAAATGGGGGGAAGTGCATCAAAATAAATCCTGACACAATTTTTTATTATTTAATTTTTTTAATGCTGATTGTAAGAATTCCAATTTCTCACTTAATTAAAAATAATTTAATCAGACATTATTAACTGTTTTCATAAATTTGTCTATATTTTCTACTGTTTCAATGCTGATTCACAGAATATTTCTGAAGATACTAAACAAAATTAAAGCTAACATGAGAAATATTAACAATGCTTATACATCAATTAGAGTGGTGACAAAATGAACATTTATGAGTATACCTTTGAGTACACAGGCAAATAAATCAGAACTGCTGCTTTACTGACAGTAACTATAAAATCCTATCTAGTATTAAGCCTTAACTCATGAGTCATACTAACAATCACTCGCTTAACCTAGATTAAATTCATTGCTAGACTTTCTTGTTCATGTCTGCTCGATCCCTGCCATCCCACACAATAAGAGTAAGTTTTAAAAGCTAAATCAGCTCATAATCCTCTTAATTAGACAAGTGGAATAGTTTTTCTCTGGCACTTTGAAGAAAATTGTCCTATTATCCGCAAGGATCTTGAAGGCAGGAACTTCGCCTCCTAGAGGGCATGGATTTAACTTTGTTCACTGTTATCTCCTTATTTCTTTGCACATGGTTTGTATACAAGAAATGTCTGATGAATGGAATGAATTAATGAATCTAACTCTGGATACTTTCCCAACTTCTCATCTTGTCAAGCCTTCTCCTTGTATAAGATGCTGCTCTTGGCTTTTCTCCTGTTCCCTCAAAACTTCCCACCAGGCCTTTGAAACTTGTTAACCTCTTTTAGAGAAATGATTTTACCAAACTGCTCAGCAAGGTTGACTTCTTCTGTTTCTTCAGATCTCTACTTTTTAAAGGGCACTTTCTCAAAGACATGTACCTTGTTTAAAAAAATCCCCTTCCTAAACATAAATATTGTAACTACACCCATATCATTTATTTCATTATGAGTTAACTGTCTCACCAGATTTTTTAATTCTAGGAAGACAAAGACCATGTGTTCTGACAGAAAAAAAAATGTATATTCAGTGCCTATTCCAAGATGAAATACATACTACAGGCTTAATAAATGTTAGATGAGTGAGAGAGAGACGGAGAGACAGAGAGATTGATTCAGACACACAAAGGGCTTCCTGCGTCTTACTGCTTTGGAAATAATCTTTATGTAACAGTCTAATCATGTTACAAAACTTTACCCTAAAATATCATTATAGCTTTAGATTATATCTTCTAGCAAACATGTTTAATTTTTTAAGGTTCTTGCTATGGTAATAAGTCTTAATTGTCAAAGATTTTATTAAAATCTTTTTGCTTACATTTTCTTCTAATGTTTTTATTTTTAAAAAATTAGCTCTTTAGGGGGCTGGGATCGGGGCTCAGCAGTAGAGCGCTCGCCTAGCACAGGCGGAACCCGGGTTCGATCCTCAGCACCACACAAAAATAAAGGCATTGCGTTGTGTCCATCTACACCAAAAAAATAAACTTTTTTTTTTTTATTAGCTCTTTAGGGCTGGGGTTGTGGCTCAGTGGCAGAGCACTTGCCTCACACATGTGAGGCACTGGGTTTGATCCTCAGCACCACATAAAAATAAGCAAACAAAATAAAGATATTATGTCCATGTATAACTAAAAAAATATTTTTAAAAAATTACCTCTTTGGGGCTGGGCTTGTGGCTCAGTGGTAGAGAGCTTGCCTAGCATATGTCAGACCCTGGTTCAATCTTCGGCACCAAGTAAAAATAAATAAATAAATAAAGGTATAAAAAATTTGAAAGAATTTTTTAAAAATTAGCTCTTTATTTCATCTGGCATTTAATGTGGTATAACTAAGATGAGTGTTTTCCAAAATGATGGCCATTATACTCAATTCATGTCATCTTTAGATTAACTCTGGGTTCAATTCTGTTTCCTTGATATAGTTATCTACTTATATGCCAGTTCCACACATTTTAATCCAATGGATCATGTATCATGATTTACTTAGGTAAGTCCACCTGCATTGTTCTCACAAATAAACTGCAAAACCATTTGGGCATGTTTCAAGAATATTCCCATTGCAGTTCTGCTACAGTTATAGATTTGGGGGAAGCTGACATATTTATATTAGTGTTTCTAACTATGTAATAAGGAAAATTATGCTCCATCCTTTTCATTAATGATGCTATTTATTCAATTTCCTTATCTACCTAACATTTCCAAAATAATGCCAAATACTAATAAGAACAAACCTCTTTGACCACTTCCTAACTTCAGTAAGCATTTCCAGTATGTGATCATCAATAAGCATAATACTGGCTACTAGTGTGAAATATGTGTTTTCAAGTACATTTATTGTGCTATTGTTTATTTAAAACAGTATATAAAATATCATTCAATTATTACTTTATTAAGAGTTTATTTGAACTGATTGTCAAAATATATAACATTTTACAATAGCCAACAAACACCATGAGATTCTCTTTTCCTTTCACCTAAAACAAATAAAATTATGTATTAAGTCATCCTATCATTCCTGAAATAAACTCCTTTTGGTCATGTAATATTTTCCTTTATCATAATGCTAACCCTATCTGCTAATATTTTATTATAATGTTCATATCTAAATACATAAGCAAAACTGGTTTGAAGGAGTTCGCCATTGTTGTTTCCTTTATTTTTCTACATGGGTCTCACTATGTTGCCCAGGCTGACCTCAAATCCTGGGCTCAAGTAATCCTCCTGCCTCAGCTTCCTGAGTAGTTGGGACTACAGGTGCATATAATAACATAACCTTGGAGGTTTGGTGTTTTTTTTATTTTTTTTTATTTTATTTTTACTTTTTATTTTTTTTTATTGGTTGTTCACAACATTACAGAGCTCTTGACATAGGAGGTTTGGTTTTGACCTTTATCCATTTTGGGAGGAGAGATTTATCCTTCTTTCTCTAAATAGATTTAATTATCTCTGCCAATATTTCAATTTATTAACAAGCATTTATTAACAAATACTGTGGACTTGTCAGACACTGGCACTATACACATAAAAAATGATTTGTGTTCCCATAAAACTCATATGTTGAAATCCTAAATCCTCAGTGTGATGGTATGAGGAAAAGGGGTTAATTAGGCTTTGAGGATAATCCTATTCATGGGATTAGTGCCCTTATAAAAGGGACCTCTCTTGCCCTTTGTCACCATGTGATAGGAGGTCACAGGGAGATGACAGCAGTCTAAGAGAGAGGAAACAGGTCCTCATCAGACACTTGTACCTTGATCTTGGACTCTCCAACCTCCAGAACTGTAAGAAACAAGTATTGCTGTAAAAGCCACCCAATCTATAGTAATCTTTGTCATAGCAGCCAAGACTAAGAAAATACATAACCCTGGTGCAAAATATTATGTGAACAACAATGAAGAAATACATACGGAAGTGTACATATGTATGATCAATACATATATATGTATTGAGAGATATATATATATATATATATACACCAAAGCTACACAGGGAGACTTCACAGAATTGAAACCTAAAAATCTTAAAGGCAAGTATGAGAAACAGAAAGGAGAATAAATATTCCAAAACTTTTTTGTGAAGAAATCATTTACACTTGCTCTCCAATAATTGTAAATGGTATGTTTACATTTCCTATAAGATGATGCTATGTTACTAATGGCAACCTGAAATTATGTATTGGTATGATTATTAGCAAGGCCTACATTTCTTCCCACATTATGTACATAAGACTTAGTATTTGTAGATTTTCTTGTTTTTAAAAACTCATCCTTAATTCTTGGGTTTTCCCATTACTCTTTCAAATTTACCGTATTTCTTATTGTTCCCTGCCAAATAACACTGCGGCTTTCTACAATCTTTAGCTATTCAGCATTTATGAACTCCAAAACTCAAAGAACTAGCACAGGCTGAAATATTTAGAACAAGACAAGCAGCAAAAATTTAACATTCACATTTCATCATGATGCTGGTATAGTTTTCATGTTGCATGGTCTCTTTGAGATTATGAGAATTTCTTCAACACTGATCTACAGCCAGGCTCTGAGCTATCTTATTAAATTATAAAGTCTTGAATGTAAACTGAAAGAAACTCAGGATTTTTTGTAACATGGTATCTGACAGAAAGTGTCCTCAGACAATACATTATGGTAATTTGAAGAGTGCAGTATGTACATAGCTGAGATTAATCATAAAACAGTACATATTGCTTGTAGTATAAACTGGCCCAACCACTCAAGAGGCCAAGTGTATTCAAATTTTGAAAATGTACACACCATTTAAGCAAATTTCTTTCTATGAATTTACCCACCCCCCCCAAAAAAAATCAAAAAACATACATGGATATATAGTTAAGAACATTCTTTCAGTGCATCAGTGTTTTATAATACTGAAAATTGCAAATTTTCAACAGGAAAAGATGTTCAAATAAATGTAATGGAATATTATAAAGTTATGTGAAATTACCAAAATCTGTAAGAAATGATGGAGAGAGATGGACAAGGCAATTTATGGAAAAAAACATAAGACATCATATTATGCTTAGTTGTACTAAAACAGCAGGCATTAGTTAAATGTATATACTAATAAAAATTTTATTTATCTATAAAAGTTACATTTAAATAAATTTAAAATTAAGTTCCTCAGTCACACTAGCCACATTTCAACCGCTTAAAGAGCCACATGCAGCTAATGGCTATCATTTCTGACAGAGCAGATATGGAATATTTCCACCATTATAGAAGTAATACTGAATAGAAAAAGAAACAGAAATAATGAAAGAAATATATGTAGGAAAAATGACTGCAGTGACTCAGAAGTATGAAACATGAGGATTACAAATTGGAAGCCAACCTGGGCAACTCAGATTCTGAATCAAAATAAAACATAACAAGGTCTTGGAATATAGCTTAGTGGCAGAGCACCTCTGGGTTCAATCCAGTACAGGGGAGAAAAAAACTGGAAACATTTAAACAACAAATAACAACTTTTAGTTTTTAAGTTTTTGCTAATCTTATTTTCTAAATTTAAAAATAATCAACTACAATGGATTTTTCTATGTACTAAAATCAAATTTTTTAAAAAACAATGAAATTTTTAGAAAATAAAATGCCCCATCTATAAATAAAGATTGCAGATTAATTTTTTTTCTTTTTTTACAAAAGGGGAAATTATGGAACAAACTACAAACTTAGAGAAGTATTTTTTCAATTACTACTTTGCTGCTTTGAAAATGTCTTTTTAAAAAATATTTTTTAATTGTCAATGGACCTTTATTTTCTATTTATTTATATGTGGTACTGAGAATCAAACCCAGTGCCTCACACATGCTAGGCAAGCACACTACCACTGACCCACAATCCCAGCCCATATATCATTTTTTTAAATCTCTTTCTTTGCAATTTATTTAAAAAGGGATTACTGAGAACCACTAACAAAGTTTGGGGATTTTGCCCTGTATCCAAATGTGAGTTATCTTAAATCTGACCATAAGTTATTATAGCTATTAATTTATTTTAACGTAAGATGAATTCTTCTTATGCTTCCTTAAAATGAAGCATTCCCTAGAAAAGTGAAAAAATATCAATAGTCACACAGATCAGCTCAAATCTGAGTTTCCTCTCAAAAAATAAGTAAGAGTGTGTCTCTATGTCATTCTTTCCATCTGAGCCTCCATGGTAGCAAATGATTTTTATCTCACATCTTTTATAGCAAGGCAACAGTTTCCATGGAAACCACAAGGCAAACATCCACTACTGCTTCCAAGGACATTGTAAATACATGTAAACTAAGGTAACAGCTTACTTTCTCTTATTAATATTTTAAAATTCAACAATAGTTAGTTACTGCTTTTGTTGTGTTGTCTCTGTGAATAAATCTATAGGTAAGTAATTCTATGCCCCTCAAGCATCAACCAGCCTCTAGAAATCAGGTATGTGTGCGGTAAAGGGCAGGAGGTTCCAGAAAGCTGTGGAGCCAGCATGTATTCCAGATGATGTCATCTCTTACAAGACAGCAAATCAAAATAGAAATCAGTGAAGCACTTTAACAAAAAAAGACAAAACCTCCTTCCAATAGCATGGTAGAGCATATAAATTTAACTAGGCCAAGAAGCTGATTAAAATAAGGGGGAAAAGGCAAAAATAAATCACAACCGAAGAAGTGGTCACTCACCTCTCTCAACATATTGTTTTCTTTTTCCTTCTGTTCCAAAAGGCTTTCTAGGTGGTGGACATGCATCTCTGCCTCTGCCAGCCGTCTTGTTCTTTCATGGTCTTCCTCAGTAGCCTTGGCAGACAGACCTTTGCTCTGCAACATCTCCAAAAGCTTCTTAATGGACTCATCCCGAGCATTTAAGGTTTGCTTCTGCGTCTCAATACGAAGCTCCATTTCCTCCAGGGTCTTTCGTAGAAGGAACAGCTCTTTGGCCTGCCGCTCATGCTCAGCATGCAGCCTCTGGAAGTTCTCTTCTGTCAGCTCTGCTACACAAGGTTCACCTGTCCTACTGCTACTGTCTTGCTGAAACAACTGATTCAGGTCCCTCTGGATCCGCAATTCATCCTGGAGAGCCTGGATTGTCATCTGCATGTGCTAGAACCAAGACAAAAAGAAAAACCCAAATCAGCTTTCCCCCTCAAGTAGCAAAAACAGAGCAGCTTGGGAGGTGCTGAAAATAACTACAAGGTATGCCTTCAGCAAATCAGGATTCAACTTATTCTGTTTTATAGTTTCTTTAAAAACAACTGAGATAATCTGCAAAATGTCAGTAATTCAACTTGCATTTACTCTCAACATGAAGTATTCTCAACATGAAGTATTCATATTCATGAAGTGTATCACTGAGCCACATCGATAGCCCTTTTTATTTTGAGACAGGGTCTTGCTACATTGCCAAACTGACCTCAAACTGCTCAGCCTCCTGAGTCATTGGGATTACAGGTGTATGACACTGCAACCGGCTCCAACATGTGTACTATTAATTTTGATTTTTACTGACAAGGACACTGAGCTTAGGGAGGTTTAAGTAACCTAAGAACACATGGTGACAGAACTGGCTTCAGAGAATCAGTATCTTAATACATCTTTTTTTTTTAAGATCTATTTTTTAATTATAGGTGGACACAATATCTTTATTTTATTTTTATGTGGTGCTGAGGATCAAACCCAGTGCTTCACACATGTTAGCTAGTTAATACATCTTTTTATTGAGAATCTTGATCTTCTACAGTTGTTAAAAATCTTTAAAATATGCTGGCATTTAAATGCATTTTAAGAATCATATTCATAAATTAAAATTAAAATACCTAATAATTTATTATAAGTTTATTCTTGGTAAGAAAAAGTAGTGCTTTTAAGCATTAGAAGACTACTTGCTAATAAAATAATACCCCAGCTGGAAACTATTTTAAAAAGCTGATGTCTTTGCATTAAAAACAAAAAACTGGGGGTTGGGGTTGTTGCTCTGTCACAGAGCACTTGCTTATTGTGCCAAGGCCTGGTTTCAAGCTTCCAACCCAGTACTGCAAAAAATAAATAATATCCTCTAACCTGCCCCCATTCTTCCCTTTAAAAGTCACCATAAACATTGTGAAAAGAAAAATTAAAAGAGTTCAAAAAATATTTGTAACATACACAGGAAGTAAAGATTATTTTCCTAACATAAAGATGTCTTAAAATAGATTTTTTTAAAAATGGCCCAGTAATAAAATGGGGAAGGATAAGAACAGCTGAGTCACAAGAGGGAATACATAGTACTAGTAGATATGTAAATAGATACAATAAAATAAATGTAAAAAAAATAAAATAAAAAAGAAATTAAAATAACCAGTCAAAAGTATGGGGAAATGAGACTGAGTGCTGTGGTGCAGGCCTGTAATCCCAGCTGCTCAGAAGGCTGAGGTGAGAGGATGGCAAGTTCAAAGCCAGCCTCAACAACTTTGTGAGACCCTGTCTCAAAATAAAAAATAAACAGGGCTGAGGTTAAGTGGCTCAGTAGTTAAGTGCCCTTGGGTTCAGTCCCCAGCAATCACCCCCATGCACCCCCCTCCAAAAAAAAGTATGGGGAAATGAAATGGTTATTTCTAGACATTGCACGGTGGAACTTTAAATCTGTACAGGTACTTTGAGAAATAATTTGTATGTCCAAATTGAAATTGTGCATACTTTTAATCCATCATTTACATCTTTGCCAATTTATCCTCAAGAAGAGTTTGGATATGTGTACAAAGATAGGTGTACAAAAGTACCATTCACAATAGTGAAGAATATTTATTAGTAGTTATAAATAAATAATTTAATATCCGTAAGTAGAATTTTATGCAAATATCTTCCCAATTTTTTATTGAGGTAAAATACATATAGCATAATATTTATCATCTTAACTATATTCAAGTATGCAGTTTAGTGGCATTAAGTACATTTATATTGCTATAAAATAATCACTACCATCCAACTTGCAAAATTGAGATTCTATACCAATTACACCAGAACTACTCATTCCCTTCTCCTCTTAGCCTTTTAGCAGCACTATTCTACTTTCTATTTTCATAAATTTGACTATTCTAGACAATCATGGAAATGGAATCTATAGTTTGTGTCTATGATTGTATCTCATTTCACTTAGCCTAATGTCCTCAAGGTTCATCTGTGTTGTGGCATATATCATAATTTTTTCCTTTTTAAGGCTGAAAAACATATGTAGGCATTTTTTAAAAATATTTTTGAATGAGTAAAATACATTCATATGACTCAAAATTGAAGAGTTGAGAGGAGAAGGAGATGGGGTGTGACTGCTAATGGTCAAGGATTATTGGTGACAAAATGTTCTGGAAGTAGGTAGGGTGATTGGTGTAAAACTTTATTTAATATGCCGAAAGCCACTAAATTGTATACTTTGAACACGTGAACTTTATGGTATGGGAATTCATATCTTAAAAAGCTGTTTAAAAAAAAACTCAAGAGGAATAAAATAAGTATATTAAAATGTTTTTAGAAATTTCCCCTCAATTATTCTAGTTTTTTAAAAAATGAAAATTACTTGGGGGGGGCTGGGTTTGTGGCTCAGTGGTATAGAGTACTTGCCTAGCACAAGTGAGGCACTAGATTCGATCCTCAGCATCACATGAAAATAAATAAACAAAATAAAAATATTGTGTCTATCTATAACTAAATAAAATAAAAATAAGTTTTTTAGTTGTAGATGAACATAGTACCTTTATTTTATTTATTTATTTTTATGTGGTGCTAAGAATCAAACCCAGGGCCTTGCATGTGCTAGGTGAGCGCTCTACCACTGAGCCACAACCCTAGCCCTGTATACTCATTTTAAAATCAAAATTTGGATCATCCTATACTTGTAAGGCATGTGCTCTACCACTGAGCTACAGCCTTAGCCCCTATAATCTGCGTTTTTATACTTAAAGATTATATATTGTGACCAGAGATTTTGTTAATAAATATAAACCTAAATTGTTCTTAATTTATGCAAAGTATTAAATTCTATAGACTAGTTTCTTTCAGTGGACTATGAGGACTATTTTGGTTTGAGTGCCAGTTCTGTCACCATGTAATTCTCTGAAGCCTAGTTTCTTTCTTTACCCTCCAAAGTTACTTTTCTTAGTGAATTTATGCCAAAAAAAAAAAAAATGAGAAGTTCAATAAGAAAACTGATTTCTAGGTATAACCATTCCTCCTTTTTTGAATATTTATCATTAATTCACAGAAGCCAGGAGAAGTATATGTTGGCTAAGGCTAATAGTGTCACACATTGACACATATGATTAAATCTAGCGTGGCAATTTTTTGATGAAGAAAATACAAACTACTGATGTGTCTATGAAGCTCTGCTCCCACCCAGTTCACTATAAATTTAAAACAATGCTCTGATGGGTGGCCTAGTAGGCAATTTTCTCCATTGAATACAAATCAGCATTCTCTCTTTAGACTACAATCACGCTAGATTTATAAAAATTCCTGCCAACTGCTTTGGAAGATAAAAAAAGAAGTAGGCTAAAAGCCAGGCTACTCCTTCTCCAGCATATTCACAAGAAGATAAAATGAGCATACTCACAAACTTCATATACATTTAAACAGATTCACTGATTTTAGTGGAAAGATCTCGTAGGAGAATTTCTACTCCAGAATTCTGCTCCTGACATTGCAAAATTATCTTACACTCCAAATTTTATAACACTCTACTTGTCTACTTTTCATTCTAAACTTAGCTTGATAAAACACTTAAATGTAAAACACTAAAATTTACTCTAAGGATTATGCTACTATTACACCAAGCTGGACCTCAATGAAATGGGAGGATTCTGAGAATAACAACAGTGAAAATTCTTCAATACCTGACGGGGACCTATGACTTTTATTGGAAAAATTATCATGATTTTGTCTTTCACATTATAATTTTTATCTATTTAACTTCCCAATCAAACTACATGCCTTTTGAGGGTATTAACTCCTACTTGCATTTGTGTCCTCACCATATGGCACCATGCCTGGTACACAGATGGTCCTCAAAAAAATTTTTTTTTTTTTTTTTTTTTTTTTTAGTATTTGCTGAATCAATGAACTAATGGGATTGTTTTAATTTAGTTGTTTTTTGCCTATTTAACCTTTCTATCTTCCTAACTATACTGATAAGTATTGTCAGACTTGGGATGTTTTAGGAATAACATTCTGTTCACATCTCCTGTACATCTACTTATACTCTTTAATATGTTGCCTGTTCTTTACTCTCCATCATTAGGTTATAAATTGGTTTGAATTGGTTTCCAGGAATTTTATTACACTGAGATCATTCATCCATAGTTTTCCTGCTTCAAAGGACAAGAGACATACCAATGATGTCTCCTTTCCTACTCTTTAACTTCAGAGAAGAAACAGAATGGAGCTGCAACAAATCACAGAAGGCATCATACAACTATGATGACTATATAGACACTGCTTTGCCACAAAAGTTATGAGATTCAATTCTGTAGCTTTCTTAGAAGTTGGTTCAATTTAACTAGCATACTACTGTGGGGATAAATGAGAAAGAAAGAACAGGAAAAAGGAAGGAAGGATTTTGTGAAGAGAAGCACTGAAACAAAGTAGTATCCCAAACCATACATCACAATAGTAAAAATTTCATATTAAGCAATGCCAAGATTAAAGAGACTCATTCATTAAAAATAACATCAATTATTACTTTCTAAAAATGTTAAAACTAAAATTAATCACCAATCCGATTCCATAACAACCATGTCCTTAGTAATTAGTTTGAGAATGCTGTTGGTAATAAGCAATGGGAGGAATTACAAGGGTCTATAAAGTTACTGTTCATTCTAGCACCGTTTTCTTTTCTTTCTTGGTGCTGAGAATCAAACTTAATAGAACATATTAAGTACATGTGCTACCACTGTGCTATACCCACCATCCCCCCAAAAATATTTTCTTGCTTCACACTCTAACCCCAAAATTTCAAGCATCTGTAACAGAGGTAAATGAGGTATACAAAATTTCCAAATTTGGTCACTGAAATAATAGTATATAAATCAACAACGAGAAAGAAAGGCAGAGAAAAGGAAGGTTAGGTGGTAAGAATGAGCTATGAAAGCATTAACAGCTCATCTTGGCAATACTGTTACTGTGAATGGATTTTGCTGAATGAACACAGATTGGAGGGAAGAGGCTTGGCTATCTGAGGGGAGTCCCTGCTGACACTCAGCTGTATTGTGTAGCATATATTGTACAGCCTACAAGGGCCAATTTAGTGTCAAGCAGAGCTGTGTCACCACTGAAGTTACTGTGTGATCAAAGCTCATCACCAAGTTATGGAATTTTTCCGCCAAATCCCATCCCCACTACCACCTTTCCTTCAGAATAAAGGAAGAAGCAAGGACCAGTACAGAGTTCATAACCTTACAGTCTCAAAAAAGCACTAATGCACAGTACTATTGTTTTAGGTGCATTCACATAAATTATCACTAAAATCAGCAGCAGCAGCAGCAGCATTTAAATTAAGATGAAACTAAATTATTTATATCAATAATCATCTCTGGGGAAGAAATTGCAAAAAGTATACATAAAGAGTATCTGTAAATCAAAATTATTCAAAATTATTCACATTTTTAAGACTTAGCATTTTTAGTAACATGCTTTCTTATAAAACTCAAATCCAGCTATTAGACTAATCCAAATGAAAGTCACTACACAAAGTAGCTGACAGACTTTAACAAGTAATCCACTTAAGAAGATTAACTGATTCCAGATCAGCAACATCCTAATTTACAAGTGTGTTTTTCAATATACTGTACTGTATATATCCCTGCGGCATAAGTAAAATATAGGTAGCCGGATTAGTACACAAAAGAAAATGTCAGCTAGTTCTTCTAATGTTGAAATTCTAGTGTAGAGCAACTTGAGGCTAAAAGGTATATATGAACAGGTTTACAAATTTTGTCCAAAATCTATTTCATTAAAAGTATTGGGACTCAGGGTGTAGCTCAGGATTGAAGGGCTTGCCTAACATGCAGGAGGCTCCTGGGTTTAATCCCCAGCACCACAAAAGGAAAAACAAAAAAAGTATTATTTACAAATATAAATCAATCAACCTACCTCATTCCACAGCCACAGAGATGTTCCCCTCCTCAAGAAATTATCCTACTCCAACCAAAGAACTTCAGTTTTCAACTTCCAATTTTTCATGTTTTTTTCATATTATAAACCATGGCTTTCAAGTTCAAGGCTAGGCTAGAAAACTTCGCAAGAGCCTGTCTCAAAATTTTAAAAAGGGCCAGGCGCATGTCTATAATTCCAGCCTCTCCGGAGGCTAAGACAGGAGGATAGTGAGTTCAAAGCCAGCCTGAGCAAAGCATGAGGCACTAAGCAACTCAGTGAGAACATGTCTCTAAATTAAAAAATACAAAACAATAGGGCTGGGATGTGGCTCAGTGGTTGAGTGCCCCTGAGCTCAATCCCTAGTACCCAACCAAAAAAAAAAAAAAAAAAAAAAAAAAATTTAAAAAAGGTAAAGCATCACTGGTTCAAGCCTCAATACCTTAAAAAAAAAAAAGTGCCACAGATCCATTACCACTCACTGCTGATCCCATAGCATTCCCTTTTTACGCTATTCTATCACCAATCTTCCAGCCACTAACCATCAATCTCATCTTTTTCAAGTGCTTTTTTTAATCTTATTTTACCTTATTATCTCCCCCTTATTATCTATTACCTTATTATCTCCCTATATGTTCTCTACTGATAAAACACATTTTCATATGCAGATATCACAGAAGTCTCTTCACATCTTCATTGCTTCTACCTACATCTTCTAATATGTTGCCAATTCTTTGGCCTCAAAACAATAGTTTTGAATTACTTAAGCAAATCATTTGCTTCCCAAGACCTGTTTCTTCACCTATAAAAAGGGGCTGAATTCAGTATCTGTCAAACTTGCTCAGAGTTTAGTCAGTAGATATACATCAACTTCCACTCTTTGTTCCAAGCAAAGCTGTGTTCCTTTTCTTTGTTTTACAGATTTAATTTAGACTAGTAATTGTCAGTCCTATCACATATTTGAATAATCTGGAAGGTTTGAGGACATTCCAGAGCCCAGGCATCAATTCCTCAGAGATTCTGATTTGACTGGTCTGGGGCCGACTTAGCTAAGAGTTTACTTTTCTTTCTTTTTTTTTTTTTTTTTACTATATAAAACATAGTTGGACTGGGATTGTGGCTCAGAGGTAGAACGCTTGCCTAGCACATGCGAGGCCCTGAGTTCTATCCTCAGCACCATGTAACAAAAAATTTTAAAAAATAAGGGTATTGTGTCCAACTACAACTAAAAAAATAAATATTAAAGAAAAAGCACATAGTTGATAATTCCAAATTCTGAAAAACACTGGCTACAATTCTTGGTCCTACATTCATGTCCTACAAATCTGTGTGACATCTGAACCTAGATTCCTTACAGAGGTCCAAATTCTGAAATCCAAAAATATCTGAAATCTAAGACTGTTTTTGCAAACCACTAGAAATCTCACCAGCAAACTTAGAATGCACAAGACTGTTTTTAGTTTTTATTTATCCTACTGTAAATATTTATACCTATCACAGAACAAATACACAAGAAAAAAAAAACATAGGATTACATTTATGTACAAACTTTATAGTGTTAGGAATCAAGATGGTGCTAAGGGAAATAACCAGAAGAGGTCACAAAGGGATAATTCTGATTGTTGATAATAAGATATTTTTTCATCTGGGTGTTACATCTAAGTGTATATTCACATTGTAAAAATTCAAAGTATATGCACTTAGGATTTGTGTATTCGCTATTAATGCTATATTTCAATGTGAATTTTACTTTAAAAATTGTATGATACCATATTTGCAAGAATAAATCAACATGTTCTGTTTTTCTCTGTAAGCTCTATTAAATTTTATTTCTCTGCAAGCTCTATTAAATTTATTTCACAGAAGTGGGCCCAACAGACCAAATGCATTTGGAGTTTAATTGAGATAACCGAGCTTTGGATGGTTGCAGGAGGCCCTGTTGACCAATTGATTAAGCTATAAACAATTAACTAGATAAGGTGTAAACAGCTGACTGGTTGACAAACTAAGCTGCAGCCAACTTTTCTATGCATCTTCCATTTTCTATAAATACTGACAGATCAAGTTGTTGGCTGGAGTTCTCAGGACCTGCTCTGGTCTGTGAGCTGCTCAATTCATGAACTGTTCTTGTTTTGGTTTTGTTTTGTTTTGTACAAGTAAACTCTACTAAATTTAATTAATTTAATTCTAAGAAAATCTCCTTTTAAAACCTCTTTCACATATCTCTACCTCTGGCTTACTATCTCCATCTTCATCTATCTTTCTCCACCATCTCTTTCTAATACCTTTCTAATACCTCAGACAACAATTTCAAAAAAGAAATGCCAGGCTGGAGTTGTGGCTCAATGGTAGAGCACTTGCCTAGCACAGGTTAAGGCACTGGGTTCAATCCTCAGCACCACATAAAACTAAATAAATAAAAATAAGGCATTGTGTCCACCTACAATTAAAAAGATACTTTAAAAAAAAAAAAGAAAGAAATGCTATCATTGGGGCTGGGATTGTGGCTCAGGGTACAGTGCTTGCCTCATATTGGGAAGCACTAGGTTCAATTCTCAGTACCGCATATAAATAAATGAATAAAATAAAGGTCCACCAACACTAAAAAATATTTAAAAAAAAAGAAATGCTGTCATTGACCTTTTTTAAATATTTTTGTTGTTGTTGATAGACCTTTATTTTATTTATTTATTCATATGTGGTGCTGAGAATTGAATCCAGTGCCTCACACATTCCAGGGAAGCACTCTACCACTGAGCCACAACCTCAGCTCTATCATTGACTTTTTGCTAATAACTTGAAGGCTTAAATAAAACAGAAAAATTGCTAGAAAAATAAAATTTACCCAAAATCACTAAAGGAAAAACAGTAAGTAAATATACACCTAGAAACTGAATTAGAAGTTTAAGTCTTCCCCAAAAAAGAAAACACCAGGAACAATTTTCTTAGCAAATTTCTAGCAAGAAACATGTAATTCCAAGTTAATACAAACTTTTCAAGAAAATAGGAGTAAACATCCCCACCGGATTTTGAGACTGGGATATCTGATACCAAAACAGAAAAGTGGCAGGAGAAAGCCAGGTACTACCAATGTTGCTGAGGAAAACATGCAAATGAAGAACAAAAACTCTAACAAAATTCAGCAGTAGTTTAAAAAAAAAGCATTGCATCTACATTAGAGAAATGTCTTTCTAGAATACAAGGTTTAACTTCATCGTGTTAACAAATTAGAACAGGAAACCATATGGTTATCTCAACGGACACAGAAAAACACACACAAAAAAAAATCAATATCCATTTATGATTTAACAAAGAAAACCCTCTCCAAACAGGACTATAAGGGATGTTCACCAACCCAATGAAGAGTATCTCCCAAAAACCTACAATATGAGAGAAATATCAGAAGAATCCATTTTAAAATCTGGAATGAGAGAAGGGTATCTGCTATCAGCATTAACATGAACATTCTTCTAGAGTTGCTAACCAACGAAATAATATAAGGAAGCAGAGGCACAGAGACCTAGGAGGCTGAGGCAGGAGGATTACAAGTTAAAGGCCAGCCTGGGAAACACAGCAAGACACTATATCAAATATAAGAATTTCTTTAAAGGGCTGGGAGTGTAGCTCAGTGCTTGCCTGGCATACATAAGGCTCTGAGTTTAATCTGTAGTACAACAAAAATAAAAAGAGAAAAGGGAAAACAAGGTATCCAAAATTAAAAGAAGGAAACAATCATTCTACAGAGATTGCATGATGAACATACAGGAGAAATTACTAACAATATACCTGTAACTTTAAGCATTCAGCAAGACTGGTAAATATAGGACCAAAATGTAAACATAATTAAATTTTTCCAATAGGAACTAATACTTTAAAAGTATAATTAATAGAGAAAGAGAGAAAAACTTGGTAAGAATGAAAAGGTACCTAGGATTTAAAACAAGAACAAAAAAGGTACTGTTTTGGACCAGGAGTGTGGCTCAGTGGTAGAACACTTACCTTGCATGTATCAGACCCTGGATTCCATTCCCAATACCACAACACAAATAGCCAATGCTTTTATACAGAAAATTATAAATTGTTCTTGAAAGTAAAGCAGAATATAAATATTTGTACACAATTTTAATATTTTCCATGGCAACCATCAAATAAGATGTGTCTACCATTCTTTTTTTTTTAGAGAGAGAAAGAATTTTTTAATATTTATTTTTTAGTTTTCAGTGGACACAACATCTTTATTTTATTTTTATGTGGTGCTGAGAATTGAACCCAGCACCCCACACATGCCACGCGAGCGCACTACTGCCTGAGCCACATCCCCAGGCCCCTGTCTAACATTCTTTTGCGTGTGATTTTGTAAAGCATCTACATTCTCTTGTAAATAGATAAAAGAGCATCACAAAAAAATTACTGAAGAAAATTTTTGAAAATGAACAACAGAAACTGTACATAAGTTTACTTAATGTTGTAGCAGCATTATTGTAATAGGAATACCACATGTAAAGGAAAATAAATTTACTTTTCAGACCCCACCAAAACGATCATATAAACTACAATATCTTTATTTGCTACCATTACTTCAAAATAAAAAATAAATATTTGTCTCCGGCTGTTTCTTTTTCTTTCTTTTTCTTTCTTTTTTTTTTTTTTTTGTTGTTGTTGTTGGCTTCAATCTCCATCCTAGACTCAAAGGATCCTCCGGATTCAGCTTCCCAAACTGCTGGGACAACAAATGTGCACCATTGTATCTGGCTCTTACAGAGTTTTACTTGCCAATTCACATATGCAATTTGAATCAGGTCTCCGATCATAGTACCTTTCACAATCATTTCAGCTGTCTATGCACGTTTAAGGGAAAGACATTTGGGTATCTGTTAGAAAGCACTATTGGTAAAAATTCAAGATATATAAATTGGACTTCATTAAAATTTAAAACTTCTTACCAAAAGAGACCATTACAAAAACAAACTGACAAGCTACATGCAGGGAAAGATATATGGAAGGACTTGTACACAGAACATATAAACAATTCAGTAGTACACAAACAACCCTGTTTGTTGTTGGTGGTGTTTTTAATAAGCAAAACAGAATATTCAAATAGGAACCTATAGACTAGGGTGTATGAAGCTAGATGGTAGAGCACACATTTAGCATATGCAAGACCCTGGGTTCAATCCCCAGCCCCAAAAGAGAAAAGGAGACAGCATATAATTAGCTTATAAACAAATGAAAAGTGGCTAAGGAAATACATATTAAAATCACAATAAGATACTACCACTACACACCTACTAGACGGGCTAAAATTTGAACAATAAGAAATGTTGGTGAAGAAACAACCAACACTTTGGAATAATGCTCACTAGTCTAATAAAATTAAACTAGCACCTACTCTATAACCAAGCAATCCCACTCTTATATTTCCCTAAGAAAAATGAAGGTATACTACAAAAAGTGCTATAAAGATTTAATGCAATTCCTATTAAGGTTCTGATGATGTTCTTCACAGAAACAGAAAAAGCATCCATGAAATTAATTTGAACATAAAAGGCTCAGAATAGCCAAAGCAATCCTCAGCAAGAAAAGTGAAGCACAAGGCATGTAAATATCAGATCTTTAATTATACTAGAGCTGTAGAAACAAAATATATTTTTTTGTTCTTTTTAGTTACACAAGACAGTAGAATGTATTTTGACATAACATACATACAAAGAGTATAATCTCCCATTCTTTATGTTGTACATGATATAGAGTTACACTGGTTCTGTATTCATATATGAACATAGGAAAGTTATATCCAATTAATTCCACAGTCTTTCCAATTCCCACCCTTCCCCCCCTACCCCCAAGTCCCAATCCAGTGAACTTCTACTCCTCCCTCCTCCCCACAAGCACCTATTATGAGTCACCATTCATACATGAAAGAGAAAATTCAGCCTTTGGTTTTGGGGGATTGGCTTATTTCACTTAGCATGATAGCCTCCAGTTCCATCCATTTACCAGCAAATGCTATAATTACATTCTTCTTTATGGATGAGTAATATTCCATTGTGTATATATACCACATTTTCTTTATCCCATTCATCTACTGAAGGGCATCTAGGTTGGTTCCACAATTTAGCTACTGTGGTGAACTGCTATGAACACTGATGTGGCCGTATCACTATTGTATGCTGATTTTTAAATCCTTTGTGTATGTCAAGGAGTTGGATAACTGGATCAAATGGTGGTTCCATTCAAGTTTTCTTAGGAATCTACATACTGCTTTCCAGAGTGGTTGCACCAATTTGCAGTCCCGCTGTGATAGTAGGAGCAAATATGACTCCATTTTGTTTTATGACTTCATCCTGTAAAACAACCATGCCAAGTAGAAGAGTCATGACTGGGGCAAGATGTTCTTTTTCTTTTGCTATAGAAACCTTTAAGAACACAAAACTACCTAATGGGGTATTGTTTCTGTACCTAGGGTAATGGGGCTCTGTTTCTCTAACAGGCGTGACTGGGCTAACTGTGATTGGTTAAGCTTCCCTCCGCTTCTCTGCACTGTCCTGCTTCTGTAACCTGGCTTGCTTGCATTGGCTAGTCCCCCCAAACATCTCTTTTGTGGTTTTCAGGCTTATAAGGAGTGCCCTTGCAATTGTTCGGGGCTGATCAGGGGAACAGCTTTATGTTCTGGTCAGCCGCCACCAGTGTGCTTCAATAAAGGCTTGATTCAATTATATGTGAGTGGTCTGGAAGTCAGTTTATGAAACCCTGGGACGAAGCATTAACTATAACATCTGGGGGCTCGTCCATGATCCATTTCTTCCCTACCCTCATGCCAAATTTGCCTCCAATGACAGGCCTTTGGACCTCGGTCCAGGAGTAGAGGGGAGCTCCTGAGAGATGTTCCTCAGCCTCACTCCGAGGACGACTCCAATCCGCCGCTCTGAAAAGCCTACCGCTGGCCTGTCAGTTCTGGTGAGTCGACTCTTCTGGGGCAAAAGGTCAAATTGGACACAGTTGCTTACACCTTCCCTGGAACAGGACGAGACACTGTCACTGTCTCCCTGGAGGTCTCCCTGTGTGACCTCATCTGTCTGTATCTGGGGCCCACTGGAGGCCTCCCCGGGAGGCCTCATCTGTCTGGGAGCAGGACCAGACGTCGTCTCTATCCCACTGGAGACCTCCCTGCGGGACCTCATCTCTCTGGGGGCAGGATGAGACGTGGTCTCTGCCCCATTAGAGGTCTCCCTGTGTGACCTCAGCGATTGTTGCTTGTCCTGTGTCTATTCTGCTGTCATTTCTCCAGCGTCTTCTGCTGTTTGTCATTTGTCCAGTGTCAGTTCGCAGGCCGTTTGATCTGTTTGCGTGGTCTCTGCCCCATTAGAAGTCTCTCTGGGTGACCTCAGCGATTGTTGCTTGTTCTGTGTCTGTTCTGCTATTTGCCGTTTATCCAGCATCTTCTGCTGTTTGTCATTTGTCCAGTGTCTATCTGTCCCTGTGTTGTGTGTCGGCCCTTTTCTTGTTCTCCAACTGCTCTTCTTTAATAAGGACTCCTTCCCTCCACCGACATCATGAGACAAGGAAGCGCTACAGAGATCTCCACCTGTACCCCTTTAACTTACTTTCTTAACAATTTTCAAGACTTTGTCTGTTGGTTTGTTTTTGTTTGTTCCCTTTGTGTTCTGCGTTAATTTCTACCTCAGTTTGTTTCTAATGAAAAAAAAATGGTTAAAACAGTTTTAACTGTGCTCACTACAGCTTGCATTAAAATGTAAAGTGCTGCCAACAGGACTAAAAGATTGTCAAAAGTAAAAGCTAAAAGTAAAAAAAAGGTATTCTACAGATTGCCTTCATTTAGGAACTGGGCCAGGTGGCCAACTGGATAAATCATGTCAGTTCCTATAGAGGACAGATTAAAACTAAAGTGTTTTATAAAATTATTATTCCTAAATTTTATAACAAAAAGCATAATTTTGTCTAGAAAATATGGCTTTGTCTCTCAGTATTTGCAAGCATGAATAACTCCCAACTATTAAAAAAATGGTCTAAAGATTTTTCAATGTCAGGCTAAAAGTTGGTGGCTGCTATCCAAGAAACCAGAAAAACCAGTTTAAAATGGGACCCCAACCTGGGGGACTCTCCCAAGGAGACCAATGAAGCTGTGTCTTTGGGAAGTTCCTCCAGGGAAAATAAGCCCCCTTCCTTTGTCTATGTTCCCTCAACTCTTTTTAGCTTTCATGAACAGGACCACCTCAGGAAAAAGGTCAGAAAACTTTTAAAACTCTATATTTATTAAACTCATAATTTTGATCCAATATGCCTAAATTAATGTTTTTCTGATTACACTCTGCTTTATTCTAAGGCCAATTTAAAAGGGTTAATTCTCAATCTAATAGGTTTTAAAAAATAAGCTACAAGGTTTTTGTTTGTCTGTTTGCTTTGTGTGGGTGCACCGGTACATTCTGTCTACATGTATTGCCATGTCTACATATATTTGGTACAAAAAATTAACATATGAGCTCATAAATTAAAATTTTAAAAAAATGGATCCAAATACTTTTGGTTAATATGATTTAAAAGGTTCAATTCAAATTGGGAAAATAGATAAAAGTACAAATGTCTTTAAAGTTACTAATACACAGTTTGTTTCTAGATGGTTAAACAGCTGCTAAAATGTTAATGTCTATAAAATGTCTGATATTCATTGTCTCTAGGATTTTTATTCAACAACAACAAAAAAAATTACTAATACTATTCAATGCACTAGTCTGATACCTTGATTTTTAAAAAAGATATGTAAATTTCATCTAAAAGTATATAAAATTAATCATGGATGTGTTTGTTAGAGACATCTAATTGGTACAAAGTTAAAATGCTAACTGTTAGAATAGACATTATGATTGATGTATGTATATAGGTGACTCTATGACCAGTGTGATTCTGCAATCTGTACAATTAGAAAAATGAGAAATTATACCCCAATGATACAAATGTATGAATTGCCAAGATCATTGTAATGTCATGTGTAGATAATAAAAAAAAAAAGATGATTCAAAAAAAATGCTAACTGTTAAATATAACATCAAGTACTCTTAACTCCTTAAATTCCATAAGGTAAAATATTTAAACAATGTTGGTGTTTTCATAAATTGGTAAACTAAAAAGGAAGTTTAAAATTATTTTGTATTATTATAAAAACAAGGTTACTATAAATTACAAAGTCCCAACAGGTATAATTCTACAAATAAAGAGTCAAGAGGTTTCAACTGTATTTCAATTAAAGTACTGTAACAAATATTTCATCTTATTAAAAGGAATTAATTTATCTAAATTCAAAAACTTATAAGGGGGCTGGGGATGTGGCTCAAGCGGTAGCGCGCTCGCCTGGCATGCGTGCGGCCCGGGTTGGATCCTCAGCACCACATACCAACAAAGATGTTGTGTCCGCCGAGAACTAAAAAATAAATATTAAAAATTCTCTCTCTCTCTCTCTCTCTCTCTCTCTCTCTCTCTCTCTCCTCTCTCACTCTCTCTTTTAAAAAAAAAACTTATAAGGGTTATTTCAAGGTAAAAACAAAAAAAGGGGGATCAATGGGTTAAAAAATTATTAAAAAGTTCTAAATATAAAAATATATTTAATGAAAAACATTTCCAGGTAAAAAGTCTTTATGTGATAAAGTATAATTATAATACATTTAAGTAAACAACAAAAGGATCTAATTAAGTAATATAAAGGTCTATAAATAAAAGAAATATTAAAAGGTTTATATGTAACTAAATTGGTTATATATGTAACAAAAATAGTTAAAACTATTCAAGGCTGTTTTCTAAGGACAAATAAAAATATACTGATATATTTATATGTTAAAATGACAAAAACTTCTAAAAACATTAATTACATTATGTCTGTTAAGTTTTATCCCCTAGAACAAGTAATCTTGGAGAAATAAAGGTTTGTACATCTGTGGCTAAACAGCAACTGTTATTTTAAAGTATTGTCCTACATTACAAAGTCTAGATTTTCCTTTAAAAGCTAACCTTGCTTAATATAAAAACATTAATAAAAGTATATTACTCTTCTTTACAGATTAAATGTGTTCATATCTTTCAGGTATACAAGTCTTTAAGGTAAAAGGTTTAAAGGAACATTTTATCAAGCTGGTATTCTCCAAACTAAAGTTGTCTGTAATGGTAATATAAACTTATAAAGATAATAGATTTTATTGGAAATTTATTTATATTATTTGATGTTTTGTAACCAAACCTTATGTTATCTTTTACTTTGGGATATAAAAATTTAAAGATATTTTAAAAAGTAATGAGAGACTAATCTATTTAAAGATTAATATTATAAAACATTTTGTCACTTTTTCACATGGAAAAAAAATGTTAAGGGCTCTCAGCCTTTCCTTAATTAATGTTTCAGATATATGTCATACTGTGCCAGCTAACATTCATACAGAGTCAGGAAACAATATATGTAAACTTTATAAAATGATATCTAAAAAGAGAGACAAAGATCAGCTTTAGAACTAAAACACTTTACCTAAGATTTGTAAAGAACCCTGCCTTACCTGAGATAAGGTTCTGCCTCCCACCTTACAGCATGTCAAAATAACTTCAAAGTAGGCCAGATTTCAGCTAATTTAAAGTTATATTCAAAGACTAATTTTATTTAAAAGATTACTGTGATCTCAAATAGAAAATATAATGTATACCTCAGCCAAAGTTCAAAATTATATACAAGCTAAATATGTTTTACTATTGCTAATTTCACTTTGTATTTCATTATAACTAAAAAAAGTGACCACTACACTCAGAGCAACCAAGAGAACTTTACTGTGACAGTGTTTGATTAACAAAAGAGAGAAAGGGGGGGGGAGTGCAAAAGAGAGAGAGAGAGAGAGAAGAAAAAAGAGAGAAAAAAAGTGAGAGGGAGAATGAGAGACAGGGAAATGAGAGGAGGGCCTGGCAAGAGAGTTTTTATAGCCAAAATCTAAAGGGGTCTCTAGGTCTGCAAGCTGCCTTGTTGGCGTACAGTGATTGGATCATACAGTAGATGCTAAGGTATCATCTTCTGCCTTTAGGCAATCTTCAGCATTACATAAATTAATAAAATAAGGATATTGTGTTATGTAAAAATTAACTGTAAAGTTATAAACATTAAAGTTAAAACCCAGCATTCTTACTTTAAAACTGGTAAAACTGACTTGCTGGATGTTTAAGGCCAAACTTAAATATTAAGGTTAAAATAAAGGGGCCAAAAAAAACCAAAACCCCAATATTTGGCTCTTGCCCTCTGAGTCAGCCTGAACCCAGGAAGGGGAAAAGCTTTGCAACTCCGGGCCACATAACCTCCTGATAAGGAAGATTAATGAGACCTCTGGAGAACAGAAAGCCAATGAGTGTACATGCTGCAAAAGAGGAGGGTCATTGAAAAAGGGAGACATGCCTGATGCTTCCAAGGGAAGCCATATGGTCAGCAAGACCTTGACCCATCCTAATGCAGATGACATTAACAGAGCTAAAATGCTGCTCACAAGTTCCCCAAGAATGTCCTCCTTGGAAACTCAGCTGACTCTTACCAATAGTTAGGAACAAGGTCAGTTTGACCAGCTTGGTTTTGAACATGTAGCAAAAACAGTTAAAACCAAAGCATAGCCATTCCTGGGCATTTAAAAAGAAACAACAGTTATTTTAATGTAACTTAAAATGTACACTAGTGTTAGCACTCCCCTAAAAAAGTAAGACTGGAGGCAACAAAAGAAAAAATCTTTGGCAAAAATGCCTAATAACTATCAATAAAAAAAAAAATGCCAAAAATTTTTAGTCAGTTTAAGGCCTACAGATCTTCCTAACTTCATACACAGGTAGACTTAATCAATGTTTATTAATATAATTATCTAGCCCTAAGTAACAAAGGGATCTTTAATGAACACAGACATCATGCCAAAAAGGTATTTTTACAAAAATCAGATGACATTAACTAATTTAACTAAATGTTGTGTCTACATTCCTGATAATTCTGACAATGTTAAAGATTTATGTTCCCTAAAAAAAAAAGGTGCCTTATTAGGCTTTGTTAGGCCTTGTTATGGGGACAATTTCTCAGGTCTTCTGCCTCCTGGTAAACAATTATTAATTTCTGTCATTTTCATGATATTCATGGACAGGTTCCAGATGCTACAACTGCTATTTTGTATTAATCTTACTTCAGCACTCATGTTTTTTTGTTTCTCTCATAGAAGTGCCCACCCCAGGTGAATTTACATCCTGTTCTTCCTGAACCAGATTTTTACCATGGACTCCTTGACCCACTCAGTTTCTAAAAAGGGACTCCAAACTGCTTGCCCACTGAACACCGCCCCCTTTCAGCTGGAAGTAGCAAGAATGGTCATCGCCCTTTTCCCTTACAGCAGTAGTGTCCCTGAAGATTTCCATTACCTCATTGTTTAGAAAAAGACAAATAACAACCACAACCACCACCAATGCAAACAATATACAGCATTAAACCAAACAGTTTCTACTCTGACATATAGAAAGTTAATTATCACAATAAACAGAAATCATATGATGATTTACTGCCTATAATAAAAACAGCAAGTTTGCAAAAGGGTTTACAATTTCAAATGGTGGACAGGGAGAACAGAAGTGATATAGGATGTGAGGATAATAAGAGAGGAGGAGAGAACATAGGAGTAAATTTTAAAGGAAGAATAAATGAGAACAGAGATTGGCTGTTAGTGGAAGAAAAGAGAAAGAATCAAGGGGAACAAGTAAGAGGGAATATATATAACTTTTAAAAAATTAAAAATAAAAATAAAAGAATACAAAACTAAAATATATATATATATATATATTTTTTTTTTTAAAGAGAGAGTGAGAGAGAGGGGGACAGAGAGATAGAGAGAGAGAGAATTTTTTAATATTCATTTATTTTTTCTTAGTTCTCGGCGGACACAACATCTTTGTTGGTATGTGGTGCTGAGGATCGAACCCGGGCCGCACGCACGCCAGGCGAGCGCGCTACCGCTTGAGCCACATCCCCAGCCCAAAACTAAAATATATTAATCAAACATCCTAGGCTTCAAAAAACTGGTCCAAGAAAAATAACTGGCTTCAAAAATGCTAGAAATGGGCTGGGGGGAAGCGAATATGAATATGTATAAATGTCCACATACCATTTAGGTCACAATTAAACAGAGAAAAGGAGAGAAAGAAAAAGAAAAGGGAAGGCTGGGATTGTGGCTCAGTGGTAGAACCCTTGCCTAGCATGTGTGGAGCCCTGGGCATGCCCTTCAGTAAAAGAGAGCTTGCTAGCAAGTGACAGGTCCCAGGTTCAATCCCCAGAATTGTAAAACAATAATCATAAAAGCAGTAATTTGTGTCTGCTGCAATAGATGCTTATGTGATATTTTTTTCTGGGAGTTTTAACAAATTCTTTGGTCCCCCACATTAAAGGCAAAATTAACATTTCAGATAAAGTTTCTTATTTAACATTAAACTGTCTAAACAAGAATAAGAAAATGGGCTGGAGGTATATAGCTCAGTAGTAGAGTGCTTATCTCGCATGTGTGAGGCTCTGCATTTAATTCCCAGAACTGCAAAATAAATAAGAAAACTCAAAAGAGATGTTCATGCAGGAATAATTTATTAACATTAATGAACCTAAAATATTTTGTGTTTATTTTTAATACAGAAAAAAGTAACCAAAAGAAAACTTGAATTCTAAGCTATAGATTGAGTACACCAAAACATGATAGCAATCCAAAAACACCATTTTATCCTAGAAAGACAAAACCTAATCCGGGAGGCTATTTTAATACCATAGAATGTCTGAGAGGACTTTGGCCACCCTGGGAGTTCTCCCATCAATAAGGGCTAGTAATTAATATGAAAAAGCTTATTGCAGATAGTTCTGCTTGTAAAGAAAAGGAGCCATTGCTGCTAAAAAATAACCTTAACCAAACAGTAGAGAACGAAAGAAAAATTATCTTTCATTAACTGAGGAAATACTTTTATTACCTACCATATGCTAGGCTTTATGCTTCTCACTAGAGATACAGCTATGTAAACATGATGTCTACCCACATAAAGGTTAACATACAGCTGAGAAGATAGTCATTAATCAAATAATTATAAAACTTATATGCAATTATAACTGTAAACAATGATAAAAGCTACAAATTCAAGGTCCACCAAGAGGACATGATCTACTTTGGGAAATTCAGAGACAGTTTATCTGAGAAAGTAATTTGACAGCTGAGTGAGATTTGAAGAATGAGTTAACTTCTGTATTCCTACCTTTATCTGCAGGGAATATTTCCAAGACATTACCAAATCCTACATATATCATAAAGATGAATTCATAACTTAGGCATTACAGACATGACATTCATTCTAGGAAGAAAAGACAGATCATGTGAAAACACTGAAGAAAGGGATGAAGGGGTAATGACACATCTGAAGAACTGAGGAGGCTGAAGCATGGAAGAATTTAAGGAAGGTATAGCAGGAGTTTTAACAGACTTTAAGGACAGAGAGAAGACACTGAGAAAAGAAGTTTTGAGCAGGGTATCATCACCATCATCAACACTAGTATGTATCCAGTGCTTACCACATGCCATACATATTTACCTCATTTAATTCTTAGAACAATCATATAAGTAAAAATTATGACAGCCATTTTACAGATAAGAAACTAAGGTTTGCACAGACTTAGCAACTTACCTAAAGTCACACAACTAGGAATAGGAGAACCAAGATTCAAAACATCACATGTACATTTTTCAAAGCTGAAACTGGCTATAATGTGGCTACACATTAGGGAAAGAGTAAGTCTGTAGAAAACTGGGAGACTACGCAGTGATCTGAGCTACAGGGATGATGATCAAACTGGTAACAGTTGCAACAGGTACAGAAAAATGAAGGGCTTAAAGAAATATCTGAGAAAAAAATAACTACCAGGATTGGTTGGCAGGGTAAGAACTACAGGAATGTGAGAGTCAAGGAAGATTCTGAGATTTCTGATTTTAACAGCCAAAATAGTTGGTAGAATATCATAAACAAAAAATGAGAAAAAAGAAAGAAGGAACAATTTGAGATTTTAAGGTACTTCTGAAATGTTAAGGTACCTTAAAAGTTTCAAGTGAGAAGTCAGATATGTGTTTCTAGAGCTTGGAGAAATGACAGGAGGTAAAAGGATAAACAAGTAGGCTTTGATACACAAATGTTAATTGAAAACACAATAAAGACAACGACTACCTAGGAAAAGAAAACAGAGTAAGAGAAGATAGTCATAAGACTGATACTACATTAAATGGCAGGGAGATTATAAGAGACTAGCAAAGGAGATAGAGGTATAATTGGGGAAGTGGGTGGAAATCAGGAAACACAACATCACAGAACCTAAGGACTCTTTCTTTAGATAAAAGAGAAAAGAGCATAGACCTAAAAAGATATGGCTCCACGTTCAATTTCTGGTTCTATCCAGATGACTTTAGTGAAGTTACTGAAATACTGAGCCTTAATTTATTAACCTATGGGCATTATAAAACTTAACAGACAGGTTATTACAATAATTAGCAATAATATAAAGATAGCACCTATCACATTGTAAATAGCAAAAAGTGGTAGTTATTGTGATTGTGTGTTGTTAGTTATAAAGTCAAAGAGTTTGTTCACAGGGTTTTTGAACAAGGGTCTATGAGGCCCTACAGATTCTGCAAAACATCTTTAAGGAATGCCTGGCAAAGGCAATATTACGGCTTCTGGCTGCCACTCCTGTCTCAATCAGAACAGCTCTCTGTTCTCTTTCTTAACTTTCGTTGTTTTAATATTTTGAGTTGGGGCTGGGGATGTGGCTCAAGCGGTAGCGCGTTCGCCTGGCATGCGTGCGGCCCGGGTTCGATCCTCAGCACCACATACCAACAAAGATGTTGTGTCCGCCGAGAACTAAAAAATAAATATTAAAAATTCTCTCTCTCTCTCTCTCTCTCTCTCCTCTCTCACTCTCTCTTTTAAAAAAAATATTTTGAGTTGTAGATAGACACAATCCTTTATTTTAATGTGGTGCTGGGAATCGAACCCAGTGCCTCACATGTGCTACCACTCTATAACTATGCTATAACTCCAGCCCTCTTTTTTTGCACTTTTTAAAATAAGTTTGTTTATATATTCGAGTAATATTTGCTTGAAAAAAGGGATCTAAATCTTTAAAATAAATATCAAAAACAGGGCTGGGGTTATAGCTCCATGGTAGAGTGCTTGCCTAGCATGTGTGAGGCACTGGGTTTGATCCGCTGCACCACATAAAAATAAATAAATAAAATAAAATAAAGGTATTATATCCACCTACAATTAAAAACATTTTTAAAAAATTAGAAACAAATGCCTGGGGGTGGGAATGTAGCCAATTGGCAGAGCTCTTGCCTGGCATGTAAAAAGGCCTGGTTTGGTCCCCAGAACTGTCCAAAAGAAAAAAACAAAAGGATCATCTCAACAGATCTCTCAGTTCAAGTTCATCTGAATGAGTTTATAATTCTTCACCAAAGTAAAATACATCAGACTAGGACCAAAACAACCCATGTGACAACATGATCTTCAACATAAACCTTATAATTTATTAAAATAATTTTTGGCTGTTTTTATCTAATGAAAACTGCAACTATTCATCAAAAACCAGAAGAGAAAATTAGAAGCCTCTAAATGTTGTAGACACAAGAAAATTTCTGTGTGATATGTCACAGCAAGGAAAACTGGAGTAGCCCTTTATTACCATAACTTTGTTCAATAAATAAATGTCTATTAATATTTTAGTTCCTTATTTTCCAGTATAACACAAAGAACCAATCACCCTTTCAGAACTCATTTTGCTTTTCATGGCATACCTTCCAAATTGAGCCCTCAGGTTCCTCATTGAGTTATTAAAGTTAAACAGTTCTTGATCCATCATCAGCACCTTTTTAACTGCTCACAATTTCTTTCATACAACTGTTGGGATACGTAACACACAACTCAAAAGGAATATGATTTTTTAAATATTTTTTTTAGTTGTAGATGGACACGATATCTTTACTTTTATATGTTTATTTATGTGGTGCTGAGGATCAATCCTAAGGCCTCGCGTGTGCGAGGCAAGCACTCTACAACTGAGCTACAACCCCAGCCCTAAAAAGAATATGATTTTTTAAATATATATCTTCTTAATCATTGATGGACCTTTATTTTATTTATTTATATGTGGTGCTAAGAATTGAACCCAGTACCTCATGCAGGCTAGGCAAGTATTCTACCACTGAGCCACAACCTAGCCCCCAAATGCAATATGATTTTAAAACATATTAAAAAGATAGAATAAAAGTCTTTTAGAAATACAACCTTGTCTTAATATTTGCTGACTAAACTACTAAGGTAACTTTTTTCTTTTTTTCTTTTTTTCCTTTTGGTACTAGGTCATTGATGAATCCAGCAGTGCTCTATCACTGAGCTACATCTCAACCCTTTTTAATTTCTAGACAGTTTCTCATTAAGTTACCCAGCCTGGCCTTGAACTTGTGATACTCCTGCCTCAGCTTCCCATGTCACTGGGGTTACAGGTATGTACCACTATGCCCAGTTAACAAATGGTAACTTTTGAGACAAATGCCTTATAATACTAAGGAGTGTAAATTTCAAAATTGTTTAAAAGATTACTACATCTCAATTACACAATAAGAATTTTAATTTTAATTCTACTGCATAGTATGATGAATATTATTAATAATACTGTACATCTAAAAATTGCTAAAGTAATTTTTAAATGTTATAACCACAAAAATAATAAGTGAGATGAGTGATATATTAATTAGCTTCATTTAATTATTCTATATTAAATTCACAAATCATATCACTTTGCATCCCATAAATTTATATAATTATAAACTGTTAATACAAATTTTTAAATGATATTATAAGCAAGGTGTGGTAGGCAATACCTATAATCTCAGCTATTTGGGAGACTGAGCTGGGAAGACTGCAGTGTGAAGTCAGCTTGGGCAACTTTGCAAAACTCTGTCTCAAAGTATAGTTTAAAACACTTGTCTAGTACATGTGAGGCACTGGGTTCAATACTCAGCACCACATAAAAAATAAAAATTAAAAATAAAAAAAAATAAAGATATATAAAAAAAATCTTAACACCAAAAAAACAAATAACCCTATCAATAAATGGGCCAAGGAACTGAACAGACACTTCTCAGAAGATGATATACAATCAATCAACAAACATATGAAAACCTGTTCAACATCTCTAGCAATTAGAGAAATGAAAATCAAAACTACTCTAAGATTTCATCTCACTCCAGTCAAAATGGCAGCTATCAAGAATACAAACTACAATAAGTGTTGGCGAGGATGTGGGGGGAAAGGCACTATACATTGTTGGTGGGACTACAAATTGATGCAACAAATCTGGAAAGCAGTATGAAGATTCCTTGGAAAACTTGGAATGGAACAATTTTTATATTGTTTTATCTCAGTTTATATTCAAAGGACTTAAAAACAGCATACTACAGTGATGCAGCCATATCAATGTTTATAGCAGCACAATTCACAATAGCTAAATTGTGGAACCAACTTAGGTGTAGATGAATGGATAGGGAAACTTTGGTATATATACACAATGGAACATTACTCAGCATTAAAAGAGAATAAAATCATGGCATTTGCAGGTAAATGGATAGAGTTGGAGAATATTATGCTAAGTGAAGTAAGCCAATCCCAAAACACCAAATGCTAAATGTTTTCTCTGATATGTGGTTGCTGATCCATAATGGGGAAGGGGATGGGGATGAAGGTGCATGCGAGGAATGGAGGAACTTTACATAGGGCAAAGGGGAGGGAGGGGAAGTGAGGGGGTATAGGGTAGGAAAGATTGTGGAATGAGATGGAGATCATTACCCTAAGTATACGTATGAAGACACGAATGGTGTGACTCCACCTTATATACAACCAGAGACATGAAAAATTGTGCTCTATATGTGTACTGTGAGTTGAAATGCATTCTACTGTCATGAATAACAAATTAGAATAAATTTAAAAAGAAAAAAACACCAGGAATGTAGGTCAGTAATAGAATGCTTGCCTAGCATATCTGAGGCCCTGTTTGATAGCCAGTACCACAAAACACTTTTTTAAAAAATGAGAAAATACAGAGTTCAGAATGGCAAGAATACATATATTTGAAGGTATTTTTTCAATGCCCAGCAAGCAATTAACACTAATTTAAACCTATAAAATAAATAAATCTAAATATATTTCAAACAGACCTTATAATATATAAACACTTAATAACAAAAAAGAAATGCCACAAGCCAAAAGAAAAGGGATGTATCATTCATAACACAATGTTAAGAAAGCTATAAATCATTAAGGAAATACCAAAATAAATGTCTCATCATGGCCTGGGGTTGTAGCTCAGTGTTAAAGCGCTTGCCTAGCATGTGGGAGGCACTGTGTTTGATCCTCAGCACCACATAAAAATAAATAAAATAAAGGTATTACGTCCATCTACAACTAAAAGAATATACAAAAAAAAATGTCTCGTCACACAAAAACACATGACTCATTTCAGGAAGATTAAGGGCTAACTATAAAATTCAAATTAATTAGAAAATAAAGACACATTTAAGGATAGTCAGATAAAGAATAGCTTTTCTAAGAAAAAATATTTTAAAAATTATAAAAAACAGTGTGATACATTTTATACTGCTTGGAAATTTTAAAATTGTTTACATCAAAAAACAAAAACTAGGGGCTGGGGCTGGAGCTCAGCAGTAGCACACTTGCCTGGCATGTGTGAGGCACTGGGCTCAATTCTCAGCACAGCATATAAATAAATAAAATAAACATCTTCCAACAACTGAAAAAAAAATTTTTTTTAAAAAACTACAGAGAGGGCTGGGGATATGGCTCAAGTAGTAGCACGCTTGCCTGGCATGCGTGAGGCACTGGGTTCGATCCTCAGCACCACATAAAAATAAAATAAAGATATTGTGTCCACCTAAGCTAAAAAATAAATATTAAAAAAAAACTACAGAGAAAATGACAAACACTGAAAATTGTTTACAGCAAATGTGACAGAAAAATATTTATTCTCACTCTACTGACATAGGCATTCTTATACACTGCTGATAAATTACCTGAAGTCTTTCTGGAAAACTATTTCTCAAAAGGTTTATCTAAAACAGCCTTTCTAAACCAGTATTTCAGTAAAGAATTAAGTACTACATAAAATGATTTCAGTGACTGTTTTCTCAATTATCCCAAGGTTAATTCAAGATTCATAAGTTAATTTCTTCCATACATAAAGTCTAATGGTCTAATGCCATATGCTCTAATGGCATAATTTTCTAAGGAATCCAACTGAAAAGATTTGTACTGGGGCCATTAGGTGAAAAAAGTTTCTTAAGAGGAAAATTATAATCCCCTTTCTGTTTTGTTTTTCTGTCATATTGGGGATCAAAACAAGGGCCATGCCCATGATAGGCAAGCACTCTATCACGGAGTTACATCCTAGACAGCACAATTCCTATATTTTGTTTAGATATTGTTTTTAGTTGTAGATGAACACAATACCTTTCTTTTATTTGTTTATCTATATGTGGGTGCTGAGGATCGAACCCAGGGCCTCACCCGTGCGAGGCAAGTACTCTACCACTGAGCCACAATCCCAGACCCTCTTATATTTTATAAGAATAGTTGTGTCATCCTTAGGAAGTAGGGCCTGTATTGAAACTATGCTGCTTCTCTCTTTTATATGTGTGTGTGTGTGTGTGTGTGTGTTCATTTTTTAGTTGTAGTTGGGCATAATCCCTTTATTTTATTTATTTATTTATTTTTATGTGGTGCTGAGGATCCAACCTGGCTCTACCACTGAGCCACAACCCCAGTCCCTGTTGCTTATCTTTCTAAATACAAGATTGATCATATAATACTCTGTAGTCTTATTTTAATAATACTTTTTTAATCACAAAGTTATATATGACAAACATTTCAAGAATATATAATGAAAAAGATTCTCCTATATTATTCCCTTGATAATCTTTGGCAAAGAGATTTAATTTTCTAGAAGCCTACCATAGGAAAATATTTGGAAATGTGAAAATGTATTAACCAAGGTATCCTTAACAATAAGATAAAGCTGAAATATTCAGCAATAGAAGATGGCTAAAAGTATGACATAATTTTATGTAGTCATTTAGCAATTTTTTTAAGAGAGAGAGAATATGTTTTAGTATTTATTTTTTAGTTTTTGGTGGACACAACATCTTTATTTTATTTTTATGTGGTGCTGAGGATCGAACCAAGCGCCCCACACATGCCAGGCAAGCGCGCTACCACATGAGCCACATCCCCAGCCCCAGCAATGTTTTAAAAAATATTTAATAACGGAGGTCATCTCATAATCTTAAGTTTTTAAATATAAAAGGTATGCTGGGCTGAGAACATATCTCAGTAGGACAGATGCACAAGGCCCTGGGTTCCATCCCACACACAGAAAAAAAATGTGTATGTATGTTAAAAATGCACACACACATATATACCTAAGTATAATTCCAACTGGGTATGTCTATTACAGACAGAATTACAGGAGTTGTTCTCCCCCTACATACATTTATGTATTCTTAAAATGTTTTACCCTAAGTATGTATTACCTTGAAAAGAGGGAAGAAGTGTTACAAACATGACTCTACAGCTGGGCATGGTGGTGAACACCTGTAATCCCAGCAACTCAGGAGACTGAGGCAGGAAGATCTCAAGTTCAAAGCCAGTCTCAGCAATTTATCAAAGTCCTAAGCAACTTAGCAATACCTGTTTCAAAATAAAAAATAAAAAAGTTGGGGATGTAGCTCAGTGGTTAAGCAATCCTGGGTTCAATCCTGGGTTAAAAAAAAAATTACTCTACAAATGACTACATTACCTTACCTGTGTTTAGAGAAGCAACATTGCTAAAATAACAATGTCTGCTTCCTGAAGATGACACATTCTGCTTATAAAATAAAGGAAACAAAAAAAATAAAGGAAACAGAATAAATATTCTCCTTCAATATCTGGATCAATATTATTTCTACTGCTACTGAGAAAATGAGAATATACCCTTCCACATACTCCAAAGTCAATTCCTCAGGAGTAAAGTGAGTCTCCAGTCAAGAAACACTGCCCACAACTACATGAACAGTCCATAAACTAAATGTTTACTAGTAAATACACTAACATGAAGAAATTTGCTGACGCTTCAAATACTACATGAGAGACATTTAAAAGCTAATAATGCAATATTTTTCCTTGAGCTTTAACCTGTATGTAAAATCTGCCCACTTTAAAAAATCTTTTCTCCACTCAGTATCCTCAAAGTTGTAATCAATTTCAAAGTTCACACAGTGTTTAAAACTGAATCAATATATAAAATCTCCATTAGTCAATAGAAATATAATCTCAAGACTCGAGAGAAGCTCTCACTTAAGCACTACATTCAAACAAAAATAATAAAGAATCTGTACTCTAACAAAGCTTCAGTGAGAGTTTATGCCTATCATTCAGGAACTCAAAGTCACTGTTTGACATTTGGAGCAAGATTATAATAGGATCTTTGAAATCAAAATGTCAAACTGACACACCAGCTATGGAAATTACTCTAAAAAGTAGCTCAAATCAAATACACTGAATGTAGCAAACTCCAAAGGATACACATGTGCTCTATCTTATTATAAAATGTGGTTTTTCAGTATGAATTAGTTCATATATGACCATGGTAAATAGAAGACTATCATTACATCAAACCTGTATTGGTTCATAAGTGATTTTTCTAGGCAAAAGAGCCACAAAGAGCAGAAGTAGAACTACGGCCTTCAGTAAACAAGAAAAATGCCCTCAGTTTGGCTACTGTATAAACAGGAATCCCGTCAGCTGCACCATAAGAAAATTAAAAATGTGCAACTGCATTTAGAGCACTCCCTTAAATACTCATGGCTTTCTATTTAAGATAGGCTGTACCTCCTTCTCCACTGAGAGATCCACATCCATTGCCCTGTTTGGGCACTGTAAGCGTACATTTCTACTCTATTCTTGTGAGTTTTCAATATCCACTGGAGCAGCCATCAGCCACAGTGACCTGCAATCCTGGTCAATCCAAGTAATCTCCTAAGGTTGCATTTACTTTTCGGTTCTGTTCTTAAAAGTATTAGTATAACCAACCTATTGCTACACAAAATTACATATAAGAGGTTGTGAGGGGAATGGGAAAATAAACAAGGAGAGAAATGAATTACAGTAGATGGGGTAGAGAGAGAAGATGTGAGGGAAGGGGAGGGGGGATAGTAGGGGATAGGAAAGGTAGCAGAATACAACAATTACTAATAGGGCATTATGTAAAATTGTGGATGTGTAACCGACATGATTCTGCAATCTGCATTTGGGGTAAAATTGGGAGTTCATAACCCACTTCAATCTAATGTATGAAATATGATATGTCAAGAGCTTTGTAATGTTGTGAACAACCAATAAAAAAAATGAAAAAAAAATAAATAAATAATAAAATTTAAAAAAAAAAACCAACCTAGTGGGTGGACCGTGATAACTCACTGTGGTTTTGATTTGCATTTCTCTAATGTCTAATAATATTGACCATCTTTTTCACATGCTTATACTTTTTTTTTTTTGAGGCAAGAGGAAGATGACTGAGGATTGAACCCACTCAGCTATATCTTCAATCCTTTTTGTTTTATTTTATTTTTTTTTTTTTCAGACAGGGTCTTGCTAAATTTCTGAGGCTGGCCTCAAACTTGCTATCCTCCCTGGTTGCTGGGATTACAAGCGTGCACCACCACATCCAGCCCATTGTGCTCATAATCTTTTCAGTAGCCTTTCCCTTATATGTAAAGAAATCCCTGGTATGAGTCCTGCTTCCCCAATGCAAGAGTAAAAAAGTAAATTCCTATAATTGTAGCTAGAACAGAGCCATGTGAACCAGAGTCTGCCAATTAGAAGCACAAAAGACTGATGTGTAATAGTAACACAAGAAAAGAGCTTTTATTTCTATTTTAGCTAATGCAGATGGTGACAGAAGAATCCAGCTTTAGAATACAGTGGTTGCAAGGTCAACACTTGGCTCATAAGTGACATCCAAATATCAGTATTTAAGTGAGGCAAAAGGAGTAGTGAAAGTTTCTTCATCAACAGTGCATAGCATTATAGATGCTACCTCAAGCCTAATCTCTAGCCTTATCAGCAATTCTTGAATCATTCAATATCTACTTAATAAACTCCTTTTCTGTCATGTATCTTCCTGGAAGGGCGGCTAGATTTAGTCAGTCTAGCTCAACTGAAAACCTTAGATACATGTGAACTACTTACATGAAAGCAGATTTACTTTAATCCAGGAAAATTTCCTTGCACTTAGAAGCCTACCCAAAAATAAACAAATAAATTATTAGAGGGAACAGCCAGTCACTGCAAATTTAACATTAATATCACATGATCTGCGGCTCATTTAATATCATTCAAATGTTTACTTATTTCCTCGTAACTAATTTTCGATTTTGTCATGTAATGACTTACATAAACATTCGAACAAAATTTTATTTTTATCTTTTCTTTATTATAATAAAACATTCTTATTCATTACATGGAATAAGAAGGAAGCATACATAATTTCATAAACATCAATAATCCTGGGCACTGAAAACACTATAAATATCTAGTAGATAGGAATCCTTTAAATCTTTATTTTTTCTCCAGTCAGTACTAAGGATTCAACCCAGGGGCATTTTACTATTTAGTTAAATCCCTGTGTCTTTTTCCTTTTTGGTACTGGGAACTGAACCCAGGGATGTTTTATCACTGAATAACATTCCCAGTCCTCTATACTGAGACAGACTCTAAATTGCTTAGGGCCTCACTAAATTGTTTTTTTTTGTTGTTGTTGTTGTTGTTTGGTTTTTTTTTTTTTTAAAGGGGGGGGGGAGAGAGAGAGAGAGAGAGAGAGAGAGAGACTCTTAATATTTATTTTTTAGTTCTCGGCGGACACAACATCCCTGTTGGTACATGGTGCTGAGGATCGAACCCGGGCCTCACACATGCCAGGCGAGCGCGCCACCGCCGGAGCCACATCCCCAGCCCCTCATTAAATTGTTAAGGTTGGCCTTGAACTTGTGATACTCCCATCTCAGCTTCCCGAATTGCTGAGATTAGAGGCATGCACCACCAACACCCAACACAAAACATTTTTTTCTATACTAACATTCACTTTTGAAAACAACAACAACAAAAAAAAAGACCACTGATTAAAGTAACTGACATCTAATTAGTACTTACCACACATACCAGACCCTCCCTATTCTGAACACTTCATGCATGCATTTTAACTCACTCAATCCCCACATGTCCCCCTTCATGTACCATTATCTTCATTTTACAAAAATGAAATCAGAAGTTACCCTTTGATAAGAAATCACAAAACCTCCCATCTTTCTCTCGGTTTTTTTGTTTGTTTTTTGGTAGTACTGGGAGATTTAAACCAGGGCTTGTGCATACTAGGCAAATGCTTTTAACACCATGCTAGAATGTGACTTTACAGTGCTTCCAAAAATTGATCACTGTATATAAACTATATAATTTCCCAAATATATTATGAACATCTTCCCATTCTATTAATTTTTTAATATTTATTTTTAGTTGTAATTGAACATAATATCTTTATTTTATTTATTTTTATGTTGAAGTGGCACCCCCTTTCTCCACAGAAAAACCCTCTTCACCACGGCTGATTTTAGGACTGTCAGAAAAAGAGTCCATTGTAGATAAACTTCCTATTTTCATGTCACCCTGTTTACTTGGCCACTGGCCGAGAAGATACCAGCACTTCAGGTGCTGGACACCCCCTTACTAGTTTTTCACAAACGTATCTAAGTGTAGTACTTTGAAGAAATGTGCAAACAAGGCCTCTGGCCTTGAGCTGAGCTTCACAGAGATGTCCACATTTTTAAGATAAGTTACAAATGGGCTCCATGGTAACAGTTGGCAGGAGGAGGAAAGAAAGGGGGAGAAGAGGCTCTCCCCTTCTCAGTTGTTGTCCTTGAAGAGTTAACTTGCCCAAAATAGTTAGAGAAAAAGCTGCTTTTATGTGAACTTCTGCAGACTGTGAACTTCTGAGCCCCTCCCCTTACATGCTGGGTATAAAACTCTGAAATTCCCTGAATTGGGAATTCAGGGGACTGACTAATTACAGCAAAGGCTGTACCCTCTGAGCCTGGCTGCAGCCAAATAAAACTATTTCCTGCTATCTTCAGTGTCTTACCTCGTTTGTCCCTACAACAATGTGGTGCTGAGGATTGAACCCAGGGCCTCACATATGCTAGGTGAGCACTCTATCACTGAGCCACAACCCCAGGCCCCTCTATTAATTTTTAAATGCTCAAATGGTGTAAAAAAAAATACATATAAAATTAATTTTTTTAAGTTTACATGTAAAACAGTAAATATAGGTTAAATTTAACGTTAAATCAGTAGCATTAAATGTCTCACTTAAATGAAAAAGATGCACCTCAGTAAGAAAGAACCTACTCTTAAGAATAATTCTCTTTTTTTGGAGATAAGATCTGTTCTTGAACTCAACATCCCCCTGCCTCAGCCCTCAGCCTTTCAAAATACGGGGCTTATCCCATTACCCTCGGAGGGGAGGGGAGGGGGGATAGTAGAGGATAGGAAAGGTAGCAGAATACAACAGTCACTAATATGGCAGTATGTAAAAATGTGGATGTGTAACCGATGTGATTCTGCAATCTGTATTTGGGGTAAAAATGGGAGTTCATAACCCACTTGATTCTAATGTATGAAATATGATATGTCAAGAGCTTTGTAATGTTGTGAACAACCAATAATAAAAAAAAAAATACGGGGCTTATAGGCATATGCCATCATACCCAGTATGAATAATTCAATTCTTGAAGCTACTCTGAGCCAAAATACTCTAAAATTCCACCCCTCCAAAAATTCATGTTCATGAAACCACACACTATGTATATTTTATATCAACATGACTTTAAACTCCTCAAATGCATGCCTGTTTCTCTTTCTCCTCATCCCCTTTAAAAAGAAAAAAAAAAAAAACTCAAAATATCCAGCAAACTATTGAGCATTCATTGTAGGAACTCAATAAATATTTAATGATAGACTGATTAGACAATGCTATGTTGAAGTAGAGACAATGCAGAAACAAAGGTCATCCTGTGAAATTGAATGCAGCCAGACCTCCCTCCTCTCATCAGGACACCATAGATATACTCCACAAAGATTTCACACATCATGTAGTGGTACACCAACAAATAAACAGCTTGCACTGACAATTTGCCATCATGCTGAACTTTGTACTCTCTAAGGTTAGGTAAATCAAACAGGCAAAGTACAAAATAAGTCAATTTAAAAGAAAAAGATTGGGGCTGTGATTGTAGCTCAGTGATAGAACGCCTGCCCAGAATGTGTGAGGCAATGGGTTTGATCCTCAGCACCACGTAAAAATAAATAAAATGAAGGTATTTTAAAAAGAAAAAGATCAAGAGTACTAATGGAACAAAAATTAAGCAAAAGACAAAAATCCTGAAGGAACTGCAATATGCAGTTCCTATTACATAACGTGCTCAGATACAGGGAAGGCATTTAACCTCAGAGTAGCCCTCTACAAAAAAGAGATCAATTACTCTTTGGTCTCTAATGTTTGGCAAGTCCTCATGAACTAAGAGCTATGAGAATTCAAAATTTAAATACATGATTTTTATAATATAAAACATTTAAAATAATGTCTGCTTGTCAATTTTTAGATTCTGATCTGTGAATACAGGGAATCCAGTTATTAAAATACTAATAACAACATTTTTTTCTGAATCTAAAAGTCCCAGACCATAAAGATAACAGAAGAAGTATGCTCTGACATGCTGGTCCTAATTACAGGGAACACTTGAAAGATGAGCACACACTACCCAGAAGGTCAAGGCTAGCCTAAAGACCACATTCTCATTTGCAAGATAAAAAACAGGTGGTTTCCAGGGAAAACAGGAAAAACTCTGGCAATGTGAAAACTGAAGCAAAAATATGCATAACTGGCAAAATTCTTGATTTGTTTTTTTGTTTTTATTTTCTCTTTGTCTTCCACTACCTGCAGATTCTATGTGAGCAGTAGAAAAAGCTAGCCTCCAAACTACTCAAGGAAAATGGAAAGGATTATTTTTCCTAAAGTACAGTTTATGAGTGAAGATAAAGAGTTCTAGCAAGAGGGAACAAATAATCCAAAAAGGAAAGCAAAACAGGAAAAGAGTCACCAAAGACAAAATAGAAATAAACAAGTATGCCAAGAGGATAATTATGGGAAATACCAGATATAAAGAATGAATAGAAAGGCAGACAGAGGTAGGGAGAAAAAAGGAAGTACAATTTGGAGCCATACAGAATTTTCATTAAAAAAAATAAACCCATATTTTCCACAGCCATATATAAATCCTCATATCAAAGAATGGTCAGGAAAATTCACAGAAGCTACCAAGTTCAGGGAAATCTAACATCAGCTTCAGGATAAAAATGCATAAAGGTAATGAATAATGCCCTTCAGAAGAATACAAAACAGCTTTATTATCTGACAGCATTATCTGGCAAAACCAACTTGGCTGAGATGGTCTCTCTGGAATGAAGAACCTATTTAAAACATGACGTAAGGCTAGGCAAGATTTATCAAAAGTACCCTAATTGTTCTGAAACCAAACTGACAGTACTGAAACTCAGTGTTTGTTGAATGGATAATACCCATTAATACTTGTTTTATCTTCTGGACCAAAAGATTTATGCAGAATGTCAACTTTGGAGGAATGAGTTATTTTAGAACTGAAAAAAATGTTTTTAAAATTGAAAAAATGCTTTCATAACATTGTCAAAATTTTTAAACCACCATACAGCTTACTCTTTCTCCCTCAAGGTTTCTAGATATATAACATAAATAAATCAGGTTATAAAGCCTGTGAACTATTCAAACACAAAAACACAGGATAAAATGATTGCATCTGACAGCATCACTTTTAAATATAGATAATACTTTTTAATGTTTTTCTCAGATTGAGTATATGGTCTACACTATATTTTTGTTTTGCTTTCCTTGCTTCACTTTGTCTCCTAAAAAGACTGATGAAACAATAACAAAGCACAGTTGTCTCTTCAATAACCCAGCAGTTTAACCTACAGAGAACAAATCTCTAGGCAGATTTTTTTGGTCCTTGTATTCAAAAGGGTGAAAGAAGATACAATAGCCTATTAGCACCAAAAAGAAAATATTTACTCATAATTAACAATCATCCACACACCAATTACATTTGTTAATTCTAGGTGGGATGACTGACAAAATCCTTGCTTTTTCTTTTTTTGTCTTGTATTACCTGTATATCCTGTGTGAGCTGTAGAAAGAGCTGAGCTTCGTTATTTTTAAATTCTTCTGGATATATATAAAGAATAAAGAGAAAATATATTTAAGTATAATGCTCAAAATTTCCCCAACTTAGTTGATGAGTGTTTCTTTCAAGGATGGTTCCCTCACCTGCAGCATGAGCATCCTCTAGATATTCTTAGAACAAATTCTTGGGCCCCACACCAGATCTATGCAATCAGAAACTCTGAGGATGGTACCCAACAATTCATGTTTTAAAAAGCCCTTTAGGTAATTCCGATGCAACCTAAGTCTCTCATCTGACTAGAGAAAAGATCTTGGCATTCACCAAGAACAAAAAACAAGAGGAATAATGTGCCTGGGTACTTCACTAATTCACCTCCCTACCCCTTCACCGTCTTGCCCACATCCCCTGGTGGCCACAGACTTTACTTTTAGTTCTATCCAAAGAAATCTACCTAATGCTCATTAATTGATGTGTCTTAGTCTAATCATACATTTTTTTTCAAACTCTAAATATTCAACCCAAAATACATAATTACCTGAGAATATTTTTAAATACTGATGCCCAGACCCCAGACCACAGCAATTAAATACAATTTTCTGGGTGTGGGGATTGACCAAAAGTATTTTACAAGCCTCACAGGCAATTCTAATGTGCAACCAGACTGAAAACTCCTGTTTAAATAAATTTTTTTCTGTCTAGTTAGATATTTCTCCAAGTATGATGTAAAAACAACCTCTATCATTATCACCAGGGGAAGATTTCCCAAACTGACCTTGAAAATAATCTTCAGCAGGTTATATATGACATTTTTCTTAATAGCTATGTATTTACTTATACAGTTTGTTTTTTATTACTTTATTTTAGCAAGCATCCCATGATACAAGTATCCCATGTATGGTAACAAGAGTTGCATTTTAAAATAAGATTCCATTTTTTTAAAGCTGAGGCAAATCAGGAGTGTTGGCCAACACCTATAATCCCGGAGACTCAGGATGCTGAAGCAGAAGGGTCACAAATTCAAGGCCAGCCTTAGCAACTGAACTGAAGCAACTTGAGGAGACTGTCTCATAACAAAAAATAAAAAGGGCTGTGGATGTAGCTTAATAGTAAAGTACCTCTGGATTCAATCCCCAGTACAAAAAAAAAAAAAAAAAAAGAGAGAGAGAGAGAGAGAGAGAGAGAGAGAGAGAGAGAGAGAGAGAGAATTAAAAACAAACTACTAAATAAGTAATGGTACAAAGAGCAGGGAAAATTTGAGAAGATGGTGGGCAAAGTTTGATTAATGTTTTCAACCAGTAGTCTCAGATCGTTTGGGAATGGGTTCCAGAAATTTTAATTTTTAACAAGTGCCCACATCTGATTCTTTTTTTGTTTTTTTTTTTTTTTACTTGTAGATGAACACATTTATTTTATTTATTTATTTTTATGCAGTGCTGAGGATCAACCTAACACCTCACACAGGCTAGGCAAGAACTCATCCACTGAGCTACATCCCCCAGTTCCACACATCTGATTCTTATACACTGAGGTTCAAGAAATGTAATAAGGAATTTCAGCCTTTTGTTACCAAGCAAAGAATAAGCTGGGTATAAAGGGAACCTCCTTGATCCATCCTAGATCACACAGAAAACCAGGCAGCTATACCTCCTGGGTAGGGAAGAAGTTCAGTTTCTGCTTCAAGACTTATATCCCAAAATAGGAAAGGAAGAAGTCAAAGTATCCTGTTTGCAGATGATAAAATCCTATAAACAGAAGATCCAGAAAGCTCCACCAGAAGACTGCTATAGTTAATAAACAAATTCAGCAAAGTTAGAAAATCAATATACAAAGATCAATAGTTTTCCTATATACCAATAATGAATCTGTCAAGAAAGAAATCAGGGGGGGCTTGGGATGTGGCTCAAGCGGTACCGCGCTCGCCTGGCATGCGTGCAGCCCGGGTTCAATCCTCAGCACCACATATAAACAAAGATGTTGTGTCCGCCAAAAACTAAAAATAATAAATATTTTTTTAAAAAAAGAAAGAAATCAGGAAAACATTCCCATTCACAATAGACAAAAAGAAAAAGGAAAAAAAACCTTCTGGAATAAATCTAACCAAGAGAAGACCTTATTCAAGAAAGAAATTGAATAATACACAAGAAGATCCCATGTTTATGGACAGGCAGAATTAATACTACTAACATGGCCATATTAGTATCAAAAGCAATATATAGATTCAATGCAATCAACAAAATACCAATGACATTCTTCACAGAACTAAAATTCCTTTGGAAAAATAGAAGGCTCAGAATAGCCAAAGCAATTCTAGACCAAAACAGCAATGCTGGAGGCATCAGAATAGCAGACTTCAAATTATAATACAGAACTTTAGTAGCAAAACAAAAATTGCATGGTACTAACATAAAAACAGACACATAGATTAAAAAAAAAACACAGAGACAAGCCCACACAGATACAATCATCTGATCTTTGACAAACATGACAAAAATATACATTGGAGAAAAAACTCCTTTCTAACAAATAATGCTGGAAAAACTAGTTATCTATGTGGATAACCAGATCCTTATCTCTCACCCTGCACAAAGTCAATGCAAAATGGATCAAAGACCTAGAAATTAGACCAGAAACTACACAGCTTCTAGAAAAAAAAACCTAAGGCCAACACTCCAACATGTAAGTACAAGCAATGACCTTTTGAACAGGATGTGTAAAGCTCAAGAAATACTGCCAAGAGTAGTATTAATTTGGCATCAAATTAGAAAGTTTCTGCACACTAACAAAGCAATTAAGAATGTGAAGGGAGAACCTACAGAATGGAAGAAAAGCTTTGCTAGCTACTCTTCTGACAAAGAATTAGTATCAAGAATATAAAAAGATCCCAAAAAACCTAAAAAGAGCATGCTACAGGGATACAGTGTCATCAATGTTCATAGCATCACAATTCACAATAGCTAGACTGAGGAACCAACCTAGATGCCCTTCAACAGATGAATGGATTAAAAAATGTGGCATATATACACAATGGAATATTACTCAGCAATAAAAAACAACAAAATCATAGCACTTGCAGGGAAATGGATGGCATTAGAGCAGATTATGCTAAGTGAAGTCAGCAAATTCCTTAAAAACAAATGCCAAATGTCTTCTTTGATATAAGGGGGGAAGAGCAGGGAGGAAGAGCATGAGAAGAAGATTACCATCAAACAGGGATGAGAGGTGGGAGGGAATGGGAGAGAGAGGGGGAACTGCACGGAAGAGGGAAGGTTATACAAAATACATATAAGAGGATGTGAGGTGAAGGGGAGGAAAAATAAATAAATAAAAAATAAGAGAGAGTGAGAGAAATGAGTTATGGTAGATGGGGTAGAGGGAAGGGGGATAGGAAGGGGATAGGAAGGGCAGCAGAATACAACAGACACTTGTTTGGCAGTATGTATAAACGTGGCTGCATAATCAACGTGATTCTGCAATCTGTACACAGGGGAATAATAAGAATTCATACCCCATTTGAAACAAATGTATGATATATGATATGTGAAGATCAATGTAATGTTTTGAGCAACCAACAAATTTCTGATGCTTAAAAAAAAGAATATAAAAAGAACTCAAAGAAAATAAAAAAATCAAATAACACAATAAATGGGCAATGAACTAAGCAGACACTTCTCAAAAAGAAGAAATACAAATGACCAATAAAAATGTGAAAAAATTTTCAACACTGTTAACAATTAAGGAAATGCAAAACAAAACTACACTCTCTCCAGTTAGAACGGCCACCATCAAGAATAGAAACAATAATAAATGCTGGAGAGGATGTGGAGAAAAAGGAACACTCTCACACTGCTGATAGGATTGTAAATCAGGACAGCCACTATGGAAATCAGTATGGAGATTCCTCAAAAGACTAGGCATGGAACCACGATATGACCCAGCTATACCACTCCTCAGTGCTCTCCCTAAAGAATTAAGGTCAGCACACTATAGCAATACATGCACACCCATATTTATAACATAACAATTCACAACAGCCACCTATGGAACCAGCCTAGATGTCCATCAATGATGAATGAATAAAGAAATGTGATATATATATATAAAATGAAGTTTTGTTCAGCCATAAATAAAAATGAAATTATGTTATTTGCAAGATAATGGATGAAACTTTAGAACATTAAGCAAAATAAGCTAAACTCAGAAAGCCAAAGGTCATGTTTTCTCTAATGAAGAAAAGGAAAATGAATAAATAGGTTAGGGATGTGGAAGGAGAGATCTTGTGAAAATTAAAGGAAGATCAATAGAGGAAAGGGATTAAAGGAGGGATTATTGGTCAAATTATATTGTTATAGTGTGTGCACATATAAATATGCAACAACAAATTATACAACTATAATGTGTCAATATAAAAAATACAGAAAAAAAAAGACATTCCCTCCTGACTTCCAAATCCATCCCTTTATTGCAATACCAAAAGCCAGGCTCATTCTGATTTTGATATCTTTCACCCCACTCATCTTCCTTATCAACATCCCTATACCACAGGCATCCTCACCCCAATGAGAAAACCACCCACATCAATTTGCCTTCCCAGCAATTCTTCAAAATTAATAAAACAAAACACTGGCATAATCTAATCACCCCAGGTTATATATGTGCTCTAAAATTCCAATGATAAACATCCTGTATCCATTGAAATTGCACATATATTATGGCATGGTTATAGGCCACCTCACTAGACAGATGATGGCAAAAAGTTTAGGTTCCTATACCAACTCTTTTCCAGTAGTCTTCACTGTCATCTATGGTTCTTAACCTTGAAGGCACATTAAAATTACCTAAACAGCTTTTATAAACCCCTACATGCAGGGTATGCCCTAGATATTATTAAACTGGGTTAGGTTATCTGGGGTTGGAAGGAGACTCATGCATTAGTTTGTTTTGTTTTAATGCTTCTCCCTGATACCAACATGTAGCCAAAACTGAAAACCATTGATCTAGGTTCAAATAGTGAGATTGCCAAAATAGACTTAGAGATTATCCACCATAGGTGGGCAACATTTTGCCACTCTTATGGCAGTTTTACTTAGCCAAACACAGGAAATTCAAATAGAACAGTGACTTCTGAAGACAGAAATTCCAAATTCCAATATGGATGAGGATAATATGCAAGTATTTGTTTACTTTAATTAGGGGATTTCTTAGCCCCCCAGAAAAATTGTTTACTTTGACCTATGAGGTATTTTGTTTTGTTTTAAACCAAACACCATCCTCTAAATATGTACAGCTGACTTTTTTTAAATTTATATATGACAACAGAATACATTACAATTCTTATTACACATATAGAGCACAATTTTTCATATCTCTGGTTATATACACAATACATTCACACCAATTCGTGTCTTCATACCTGTACTTTGGATAATAAAGATCATCACATTCCACCATCATTAATAACCCCATGCACCCTCCCTTCCCCTCCAATCCCTCTGATCTAGAGTTCATCTATTCCTCCCATGCTCCTGCTCCCTATCCCACTACGAATCAGCCTCCTTATATCAAAGAAAACAATCGGCATTTGTTTTTTGGGATTGGCTAACTTCACTTAACCTATCTTCTCTAACTTCATCCATTTACCTGCAAATACCAAGATTTTACTCTCTTTTATTGCTGAGTAATATTCAATTGTGTATATATACCACAGTTTCTTTATCCATTTATCTATTGAAGGGCATCTAGGTTGGTTCCACAGTTTAAGCTATTGTGAATTGTGCTACTGTAAACATTGATGTGGCTGTGTCCCTGTAGTATGCTGTTTTTAAGTCCTTCCGGTATAGACTGAGGAGAGGGATAGCTTGGTCAAATGGTGGTTCCATTCCCAATTTTCCAAGAAATCTCCATCATGCTTTCCATATTGGCTGCACCAATTTGCAGTCCCACCAGCAGTGTATAAGCATACCTTTTTCCCCACATCCTCGCCAACACTTATTGTAGTTTGTATGCATAATAGCTGCCATTCTGACTGGAGTGAGATAAAACCTTAAAGTGGTTTTGATTTGCATTTTCCATAAATCAAAGGCATTTCTGTCTATCAGTGACAAATCCTCGGAAAGGGAAACGAGGAAAATTACCCCATTCTAAATAGCCTCAAAAAAAATAATATAAAATAAAATACTTGGGAATCAACGAAAGAGGTAAAAGATCTATATAATGAAAATTACAGAATCCTAAAGAAAGAAATCAAAGAAGACCTTACAAGATGGAAAGATCTACCTTGCTCTTGAATAGGCAGAATTAATATTATCAAAATGAAGATACTTCCAAAAGCACTATACAGATTTAATGCAATTCCGACCAAAATTCCAATGACATTCCTCATAGAAATAGAAAAAGCAATCATGAAATTCATCTCGAAAAATAAGAGACCCAGAATAGCTAAAGCAATCCTTAGCAGGAAGAGTGAAGCAGGTGGCCTCACTGTACCAGACCTTAAACTATACTACAGAGCAATAGTAACAAAAACAGCATGATATTGGCACCAAAACAGACTGGTAGACCAATGGTACAGAATAGAGGACATAGAAACTAACTGACAAAACTAAAATTATCTTATATTAGACAAAAGTGCCAAGAACATGCATTGGAGAAAAGAGTATCTTCAACAAATGGTGCTGGGAAAACTGGAAATCCACATGCAAAAAAATGAAATTAAACCCCTATCTCTCACCATGCACAAAACTTAACTCAAAATGGATCAAGGACTTAGGAATACAACCAGAGACCCTGCGTCTAATAGAAGAAAAAGTAGGCCCTAATTTCCAACATGTGGGATTAGGCCCCAACTCCCTTAATAAGACTCTTGTGGCACAAGAATTAAAATCAAGAATCAATAAATGGGATGGACTCAAACTAAAAAGTAACAATCTGTGAGGTAAATAGAGCCTACATCTTGGGAGCAAATCTTTACCCTTTATACAGTTGTTTTCTAAAAATTAAACTGCCTCAGATACAAACTTGTGATTTTCTTCAAAGCCTAAGATGATGTCATTTATATCCACAAGAAGACAGGGGTGATCCTAAGCAAGCAAGTTAAAATGAACAAACAAGTAGGATGTGGTGTGCTCATGTACTCTCAGCTACTCAGAAGGATAAAGGAAGAAAAGTCCTTGAGGTCAACCTAGGCAATGTAACAAGAATCAATATTAAAAAAAAAATAGATAAATAAAACAATCAAGGTTGCCGGGCTTATTGGTACATGCCTGTAATACCAGCAGCTAAAGAGAGCCTAAAGCATGAGGAGTTCAAAGTCAGCTTCAGCTACATCAAGGCACTAAGCAACTCAAAGAGACCCTGTCTCTAAATAAAACAGAAACTAGGGCTGGGGATGTGACTCAGTGGTTGAGTGCCTCTGAGTTCAATTCCTGGTACCCTCTCCCATCAAAAAAAATAAGAAAGAGAAAAAAAAAAAAGAGGTCAGGGCTAAGGGTATAGATCACACAAGGTCCAGGGTTCATTCAATTCCCAAAGCAGGAAAACACACACATACATACACACACAGGGGGACAGACCAATACTATGGTTTACATGTACTGCAAAGCATATATTAAAATATAAGTTCAAAGTGCAATATCAGACATCAAAATTTACATTATTTTTGGAATCTCTGTGATATAAATCCCTGTCATTGTATTCATTATTCATTAAACTCAGTTACAATAAGGTCTATTCATTAAATATCCTATACAGACAGCACTGACATACTACAAATCTCTGATTATGTTAAATTCAGATTTAAAATCCTATTTTGTAATAAATGACCCACCAAAAAATATTTACTATATATCATCAACTGAAAATATATTCAAAAAAGATAATAAAGTTTAGCTTTATTAAGTTTAGCTTTATTCTTGGTGTAACAAAAAAATGTTTAATTTTAGGAAGCTAGAATTTTTCTAATAAATGAACACTTGGCATTAAGAGTCACAGTTGTATTCACTTCCTGCCATAAATGCCAGCAGCAAGGACATCCAATTTCAAGTTCCTCTGAAGCCAATGAGTGGGCAGAACACAACTACAGCCAAAATGAGGAACACATGGTATTCATTCTCTGAAAAAAATTAGTAATGGATTACAACCAGGAGGGGAAACCATCTGTCACAGGCAAAAGAGGTGGCAGAAGATGTCAAGACTATAACATGCCACCTCAACCCAGGTAGTCAAGTTTTAGATTTCAATCCCAGTTAACTCTTCTAATAAGCAATAGTTTTCAAAATTATTAGAGTCAAAATATGAGTGGAATGGCAAGAGGAAGAGAAATCAACAACACCGAAATCTAGAGCCAGACACAGTGTCTCAACTGTAATCCCAGCAACTAGGGAGGCTAAGGCAAAAGAATCATAAGTTCAAAGCCAACCTCAGCAACTTAGCAAAACCCTGTCTCAAAACAACAAGGGCTGGAGATAAGTCTCTCCTGGGAACAGAAACAAATAGAAACCACACAAACGCAAAACATAAGAAATCTACCAACAAATTCACTTCCCTCTCATAGGGAAAGCATTGGCAATTTTATCTGTATTATGTTCCCATTACCATCTGCCCAAGATTTCAATATGAACCAAGAAAGCAACTCCCTGAACATGAAGGTTAAAAAAAAAAAAAACCCTTCACCACCATCTTAATCCCACCCCAGCCCCTACACTTTGTACAATCCCATCTTTGGAATTCCACCTTTAACAAGGTAAATTCTTTGAGCAACTAACTGAGAATATTAGTTACTGGCATTTTTAAATCTGAAAATAGTGACATTTAAGCCAAAAAAAAAAAAAAAAAAAAAACTAAATCCTCTAGACCTCTACTTACTTAAGTAATTTACATGATCATTAGAATTCTAGAAACCTGTTTTGAAACACATTATTTGTGAAATTAGAATTGGTCATACTAATTCCACTTTATTCACTTACTTGCTAATATTTATTCTTTCATTCAAGCAGTTTTTTTAAAAACCACACCTCTTAGTCTCAAATGCTACTTCTCTAAAGGAAATGTGATTCCCTCTTGAAGATATCCATCTACATACCAAACTACTAATAATTTAATTCTTCAGACTTTGGCACATCTTTTCTACAAAAAATAAAATTAAAAAACTCTCTTTAGAAAGATATTAATTAAAATCCCTATGTATTTTATAATCCAATATTTTGGGACTAAATCAATGACTCAGAAAGCATACTTTATGCTCTTTTAAAACAACACAATAAACATTTATTTATGAGGATGGTGGAACATAAAGATATCCTCTACCAATCTAGTAACATAATTTGCTAGGAGCCACAAGCAAATATACGATGTATGGCACCTTTGGTTATAAAGTGACGCCAGCTAGCCACTGAGATATGATTATGTTAAGATTTACATTCATATGGAAATTGGACTCCCGCTGTTCACCCTGCCCTGCTACCGGACTCAAGTTACGGGACTCATGGAGAGTTCCCATTGGTTGGGGAAGGATAGTAGGAGGAAATTCCGGGGGAGGTCCAAGGGACCCCCGGTTCCGGGAGACGGGAGGTTCCGGTAGACGCCCGCGTGGGAGGACCGGGTTTGGCTTGCCGGCGCCTACAGAGTATTGGCGGCTTTTTCAAAATAAAGTTTTGTTCCTGCTTGAGTGGCTCGTAATTCTGTGCCCAGCCAAGACTGCGGCAATAATTCATTATCCTAACGACACCAAAAATGAAGTCAATGTATGGTTCAGAAATTACAGATTTATTTGCTCAAAAATTCAACAAAAAATAGGACATCTCAAACAACAAACTTGTGGGGAAAGCCTACAGAGTCAACAGAAATAAACTAAATGTTCATAACTGTGAAATAATTAATATTCAATTTGATTATTCAGTAATAACATTGGGGGGGTTAACTACAAAATACAGCTACTTTCCTCTTTTTATAAAACAAGGTAAATAATGTGTTCAATGTCCCAAAATCTTTATCCTTTCTTAATAATCTATTCAGAGCAGAATATGGAGGCCACATTATCTGGCCTGGAATCCTCTGCCACTTCATGGCTATAGGACAGTGGGCAAGTTACTCTTAGCCTCAGTTTCCACTTCAATATAAAATAACTTTACCTATCTCACCCAGTTGTCAGGATGATTAATAACACAGGCAGAACACACAGAACAAGCCTGTTTCTTAGCAAACACTACACAAGTATTAGCTATTACTTATTCCTTTGTTTAAACCAGGTATTGACAAGCTTTCTCTGTGAAGGGCCAGATAGTAAATATTTCAGGTTTAACAGATCATTCACACACTACCACAGTAACTAAATTCTCCAGTGTATTATGAAAGCAGCCATAGATAACACATGAATAAGCATGGCTGGGTTCCAATAACATTTTATTTATAGACACTGAATTTTCATAAAAAATTTTCACAACACAAAATATTATTTTTTACAAACAATTCAAAAATATAAAAACTACTCTTGGTTTGTGGGGCATACAAATCCTGTGGGAAAGATCTGGCCTAAAGGCTATCATGTGATGGACTCCTACTATAAATTAATGCTTCTCAGAGCCAGTTCATGACCAAGTTTCCACCAATCTATAATAAAATTGGCACTGTAAAGTGAAAAGCTATTTTCTTAGAACTGTCCTTTATTCTGAGATTATGCAATTCTAACTCTTTTCATGTTACCAAATCTTTCCTCTTATAAAGCAATGGTAATAGTATATGGTAACTTTTCTATTCTTTTTATTTCACACTCCCATGCCAATCTTCCCTCTGGTTCCTGCTTTCTTTATTGTTTGTTTTTATGTCATTTTTCATTTTACTGGTGTGTGAAATCCACGTTTAGGAGCAACTAATCTAATGCTCTCTACCTAATCAAATAAGAAAATCACTGGCATGTGCCATGACATCTTCTGATCTAGACTGGGTGTGTGTGTGTATGTTGCTGTTGTTGTTACTGAAGATTTAAACCAGGGGTGCTCAACCACTGAGCTACATCCCCAGCCTTTTTATTTTTTATTTTGACAGGACCTCACTAAATTGTTGACAGTGGCCTTGAACTTGCGATATCCTGCGTGAGCCTCCTCAGTTGCTGGGATTACACACACACACCACCATGCCTGGCTAGACCTGTTATTTAAATTAATCAAATTAAAATTTTTTTATCTTCTCAACTGATTTCTTAACCTCTCTCTTCTCTTTCCTTTCTCTCTGTGTTAACCCCTTCCTGGTTGCCTTGGAATCCTATGATAGTCCTGTTCGTGAATGTTGTTCTCCAAACAAAACACAGAAGAATTTTAATGTAGTCTATTACATTTCTTAAGTGAACAAAAAATATTAATTTTTCAATAAATATTTTAAACAGGTATCTACATTTTACTCAGTTGTCCTTAGCTGCAAACAAAAGCATTTTAGTTAACTTTGTAAACAAATCTATCACTTGCCAGATATAAGACCTGAATAAATTCCTCTATTAATTTCACTTTTTTCATCTAAAAACGAGGACAACATCACTTACCAATAAGACCATTGTGAAAATTAGAAATAGTTTACATAAAGGCACGTAGGATGGTATTTGTAAATGCTCTGTGATCATTATTACTATAAAAGCCATGACTAGCACTCAGATGTATTTGGCAACAAAGTCATATAAGACAACAGTTTCTTTTTTTAATATTCCTTTAATTGTAGATGGATACAATGCCTTTATTTTATTTTTATGTGGTGCTGAGGATCAAACCCAGTGCCTTCCACATGCAAAGCAAGTACTCTACCACTGACCTACAAGCCCAGCCCCACTGAGCTACAACCCCAGCCCAAGACAACATTTTCAATGATAGCTATTTACAGTATTTTTTAAAGGGTACAACAATAGATCATATGTAAAAATCAAAGGGAACATCACACATAACATTACATGTTCAATGTCAGTAATAGGAATAATGTGAGCAAACTGCATCTTTAGGTGACACATACCCTTATGTAAGAGTCCAATTAAATAAAAAGCACAGTACAGAAATTAATAGTTTAAAATAAGAAGTACAAGGAAATTTAAGCAAGCATTCTTTGCCACCCATTCTCAAGAAATCTCCACTGCCTTGTGAAGATAAGTCTTGTTCACAAAAGCACATAGTTAAAATTATTTGTAGCCAAGTATGGGGTCCATCTAATCAGCCAAAAACCTCTTACCACAAAAATAAAGTAAGCCAGTTTTAAAAATGTGTATTTCCATCAATGTTACATTCCTTTTGGGAAAATACTCTATAATTCACATATGAGTCATGATGGAAATAAAAACGTTAAATAATGAAAATCACAGTAAATGAAAACCCTGCAAGCTAATTACCCTACTCAAAAGTTCCTCATAATTCCTTCAGGTATATGAAGAGTGTGCTGGTAGTGATTAGTTATGCACATGAAACTTATTAAGCATTGTGACCCACTTTTCTAAATAGACCTTATAGGTCCCATGTTATTGTTTCTCTTCTAGTAGCAGACTGTAAGGTTCATTTATACATCCAAAAATGTTATAAAATGTATTTGCATTTAGGAAATATTTAACTTGATTTTCATTCAACCAGTATTTATTGCACTGCATAGTTACTACATCAGGCGATCTTGCCCATAATTTTATACATAGCATCTCCTTCAATCTTTTCAGTATTGCAACAATAAAATGATTATTATCCTCATGTGAGAACTGATGAAAATTACATAAAGCTTCTTTTCCCTTTAATGTAAACACTGTTTTTAAACCACCTACCTTGAGAAGAACTTCAACAGTCATGTATTTCTCACTCTCACAAGGGTCTAACTTGGTTTTATGAATCAATCCTATATTTGGGCTTTGCAATCAAAGTGAACCACCAGACTCTATGAGACTTCAGCTACTAGGAAAGAAATCTATGGAGGTCTAGTGAACAGGGGTCCAGAAAGAATAAACACTGTACTATGGCTATACACCTCATAAGCGACTGGCAAAGTCAGAAATAAAACTACAATGGAGATCTGTGATTTGATATTAAGTGTTCTCTCCACTCTACCAGTGATCCTCAAGCTTATCAAATCCAATACTGCCCCTAAATATCCTTTTTACTATCCTGAAAATGTATAAATGAACCCACTCTCACATATAATTTCTTTTTTTTTAAAGAGAGAGTGAGAGAGGAGAGAGAGAGAGAGAGAGAGAGAGAGAGAGAGAGAGAGAGAGAGAGAATTTTTAATATTTATTTTTTAGTTCTCGGCAGACACAACATCTTTGTTGGTATGTGGTGCTGAGGATCGAACCCGGGCCGCACGCATGCCAGGCGAGCGCGCTACCGCTTGAGCCACATCCCCAGCCCTCTCACATATAATTTCAAGGAAAATTGTACTGTTCTATGAAAGAAAACTCTAAAGAATGTCCTAATAAAATCATATGTAACAACTACATCAAAAGACACACACTCAAAAAAAAAAAAAGACATACACTCACAAATCAAGACTCAGTAAGTAACAACAATGCAACATTACTATTAACTTGATTTTAAAATAAAACTCTAGGAAAAATATAAACAAAAAAAACAATTCAAAACACAATCTTCTATCAACTTATGCAATAGTTTCACTGCTAGAAACTTCAGCATATATTAAAGACATTCAAAAATGCTAATGTACTAATGTACAATAATGTACACATTTAGGTTCAGATACCTATGCACAGACTTTTCACCTACACAAATTTCTGTTAAGATTTGAAAATCACATAGAACAAGAAGAACTTTTCAATGTGCAGACCTATTCTAGGCAGTGCAGGTATTTTGTGATCTTAAACCCTCTCCAGTGCAGTCCTAAAACCACTTTCTACTCTACCTCACCCCCATTATTCTAGTGGCCCATGTTCTCACACCTTTCCAACAACTGAGAATCAGTATATTAACCCTTGAAATAAGTAACCATCATCAGAAATATCAAGAGAAATCCAAGACTTCATCTGCTACTCTTTAAGTAGATTATCTTTTACCTGCTTCATCTCTGAAAAAATGCTCTGTGCCATCCATATTATATATCACAATTCCATAGATATTTTTGCTGGGTAGCATGTTTTCATAGAGAAATAAGAAATTTACCTCAATATACCTCCATGAGTACAGGATAGAAAAGATAAGAAACATTCATTAAAGTGTGCTTCTCTCCTAAGATTCGACACCTATTCTAAGTTCCTTTGCCCATGAAGAAGAAACATGGGGCAAGAAAAAATTAGTAATTATTCAGGTTATCAAATCAATGAAAAATAATCAAAAGCAATAACATTTTCTAAATACACTCTCACAATATCTCAATTGATTTTAAATCCTACAGAACAGTTTTCCCTTAGTTCCCAAAATGTTTTTCTTTAAAAGAGAACGAATGCTGAACACTTATAATGTAAGTACAATATAACTGTGTTTTTTAAAAAAGCTTTGCACACTATGCTTAAACAAATATTTATCTGTGAACAGCTAATTTCAGGAGTTTTGCTTTTATTTTCACACCATTATCTCAGACCAGAAACAGGAATGATACTAGTATACAAAGAAAAAATAAAACATAAATACCCACCCAAAACTTTTTTTTTTCTTTTTTTTTTTTTTTTGAGATAGAAGGTCTCACTATGTTGCCCAGTCTGACCTCAAACTTACGCTCCTCCTGCTTCATGCACCTGGGTAGCTGTGATTACAGGCAAATACCACCACCCGCAACCTATCCAAAACTGTTAACCCCAAAACAGCTAAACAAACTATTATTTATATTTTGACAATGAAAATACCCGAGTTACAGACATACATCTCTTCTTAGACTTAAATAAAAATAAACAAACAAAATAAAGATATTGTGTCCATCTATAATTTAAAAATTTTAAAAAAATTTTAAAAACACTATTTTCTTCTGCTATGTTTTTAAGGTATGTATGTACTATGAAAATAGATGACAAAGCATCTCCACAATAAAATCTTATGGCCCAAAGGTAGATTCATTTTTCCAAATTCCCTGTTGTAGAACAAAAATATATTGTATAATAAAACAGTAACAACCTCATCATATCTCATGCTTGTAGCATTAGAAAACAAATAATTTATTTATTTATTGCCATGCAGAGAAAATATCAAAACAAAATTTTAAAAAACAACAAAATAAAAAGACCTATATATACTGCAACTTTGGTAGAAGGCAACATATAATCATAAGCTCAACTCAACATGGGCTCAAGACCCCTTTAAACTTAGTGAAATAGGGAAAGAAGATACTGTGTTCCACAAGCACAAACAGGGTAATAAAAAGCAATGAAAATGACTTCCATGAGATTATACTACCTGGCAATTTGTTTCAGAGTCCTTAAAACTGAGCTCTCTCACTTTCAGAATTTTACAGTGCTTTTTAATGCTTATTATAATAACAGAGAGTCCCACTGAATAGACATCCTTGATGATCCTCCCTCTTCTTTTTCAAAAACAAAAAAAAATAATAATAAAGTTCAAGCACTACTCACAAGATAATTTTTAAAATATGCATTCATTCTTAAAAAACTTGGTCCCCCTCCATTAGAGCTATGGATGGATATGATTACAGCAAATGACTCCAAGAAAGTAGATAACAGAACCAAACATTAGTTACAAACAAAACTTTATCAATAGATTCTGTTAATTCCTTTGTAGTAAAAATTAGGTAACTGATAAGACAAAGAGGAATAAATCCTTATAATAAAACCTCAATAAAATAAGCACTGGTTAGCCAACTATAATTACTAAGGCAACAACAACAAACAAAACAATAATGTTTGCTATTACAGCATACAGCCATTATACTCATTAATACTAAAGAAACAGTGTCATTTCCTAAATCATGGTGAAGAAGAACCTTGTTGAGGTCACCCTAAACAGATAAGAGTAGAGAGCCTTAGATAAAAGTGACCTTTGAGGCAGCCTTTTACCACAGCCAGAGGACCCCACTATAAGACCTGTAGATTTAGAGCCCTCTGCCTGAAATATTCTTCAGTTCAGAAAATCACATCACTCAGGTCTAACTCTGCTCAACTAACTCATCTTTTAAGAAGCAAAAAGCATTTCTGCTACACATTGAAACACCGGTTAAGAAAAGTCACAGAGAACTGTTTGTTACTTTTCTCAATGAACACTGTTCTAACTTGAAAAACTAAAATAATAACCTATGATTGATTATACAGACTGGGGATATGACCAACATTTTCTCAAAAATTTATGAAATTAACCTGTCATTTCAAACACAACAACTGACAATATCTTTTGCCAATGGTTTTTCCCCAGGAGCACACTACCACTGAGCTATATCTCCAACCCTCTTCCATTTTTATTTTGAGATAGGGTCTCACTAAATTGCCCATGTTTATCCAGGACATGTAATCCTCTGACTCAGCACCTCAATAGCTAGGATTACTCAGCAGTCAATGATAAAATCTGAGCTTTCAAATATCAGAATATTGGAAATTTTTATTAACTATCAAGTGAGTTGGACACTTTACCAATACTTGAAGGACTTTTCTGATGAGCAGTATTAATGAATGTGGTTTTTTTCAAATCTGTCTAATGAAATATCAATATTTGGAAGGTCTGCATAACTCAATGAACCAATATTTTTCAAAAGACCAATACAAGTGCTACAAATCCAGAAGAAAACGCGTTATTTTTATATATCTTCTAACTGTAAAAGATCCATTCAAAGTGACACACAAACACATTTGAACATAATAAAGTATGAAAAGCTTCACTGATAGGGTTTTGGATTCCACATCGCAATTAACTTGAAAAACTACTACTTACAGACAAATATGTTCTAAAACTGGATTTTTCCAGCTCACTGCTGGGCATGGAACCCAGGTGACCTACATGCCAGAAAAGCAGTATGCCATTGAGCTTCACCCTAACTGCTAAAACTTGATCATGACTATGGTTGTACACTGAGTAAATTACCCAAAAAAAAAAAAAAAAAAAAAAAAAAAATATATATATATATATATATATATATATATATATATATTTTGAATTGTACAATGTCTTTTATGGTATACAAACTGTACCTCAATAAAAAATGCTTTTCTAAAAGAAAAAACTACAACTTAGTTGAAATCTGGTGTGGTTCTGAAAAATATCTAACACTTACCTGAAAACACTCCTGCTTTTCCAAGTACATATTGTGTGAATCCTGATTTTCTCCACATATTTCAACTAAAACTACAAATTGCAACAGATTGAATATAAAAACAGATATGAGAATCTGCTGTCTTCAGTTATGCCAGACGTTAAAGAGACTTGCAATACAATTTTCATTTTTAAAACGTTATTTATGTTAACATTTAATTTAATTATTAAAACTCTTTAAATTTTCTATTTAAATGACAAATATTGGGCTGGGCACTGTGGCTCAAGCGGTAGCGCACTCGTCTGGCATGCGTGTGGCCCAGGTTCGATCCTCAGCACCACATACAAAGATGTTGTGTCCGCGGAAAATTTAAAAAAAATAATAATAAATATTTTTTAAAAATTATCTCTCTCTCTCTCTTTTTTAAAAAAGTGACAAATATTGATGAATTTGGCTACAAAAATAAAAACTGCTTGGGCTCCTTTACATTTTTACAAATAAATATGTCCTGAGGCCAAACAGTTTGAGAACTGCTACTACAAAGGACTATTCAAGGCACATCTAACGCGACAGCAGTTAACCAAAGGTGACTTCAAAGCTAAATAAGTCCCTGCATATCATATGCTCTAGAAACTCACAAGTCACCAGGCAATGTTATGATATGGTATCATGTGTACATCAAGGGTGATTGACTGCAGATTCTCCATATGTGAAATTAATCTGGACAGGTGTTATTTCAGTATTCTCATTTTAGTATTCTCTGCAAACTGTCAAAGTGTAAAAGAATTTACCATGAGCGTATTAAGTTGGAAAGGCTAAGAGAACAAAGTGGGGGAAAAGAAGGTGGTTTCAAAAGCATTACTGCTAACAGTAAAGTAAAATAAAGGGAATAAATCTTGGTTAAGGACTATCTTTCCAATTCCAGAAAGATAAAGGAATACTTTTAGAGATGCACATGGCAGCACAAAGCCAGTTCAAAAAGCATTTCTAATCCTGTCCAGAGTGAAAGAATAAAACATTATCAATACAATCATTTCCTCCCTGAATATTTTCTGCAATTACTCCTTTTCAGAAATTCACTCTTAATTCATCATACATGAGCTCTAATGAAGCTGCTGTTAATTAAAATAAAGGACATCTATTAGCAGAAGTTTATCATAGGAACATAAACTAATATTAACCTTTGGGCAACAATGAGTAGGGATTAAACCCAGGGGCACTCTTACCATTGAGCTACATCCCCAGTCCTTTTTATTTTTAATTTTGAGACAGGGTCTCCCTAAATTGCTGAGGGTTTAGCTGAATTGCTGAGGCTAACCTCAAACCTGTGATCCTCCTGTCTCAGCTCTCAAGATGCTGGGATTACAGATGTGAACCACTGCACCTGGCTAATCATTTGTAATAAATAGTGATTTGATAAACTGAAAGAATCACTCAGGTTATTTTTGCCATCAAAGAAAAGTAAAACAATAGAAAGAACCAAAACACAAAAATAGATTGATAAGAAAATATATATACAAAGCATGTTCTCTCTTTCCCCTCCACTCCTCATACCCATAAACAGAGGCATGAAGCTTTTGATACTCAACTAACACAGTAAATTCTTTAACATTAATAAGTACATGTAACATCCACCTGTGTGCACCTAAAATCACAGTCATTAGTTTCCTATTTTCAAATGATTATGAAAAACTTCTATTCATATATGTACACCAAATTCACTATTTCTTACTCTGAAACTGGTTGTACTTTGCCATCTCTTTCCATTGTTAATCAAGAGCAAAAACATTTCCATAGTCTCAGTACCATGACTCATTGCATTTTTCTCTCTAGTCATCATAGCCTTCAAACAAATCTCTCTCTGAAAATACCTCATGAATGTGCACCTTGCTCACCATGCCTATTACCCAAGTTCATCCAGGCCTTCCACAACAACTCACTTGCCTTCTCTGCCTTCTTTCCTTCAATCTTCTCTGTTGACCCTTAACATGTCACTCATTTCACTGTTCAAGAACTCCCTAGGGCAACTTACTATTAGTTTCCTAAAATTCTTCTTCCAATAAATCAGATAAAGGAAGAAAAAACATATACTTCAAGGGTGAATTCAATTATATCTCAATTGAGGTATCATGAAAGAAGGAGAGGTGATACAGAGTGAGGAATGGAGGGACAAAGGGGGGTGAAAGGATGGATGAAACTCCCTAAAATTTCTTCACAAGTATCACAGCATGTTCCTCAGGCATCCTGAAGAAATCAAATTATTACTACATATACGGCTATCAGGAGGAAATCTGGCCTCGCAGTGCCACTTCTAGAGATGGTAAAGCATGACTAAGAAACAGACATTTTTATCAAATAGATACAGCTTTTTCAAGGAGCCAGAATCTTTGGGAGCTGTTACTGGGATTGAACCTAGGGGCACTTTACCTCCAAGCTATATCCCCAATTCTATTTTTTTTTTTTTTTTTTTTGAGACAGGGTCTTGCTAAGTTGCTGAGGCTGACCTCAAACTTGCAATTCTCCTGCCTCAGCCTCTGAGTCGCTAGGATTATAGGAAGGTTCGAGCACACCTGGCCAGGGAGCCAAAATCAACAACCCCCACTAAATTCCAAGTAAACAAACCTACCAACTCTTCAAATGGAAAGCAAATTTCCCATACCAATTTATGTACTTTCACATGTGACAAGACCTAATGGATGGGAGCTTCATAAAATGAAAATCATTAAAAAAAATATTAGACTCTATAGCACATAGTTCAGTAGTAGAGCACATGCCTAGCACATTCAAGGCCCCAGGTTTGATCTCCAACACTGCAAAATTCAATCAATCAATCAGACAGCAATCAGAAAAAATACAGAAGACAAAAAAATTAAAGTCTCTTGCCACTCTATAACATTAAATAGAATATACTCTGCTCACACAAATTTTCCATCAAAAGTGTTTAATTAAATACTTATTTGAAGAAGCACCCAAATAAATTCAAAACAGAATTCTTTCTTTGAATCCCCACCTCCAGTACTGGGCACTCAATCCAGAGCTTCACATGTATTAGGCAAGTACTCTATCACTGAGTTACATCCCCAGCCCTTTTTTTTTTATTTTTTGAGACAGGATCTCACTAAATTGCTAAGGTTGGCCCAAAACTTACAATCTTCCTGCCTCAGTCTCCCAAGTAGCTGGGATTACAACCCAGGCTGAAAAAAACAGAAGTCTTATAAGATATAACCAAGAAAGAAGTATGACAATAGCTGGTTATGTATTGATTAGAATAAAATAAAACATAAAACTTATTCAAAGACTTATTGGCTCTGAAAGTCTAACAAGCTCACAACTGAATTTTATATTTCTCAAGCAAACATATGCTAAAAGCCTTTCTTATTCTCAGTTTAAAAAAAGAAAATGCAAGCTAGGAGTATAGCTCAGTGGTAAAGCTTTTGCCTAGTATTCAGCCTTCCCTGTTAAAATATAATATATATTATTCTAACTCTTCTAACTCTTCAATCACTACTTGATAGTTCAGTAACGAGAATCGTGGGACATAAAATCAGCTGGGTATTTTAGAAACAATCTTCTATAAGGATCCCATAATAATAAACCACACACATCAGGCAATTCTAAGCAAATGTGTTTTACATTTGCTAGAATTCTAGACCAAGATTTCTGTAGCCCAATGAGATCAAACATTCAGAATGGACTCAAACACCAGTCTCAAACTGAAATGGGGAAATTTATTTAATTACTGAAATCCTGTTAAACAATCTTCTTTATAAAATGGAAGATGACAGACCTCTGAGGACTACTGAGGGTATAATGAATGAAGAATTTAATTAGGACCCACTGCTGGCTGACTATAATCTATTAATTAGCATTCTCACTCTCTATATCTCATTACAGTGTTTCACTTTACTTTAAAATTGCACCCTTTGTTTTTTGGACTAAAGTTATACAATTTTAGGATTGTCTGTTAATTATAGTGGGTGCAGGAAATATATTCCTGCCAGAATTGGTGTTTAATTAGAGCAAGGGGCGGACTCTAGATAAGGCAGTACTCACCCTTCTTCTGCACATATGGTTTTTTTGGCATGAAAATCCTGTGGACTGCTTCTCTTGCACTGAAGTGCTAAGTACCCACAATTGTCTTTTCAGAGATTCAAATATTTTGCCTCTGAATGTAGCTTGATAACTGGAAAGGATACTGCATTTATTTTTTTTCCCCAAAGCTTCTGACATATAGGTATAAAACTATGCCTCAATTAATATCAAAATCAACAAGCATCCCAGTAACTTTTCCTCAATAAACTGCAATAAACTGGACTTTGCCAAGTCACCTGATAAGAAAAACAATCTTCTCTATGGGCATTATTTTCAGAATCATCAGCAAGATAAGCCTGGGATTAGCTAATTCACTAATATATCCAGGAACCCCAATCACTTTCAATTTTATAGGTTTGCGCGCGCGCGCGCGCACACACACACACACACACACACACACATACACACACACACACACACACACACACAGAGAAAATCTATATTAGAAAGGTGGAGCATTTTAAAGAGAAGTATGTATTCATATGTAAATTTTTCACAATATTCTCTTATTTTGCTCTGGTTTTTGCTATTGTTTTCTTTGTTTGCAGAGCTGGGAATTGAACCCAGGGTCACTTTACCACTGAGCTACGTACCCAGTCCTTTTTTTTTTAATATATATATATATATATATTTTAGTTGTCAATGGACCTTTATTTTGCTCATTTATATGTGGTGCTGAGATCGAACCCAGTGCCTCACACATGCTAGGCAAGCACTCTACCACTGAGCTACAACCCCAGCCCTCCAGACCGTTTTTAATTTTTTTTTTTTAATTTTAAGACAGGATGTTGCTAAATTGCTGAATCTGGTCTCAAACTTGCAATCCTCCTGACAGCCTCCTGAGTAGCTGGGATTACGGGTGTGTACCACCACAGCCACCTACAATATTTTTTTATAATAAGACGGTGATTTACACACTTTAAAATTAAATGGAACTCTTGTTTTTTTTTTTATTAAAACACATTTGAGATTGGACAATATTCAATTATAATGTTTGTCTAAATACATATAACCAATTTCATATATACCACATATACACTACAAACTTATCAATATTGTTTAAAAAAAGGACTTCATACCCTAAGAACACAAGATACAGTTTCTAATACCTATGCTACACTGATACTTCATCACAAGACTGAAGAATACAAACTCATTTTTTCCTCTTCTAACATTTATAACCCAATACTACACAATAAAACTGAGCAGGTACAATTACTTTATAATAATGAATAATATATTTTTGGTTTTATATTCTCTTTTCTGTCAACTAAATAAAATGTATTTTCATTTTGCTATCACATCATTTGAGTATTTATCTTATGAGTCAATGGTTCACAATGTGAGGATACATCAAAATCACCTTGTGGGCTTTCCTTTCCTTTCTTCCCTCTCCTACTTACCCCTTTTTTTCTTTTCTCTTGTGTTACTAGGGCTTGAACCCAGGGACACTCTAACAATGAGCTACATTCCCAGTCCTTTTTTTATTTTTTATTTTGAAACCAACTCTTGCTAAATTACCAAGACTGGCCTTGAACTTATGATCCTCCTGCCTCAGTCTCCCAAATAGCTGGGATTACAGGTCAGGATTACAAGCGTGCACCACTGGTCCACCTTACAGGGCTCTTTTGAACTACATCTCTAAAATTTTAATACTCTTTTCCCTATATACACCACATCCATTGGGATCACTGTTATAGATAATGATCAAGTATGTTGCATCCCTAACATTACAGGAAAAAGGACAATAAGCATGGAGAGAATGGTCCTTTGTTTCTTGGGGCTCAAGATCTGAGATTATAGGTCAGTGATAAAGCACTTGGCCTAGCATGTGCAAGAATGTGGATTCAAATCAACACTGAAAAAAATTTTTTTTTTTGAGCTCAAAAGTGACATTACAGAAACATCACAATTCAGTGGCATATGGGCAAGAGATAAGTTTAAGAATTGAATGTATTAGCCAAGCATGGTGGGGCACAACTATAATCTTAGCTATTCAAGAAAATAAAGTAGAATAACAAGTTCAAGGTTGTACTCAGCAACTTAAGACCCTGTCTCAAAATCAAAAATAAAACATAAAGGGCTGGGGATGCATCTCAGTGGAAGAGCACCTCTGGATTCAATCCCAGTACCACTAAAAAAAATAGATTAATTAGTATATACTAAATTCTAAAGATCATGAAATCACCTGAGAAGCTTGTTTAAAATACAAGTTCCAAACTCTGTTCTCAGAGGTTTTTATTTAGTTATTATTCAGTAAGATCTAGAAATCTAGGTTTTAAACAAATATAACTACTAATAGTGATATATCTGAGCCAGCATTTAGGTAACCCCTCTCCTTATGTTTAGAATCTATCACTGAAGTCTATTTCAGTTCTTTTCTTCCTTTGCATAATCTTAAAGTCTTAATAAGTCAAACTCACAGAATTTTCTAAGAAATATCTTTTTTTAATATTTATTTTTTAGTTTTCAGCAGACACAACATCTTTGTTTGTATGTAGTGCTGAGGATCGAACCCGGGCCGCACGCATGCCAGGCAAGCGCGCTACCACTTGAGCCACATCCCCAGCCCCAAGAAATATTTTTTTAAAGAACATGCTCTCACGGTTGGTGTTGTAGCTCAGCAGTAAAGTTTGGGTTTGATTCTCAGCACCACATATGAATAAACAAATATTTAAAAAAAAAAAAAAAAGGTCTGCCAACAATTAAAAAAATTTTCTTAATGTACTCTTATTTTGTAAGGCCAGGTGTCTAACAGAAATACTTAAGAATATTAAAGCATTAAAATTTTAAGTAATGACAAATTTAATTACCAGTTAAAAAGTAAAAGAAAAATAGTTTGGGGTTATAACATACCTGAGAAATTAAATTATAAAATTAAATTATATTAAATTATAATTTTTTTGGAGGGAGGTGGCGCCAGGGGTTGAACTCTGGGATACTGGATCACTGAGCCACATCCCTAGCCCTATTTTGCATTTTATTTAGAGACAGGGTCTCACTGAGTTGCTTAGTACCTCACAGTTACTGAAGCTGGCTTTGAAATCGTGATCCTCTTGCCTCAGCCTCCCAAGTCACTGGGATTACTAGCATGCACTACCATGCCCAGAGTAAATGAGATTTTTAACCTACCATATTATCTAGTATAAACACAATGGAAAAGTACATAGGCATGATAAACGATTACATATATATTAAAGAGATTTAATATATAGGAGAAATGTCGTTGGCTAAAATAAGGTCACAGAATAACACTCGTAATATTCCACTCATGCAAAATTTCTTATGTTTCTTTAACAAGAAACATCAAAATATTTAGGGCAATTGTGAAGTTATTAGTAGATGGGAGGATATGGGGTAAATTTTACTTTCCATTTTTCTGTATTCATCTTATGACCAAAAACCAAATCTGGAAAAGCAGGTCTGTAGCTTTAACATACAAAATTCAATTTACCTTGAGATCTTCCAGTACTCAAAACAGATCTGAATGCCTAAACTAAGCATGATTAGCAGAATAGTTAAGACAATCATGCCAGGTCAGGGGGCACATGCCTGTAATCCTTGGAGACTCAGAAGGCTGAGGTAAGAGGATCCCGAGTGTGAGAGCAGCCTGAGCAACGTAGCAAAACTCTATCTCAAAATAAAAAATAAAGGGCTGGGGATGTGGCTCAAGTGGTAGCGTGCTCGCCTGGCATGCGTGGGGCCCGGGTTCGATCCTCAGCACCACATACAAACAAAGATGTTGTGCCCGCCGAAAACTAAAAAATAAAGATTAAAAAAAAAATTCTCTCTATCTCTCTCTCTCTCTGTCTCTCTCTCTCTCTCTCTTTAAAAAAAAAGTTTAAAAAAATAAATAAATAAATAAAAAATAAAAAGGGCTTGGTGGTAGGAACTCCTGTGATTCAATTCCTAGTACTGAAAAAAATAAAAAATAAAAGACACAGATCATTTCTAATTCTCTCTGTATTTCATGGAATCACTTAAGAAAAATGCAGAAATTTAGTTGTTTATTACTTTCTTTATAATTCTTATTAGCCTAACCCAAAAATAAGTTTAATAACAACAACGAGGTAGCTACTTTAAAATTCTCCTCTAAGCTGGGTGCAGTGCCACACACCTATAATTCCAGCATTTCAGGAGGTTGAAATCACAAGTTCAGCAACAGCCTCAGCAACTTAGCAAGTTCCTAAGGAACTCAGTGAGACCCTGTCTCTAAATAAAATATATTTTTTAGGGGTTAGGTTGTGGCTCAGTGGTAGAGTGTTCACCTAGCACATGCAAGGCACTGAGTTCGATCCTCAGCACCATGTAAAAATAAATAAATAAAATATTTTAAAATGTGTGTGTGTGTGTGTGTGTGTGTGTGTGTTTTTAAGGGCTGGGGATATGGCTCTGTGGTTAAGTGCCCCTAGGTTCAATCTCCAGTACCAAAAAAAAAAAGAAATTCTCTAAAGAAATGATAGTTTTTTTAAGGGCAAGTAATCCAACCTCCCAAATTTAAGATATGTTTTAAAAGTATTTTAAACAAAAAGTATTTTAAGATTTTAATTACCACAGGCTAAATATGATTTGCTCACATATTTGATTTCATGAGCTGTTGCACAGTATGACACAACTATAGCCAAACATGAACTATAACCTGAGATAGTTCAGAAAAGTAAATAAGTTATTTTTTTCATACAGTGTCTAAGACAGCACTTGGCTCTTCTTTTTCTTTCTTTCTTTCTTCCTTCTTTTTTTCTTTTTTTTTTCCCCCTTAATTTTGAGACAGGATCTCACCAAGTTGTGTAGGATCTCGATAAATTACTAAAGCTGCTCTAGAACTTCTAATCCTCCTGCCTCAGATTCCCGGGCTGCTGGGATTACAGGTGTGAGCAACCACACCCGAAAGCACTTAGTTCTAAAACTGAAAAATTATGTGATTATAATGCCTACACATATTATTTTATCAAAACAATCAATTGTACCAAGTTGCCTTTCCTCCACCTTAAATTTAGAAAAATCAAAGAATAACAAAAACAACATCAACACCCTGAAGTAAAACTTACATGAATATCAACAAAACGATGTTACTCATTTTAAGTACCTAATTAAGATTTACATCATTAACTTTTTAAAAGTAACATCTGTTCTTCAATAACATATTGGCTTACTTCTGATAGTTTTTAAGACTGATTTTTTTTTACATTATGACCAATCTTACTGGTATATTTTACACTTAAATAATCAAAATAATTTTGGAAATGGATGTTAGAATGTGTGGCAATACTCTATTCTCACAGAATTGAGAGAATATTGTATTTTTGTATTTTAAAAAAATACAGTAAGTGAAAAAGAACTGAAGAAAAACAAGTAATAAGGGGGAAAAGCAGACATAAAAGCAAATCTGGAAAAGGCTGAGAAAGAAAAGACAGAAAATACTAAAATAGATAGGATTAAGAAAGATAAATGAACTAACAAGGGAAAAAAAAAGACTGACTCATTTTATTCATATACATGAATTCAGCCAATAAAGACAGACAAGACATATAAAACTAACCTGGTTTTCTTCCTGCACGACTCTATACTGTTCCTTCCAAATAGTGATTTTGGAAGCTTCATCTTTTCGAAGGGCTCGCTCTTTCTTCAACTCTGGGCTCCAGAAGGTCTTGATGCTATTCATTGAAGAACTCAATTTACTCTCCTTTACTTCCACATCCTTCCGCAAGAGATCATTTTCCCTTAACACTTCCTTTAGCTGTGTCTGCAGATCCATGATTGTATTATCTCTTGCCTGACGAAGAGAGTGAGGTACAGTGGATGCCATACTCACAGGAGGGAGGTGATGCTCTCCAAATGCTATGGTGTCACTAGCAACCCCACTGCTGGCTATGTTGGGACTACTGCCCATAGCAGTCATCCTAACACCATAAGGCAGACGTCCCCCAGAACGGCCAAGTGTCATGGTGCTTTTTGGTGTTTCTGAACCCACATTTTCATGGTCACTTAAGTACATAGGGCCAGATGTAGCATAGGCAGCATTTAAGGATTGTATATTCTCCATTGAAAGGGTTTTCCCACTGCCACCTCCAACACTGCCTCCAGAACTCCCTCCAGTACTATTGGTTCGACGATGACCTAAGCGAGGGGAACGGGGAAGCCTAGGTGAACGCCCAGGGCTCTGGTTGCTTGGTTCCACCTTCCCAACTGAGCGAGCACTTCCATACATGGTTGCAAGGTGAACTTAGCTGCCACGAAAGATGTAATGCAGAAAACAAAAACGGAGAGATTTCTCTATGGCTGTAAGTCAGCTTAAGGCTATCAGAAATATCAGGTCACCAGCTGTCCAATCTTGAATATCTTACGCCATATCTGTAATGAAAAGATCACACATTAAATCCTCTTATAATAAATATTCCCCTTCTCAGAAACTTCCCATTTCCCCTTCTATCATTTATGTACTCATGGATTCAAAATGTGATTACAGCACAATGTATTTCACAGTAAATGCCACTGTAAAAATGTTTTGTGTGTCTCAAGACCATATACCATACAACTGAAAGATTAACAAAAGATTAACAAAAAAGAAATAAAGCTCTAAACTATACTACAGAGCAATAGTAACAAAAACAGCATGGTACTGGCACTAAAACAGGCCAATAGACCAATGGTACAAATAGAGGACACAGAGATTAACCCACAAAATCACAACTACCTTATATTAGACAAAGGTGCCAAAAGCATGCACTGGAGAAAGGATAGCATCTTCAACAAACGGTGCTGAGAAAACTGGAAATCCATATGGAACATAATGAAATTGAATCCCTATCTCTCACCATGCACAAAAGTTAACTCAAAATGGATCAAGGATCTAGGAATTAAACCAGAGACTCTGCATCTAATAGAAGAAAAAGTAGGCCCTAATCTCCATCACGTGGGGCTAGGCCCCAATTTCTTTAATAAGACGCCTATGGCACAAGAATTAAAACCAAGAATCAACAAATGGGATGGATTCAAACTAAAAAGTTTTTTCTCAGCAAGAGAAATAATATGTGAGGTCAATAGGGAGCCTACATCCTGGGAACAAATTTTTACCTCTCACACATCAGATAGAGCGCTAATCTCTAGGATATATAAAGAGCTCAACAAGATAAGCACCAAAAAAACAAATAATCCAATCAATAAATGGGCCAAAGACCTGAACAGACACTTCTCAGAAGAGGATATACAATCAATCAACAAATATACAAAAAAATGCCCATCATCTCTAGCAATCAGATGGCAGCCATGATGAAGACAAACAACAATAAGTGCTGGCAAGGATGTGGGGGGGGGGGAGTTACACTCATACATGCATGGGACTGCAAATTGGTGCAGCCAATTTGGAAAGCAGTATGGAGATTCCTTGGAAAGCTTAGAATGGAACCACCATTTGACCCAGCTATTCCTCTTCTCATACTATACCCAAAGGACCTAAAAACAGCATATTACAGAGACACAGCCACATCAATGTTTATAGCAGCACAATTCACAACAGCTAAACTGTGGAGCCAACCTAGATGTCCTTCAGTGGATGAATGGATAAAAAAAAAATGTGGCATTTTTACACAATGGAATATTACTCAGCACTAAAAAATAATAAGATCATGGCATTTGCAGGAAAATGGATGGCATTAGAGCAGATTATGCTAAGTGAAGTTAGCTAGTCCCAAAAAAACAAATACCGAATGTCTTCTCTGATACAAGGGGGTAACTCAAAATGGATAGGGAGGAAGAGCATGGGAAGAAAATTACCTCTAGATAGGGAAGAGGGGTGGGAGGGAAAAGGAGGGAGAGGGGAATTGCATGGATGGTGGAAGGAGACCCTCATCGATGTACAAAATACATGTAGGAAAATGTGAATTTAATGTCAACATATCTTGACAGAAATATGATAAATTGTGGTATAAAGGTGTATTAAGAATTGTAATGCAAATAATAAGAGAGCTCATGTAAAATAAATGATAAAAATAAAAAAATGAAAGAAAAAAGAAATAAAGCTCAATATTTGAACATGATTTTTCTTTTTAAAAAAATTAAGATGTTGATGGACCTTTATTTTATTCATTTATTTATTTGTGGTGCTGAGAATCAAATCCAGTGCCTCACACATGCGAGGCAACAACCCCAACCCTGAATATGATTTTCTAACAAAGAACACAAGCTTATCAACTGACACATTATCAGAACCAGTAACAGAACTCAACATACTGGTCAGGAACATGTTCAATTCATAAACATCAATACTTTTAGATATTGGCAACAACAATTAAAAAATGTAGTTTCAAACTTTAAAAAATTCCATTCACAATACCAACAAAACTGTAAAAGTATTTTGATATAAATCCAACAAGATTTCAAGCATTTTTTTTTTTTTTTGCAGGGGGTGGGGGGAGTGTAGCAGTATTGAGGATTGAACTCAGGGGCACCTAACCACTGAGTCACATCCCCAGCCCTATTTTGTATTTTATTTAGAGACAAAGTCTCACTGAGTTGCTTAGTGCCTCACTTTGACTGAGGCTGGCTTTTAATTTGTGATCCTTCTGCCTTATCCTCCAGAGCCACTGGGATTACAGGTGTGTGCCACCATGTCCAGCTTCAAACATTTTTGAGAAAGAAAAAAAAAAACATAAAACTACTGAATGACATGAAAAAGTACCTGAAAGAAAAGCTATCCATGTTCATAGACATGAAGACAAACCCCATAAAGCTGTTCTTCCCCAACTGTTAAGTACAATCCCAATGAAAACCTCTAGAGAATTTTTCACATAATTCAAAAAAACAGAAGCTAAAATTCACATGGAGGAGTAAAGGTTCAAGAATAACCAAAATAATCATAAACATTTGGACAAAAAAGGAAGGTATATCCCCAAACAGCAAGAGAAATTACAGATTTATAATCCAAAAATCTCTTTAAGATAAATTCTTCTATAAAGTTTTAATTAGAATTAAAAAAAAAGATAAATTCTTCTTTTTAACTCATTTAGAAGAAAAACCTGATCCACTCTAGTATGAGATTATGTACTGATATATACCACTTAGTGTGTCTATCAAAGTAATGTGTGTGTTAACAGGATACTGCAAAATGCCCACTAAACATTATGGCAAAACATTCTGGGCAAGAGACACACATCTGATCACCAGGATTTCTCACAAAAAAATTATAAAAGCTATAGTAATTAAATTATAAAAGCTTTTATATTATTATAATAATGTTATATTATAATAATATATTTTAATGTTATAATAATATATTATATTATTATAAAGCTATAGTAATTAAAATTATAGTTCTATCCAAGGACTAGAGTCTAAATTATAGGATTTAGATTTTAAATATATGGGATTTTAATATTTACTAAACATAATATTTCAAAAAATGAAGAAAAGACAAATCATTCAATAAACAGTGTTTGAATAAGTGATATATTCGGAAAATAAACTGAACCCTACTTCTGACAGTATAATGAAATAAATTCCATGCATACTCAATTTTTTAAGTCTGTGAAAAGTACTAGGAGAAAATTTAGGACAATATCCTTGTAAAGCTGAATTAGAATAAGGCTTTCTTAAGAACCAGAAAGTAAAAAACATAAAGAATAACAATTAATACGATTAATTATGTCAAAATGTTTCCTTCTTTCTAACTTTAGCTCTTTCACATGGGGTGTTTCCCATGTAGAAATTCTGTTTACAGATCTTACATGCATGTTGAATATATTTTCACCTAGATATTCATCTCTTAATTTTTCTTATGGTATTTTATGAAATAACATGTCGTCACTTTTTCAGCAAATGGCTGAACTATGCTCCTCACCCCTAAGATTCATAAACTGAAGTCTTAAGCTTCAAACCTCAGAATGTTGATTATATTTACAGAGAGATGGTAATTTAAAAGGTAATTTAGGTTAAATGAAGTCATTGGGGTAGGCCCTAATCCAGTACAACTGGTATCCTTATAAAAAGAGACAGAACAGACCATGAGAAGACACCAGAGGAAAATGGCCATCTACAAGGCAATCAGAAGCCTCTGGAAGTGGTCAGCCATGCTGACACCTTGATCCCAGAATGAAAGACTCCAGAATGGTGAGAAAATAAATTGCAGTTAGCGTAAGCCACCCATTTTTCTTATGACAGCCCTACCAAACTAATACACCTCAACTTCTACACCAGAGGGAAATATAGAAATCAAAAGGAATTTTCTGGGTGTCCTCTTGTCATACATTCTTTTACATTAACATCCATCCTTAACTTGTTTTCTCCACTCTGATAAAAGAAGAGCTAGTCTTTCCATGGTACTGCAGGGCCTATGTGCTGAGCCTTCCTCAGAAACCTTATATAACGATTGATTTTCCTTTATGATGTTTTTGTAACTTCTGTTTATAGTCTCCCATCTCTCAACTGCTTCACACTCTCCACTTGGTTTCTTTTATCACACTCTCCTTTTCTTGTCTTCCTCATTATTCGTTCATTCCTGCTTTAACTGTTTCTGATCTCCAGAGTTACATCTTCATCTCTGAAATATCATCCTTAGGGGATCACTTCTCCCTACCCCTACCAGCTTTAAATATAAACTGTATAATGATGACTCCAAATTTACACTTCCAGTCCTAACCCCTTCATTTGACAATCAGAACCATACACCCCACTATCTGGGTATCTCCAATTGTACTTCTCATTAGCAACAGTGCTCAGGATACATGGACAGAATAGTTTCTGTATTATCCTCTTTAGTGCTGTTGCTCTAGTATCAAAGCATATTAAAAACACTGTACTCAACTATTAAAACAAAAATGTGTCCAGAACTATTTCCTATAGAGTCTAAATGTGCAGTAACAAAAATGCAACACATACTCTTCCAGTACATTTCACCGTAACAAGGGCTTTGTGAAATAATCAGTTCTCACTGTGTTCCTGAAAGTCACACATCCAAGGACTAGCAGGAAAAGTGCAGGCTCATTCAGCTTGACTATTTAAATGGACAGCTTTGGATGAATAAATGAAACTCTTAGACCCTCAGCATCTTCATCAATGAAATGGACATAAGATCTTTTTCCAAGAAGAGCTAAGAAGATCAAATCACTGAGTGAGTATAAAATACCTAGGGTTCTTAGTAGGTTTTCAGTAAGTGTTAGTCATTACAATTGTAGGTGTTTATTTTACACATATTTTCACACAAGTGGGAAAACTGAATGAAAAAGAGCAAACTACAGAATTTCTTGAAATAACAAGATTCCAGGAACAGACTATAGAATTATGGGACTGCGCTACAAAGATACAAAGGCAATTCAGTGGAGAAAGTCAATCATGTCCCCCACAAAAGGAGACTGGCACATTTTCACGGCCACCACAGTCCACCCCTTGTATCCCTTCTCCACAATGGCACAAGGAGCAGCTTTTGCTTGATTCCCACAGGGCTCTCTTTTTGAGAGGAAACAGAGAAAAGTTACTGGAACAAACTACAGCTGCTGGTGGTCTGAGCTCATTTTCTCCCATCCCTACTATTCTAAATTCCACTCATCCTCATTTTTTACCTCAGCAGGTCTTGGTGGCTTACCTTATGTTGTGATTCAACTTTCACTCCTAAGGGCTATAAGCCCTCAGAATCATATTCATCTCAGGCCAGGACTGCTGCACATGTCCATTCGCAGTTAAAATGGGACAAAGTAGTACAAAAAGGAGCCCAGCTGGATCACCAAGGCTCTCCTCCCCCATTATGTTCATAATGCGAAAAATTACAATCTAAATGGTTACGTATATTATTGGCTATACATGTTAAGGCAAAGCTACAATATGGGATACAATCTGTAATGGGTCCTCAAAAATTATTGTGTAACCAGAACCTCAGAAAACAGGGTCTTTGTAGATGTAGCCAAGTTAAGGTAATTTCATTAGAAAGGCCCTAAATGCTGGTTTGTTTGTTTGTTTGTTTGTTTGTTTGTTTTTAGATTAGAAAGGCCCTAAATGATTGATTTTTTGTTTGTTTTTTGGACCGAGGATTGAACCCAGGGATGCTTAACCCTAGCCACATCCCCAGGGTCTGAGACAGGGGTTAGAGACAGGGTCTGGCTGAGTTGCTAAGTGCCTCACTAAATTGCTGAGGCTGGCTTTGAACTCACAATCCTGCTGCCTCAGCCTCCCGAGTTGTTGGGATTAAAGGTGCACGCCAAAATGCACAGCTGAATGATGTCTTTATATGAGAAAAGAAAGAAGATTCAAGCACAGAGATACACATTAGGAAGAAGGCCAGAGATCAGAATAATGTGGCAACAAACCAAGCAAGCCAAGAATTGCCAGGGGCCACCAGAAGCCAGGAAGAAAAAAGAAAGAATTCTCTCCAGAATGTTCGGAGAAAATAAGGCTTTGAGGACATTTTTTTCCAGCGGGTGGAGCGGGGGCTACTGGGGATTAAACCCAGGGACACACTACAACTAAACTACATTGCCAGTCCTTTTCTGAGATAGCACTTCGCTGCCTCAATCTCCCCTGGGATTAAAGGCATGGGGCAATACATCTTGGCTCTCACGGACCTCTAGCTCTGGAACTATGAGAACGAACTTGACATAATTTGTTACAGGTACCCTAAGAAATTAACTTATTATCTCACTGTAAATGATGATGTATCCAGGAGGGGTGGTGCAGACTGTAATCACAACTATTCAGAAGGCTGAGACAAGGGGATCACAAGTTCAAGGCCAGCCAAAGCAATTTAGCATAACCATGCCTCAAAATAAAAAAAGGGCTTTAGAGTGCTCCTGGGCTCAATCTTCAGTGCAGCAAAAAAATGAATAAATATATAAATGATGATGTGGTTTCATCCTCAATGTGTGGAAAAATATTTCAAAGAGAAAACAGAAAAAAATTATAAACACAGATTCCCTCCACATTAAAAAGAAAAACATGCACTTGTAATCCCAGTGGCTCAGGATGCTGAGACAGGAGGTTTGTGAGTTCAAAACCAGACTCAGTAATTTAGTGAGGTCCTAAGCAACTGAAACTGTCTCTAAATAAAATACAAAAAAGGGCTGGGGATGTGGTTCAGTGGTTATGTGCCCCTGGGTTCAATCCCCAATAAAAAAAAAAAAAATGTTATGGCAGGTTACACAACCTAGACAGTAACATTTTTAACAATGATTTTGCTTTCTCATATACTTGCAGAAACTACACATTTATCTTTGTAAGAACATACTATTTTTATAATCAGGACTAAATTTAAAAACTATTCAAGAATGGGTAGATTAAAGATATCCAACAAATTGTATACTGGTCTAAGTACTATAAGGATCAAGATATTAAAAACATTTATTGTACCACTTCTACAATAAAACCAGGATATTTTCCTTGTAGCCAAATGTAATGAATTCTCTTTACTTCTATTATATCTCATACTACTGACCACTTCTATCTTTAAACTCTCACATGAAGTCTCTGATCCTACTCTTCTGATTCTACTCTCTCTCCAAGACAATCCCTTTGTCATACATTTTATTGGCTCCTCTTTCTCTACTTTTAATAATTTTTTTTAAAGAGAGAGAGAGAATTTTTTTAATTTATTTTGTAGTTTTCGGCGAACACAACATCTTTGTTTGTATGTGGTGCTGAGGATCGAACCCAGGTCGCACGCATGCCAGGCGAGCGCACTACCCCTTGAGCCTTATCCCCAGCCCCTCTTTCTCTACTTTTAAATGACTAGTATAGCTAACAGCTCTATTTTCAAACATATTTTCACATTCTTTATTCATTTTTCCTGGACAATCTCATCCACTAGTGTTTCAATTAATACTTATTTTACATAGATATTTAGTTTAAATTTTATCAATCAATATTCCCACTGCTGACCTTTCTTTTGGACTGCAGACCTACCACATACTAAACATTGCTGTCAAGATGATCCACAGGCAACTCATCAGTTCTAAATAAACATATTTTCTCTAAAACACATCGTTTCTCCTATGTTCCTGGCTGAACAAAATTCATTTTGACTCCTTCATTCAACTTCCATTAATTAATCCATCACTATGTACCATAAATTCTTATCTTTGTAATATATATAATTCATTTCCAAACCTTCAGCTACAACTTCATCCAGTCTGGACAAGACTATTAAAACAAACTTTTAAGTGGCCTCCTTTACTGTATGGTCTTCTTTTCCTTTTTTTTTTTTTTTAAATATATTTATTTTTTATTTTTATGTGGTATTGAGGATCGAACCCAGGGCCCCACGCATGCCAGGCGAGCACGCTACCGCTTGAGCCACATCCCCAGCCCTTCTTTTTCTAATCTATTAATGATGCCCAGTTTTATTTTACAAGCCCAACATATTTAAGGAATGTAACACAGTGTAATCAATAACAGCCATTCGCTATGATATAGAGATTCTGGAGTTAAGAGTCAGAGGCATATTGGAAACCCTAGAGGAGCAGTGCTGGTTTGATAAAAGTTCCATATTCACAGGACATGCCTATAATCTGTGACTCAGGAACCTGAGGCAGGAGGATGGCAAGTTCAAGGCCAGACTTAGCAACTTAGCAAGATCCTATCTCAAAACAAAAATTAAAAAGGACTGAAAAGTGTAGCTCATGTTACCCCCTGGGTTCAATCCCGAATTCTAAAAAAACAAAAAAGACAGAAAATTTCCTTATTCTAAAGCTCTATTTTTCCCCACCATATCTCTGTGAGAATCAATATGTTTTGTATGTCTTTTCATTTTTTTCCATATTGATTTTTACTAGGGCACGTGTATGTTCTATAACTTATTTCACTTGCATGCATGAATAGTGAGGTGTCTATATCTCTCTTCTCTCTCTACATCAGCCACTCCTGGGGTCTTGTCACAATATGCTACCACAGTGAGGACAGATCACCTTCTTTCCTGGTAGGAGGCAAAGCTTCCGTTTTAGGACCATCAAGTGGGGTTTCCTCCTGTAGCTGCTTAACCTCTCTCCCCCAGCTTTCCTTTCAGTTTTCTCCACTGCACTGTCTTGGCAAAGTAATCAGGATACAATGCCTTCTCAGAAAGATGCCAATGATTTAAGCACTATTCTGGAATCTTGTAGCACTCATATCTCTCATAGGAGGTGCCCCCAGGAGAGTCAGGGATATGGGTACTGACTATGCCAGAACTCTTCTTCTGCCTCCCTCAACCACTGGGTGGCATTCACTCTATGTTCTTCAAACCAGCCTCTCATCATACAAGCAAAGTACCAGTACTTGTCCCTGTGGACACACCATGACTCTAACGCAGCAGCCCCTTATAAAGCCACAACATCTTTGGCTGGTGGGTCAGAAAGGCACCCTGCACAAGAACACCATGATGCCCTGCTCTCCTTTAGAAGCCGCCTGCCTTTTCATTTTTGTTTCAGCATTTTTTTTTACATGTCATATCACAAAATTCACCATTTCACTTTATAATTTATACAATGCAGTGGCTTTTAGAATCTGTAAGGGACTGATTCTAAGAACTCTCATGGATACCAAAATCCATAATACTCCAATCCCTCATTATAAAATGGTATACTTGAATGTAACCTATGCCCATCCTCGAATTATACTTCAAATCATTTCTAAATCATTTATAATACCTAATATAATATAAATAATATGGAGGTAGTTGTGTTATTTAGAAAATAATGAAACAAGTGAGTACATATTCAATACAAATAACTTTTTTCTGAATATTTTTTATCAGCAGTTGGTTGAGATCTGCAAATGCAGAACCTGCAGATACAGAGAGCCAACTACATTCACAACCAACACCACTATCTAATTACAGAATATTCATCTCACTGAAGCCAGGGGTGGTACATGCCTATAATCCCAGGGACTTGGAAGGCTGAGGCAGAGGACAGCAAATTCAAGGCCAGCCTCAGCAACCTAGCAAGAACTTGTTTCAAAATTTTAAAAAAGGGTGGAGGGGCAGTCCTAAGGAGTATAGTTCAGTAGCAGACCAATCTTGGATTCAATCTCCAGTACCATAAAAAATAAATATTAATATCATTGATAAAAAAGACCCCGCAAATCCATAAACACCAATTTCAAGTCCTCAGGCCCTGGCAACTAATAATCTATTTCCTAGATCTACAGCAGGGCCTATTCTGAACATTTCAAGTAAATGGAATCAAATAGTATGTGGTCTTCAGTGTGGAAAGTGGAAGAGGAATAGTTGAATAGATAGTTGAAGAGATCAATTATTTTCCCACCTAGGGTGTTTTCTTAATATCCTAAATCCTACTTTTAATATTCCTTATGTAATCTCAATGAATTCTTTTTTTAATATTTATTCTTTAGTTGTAGTTGGACATAATACCTTTATTTTAATGATTTTTACATGGTGCTGAGGATCGAACCCAGGGCCTCACACATGCTAGGCAAGCGCTCTACCACTGAACTACAGCCCTCAATGAATTCTTAAAATAGAAAAACAACAAAACTGAATTCAGACCTGGTTACTAAAACTCCACTACCAAATTTATCAGGTAGGTCATGAAAAATACAAAAAGAATGCTCAAAATTTCCACTATCATTTTTCCCTACGAGAAAAGCATTGATTAAACAGTTAAGCACATACTAACAGAGAACATGTTCCCCAGCCTAGCCCCTCTACACCCATTCCAAATCCTAGAATATACTCAAAGATCTAAAAATAAAAATACTTCTACACACAATGATTGTATGTAGCCTTTAATTCTCACTCTCCCCACAAATAGCTACAAGCATAATATGAAACTGCAGACAGCAGTCTCTCACTTGTTCCTCAGAGATGAGAAAGAAGGATAATATTAGCTCTCAATGACCTGGATCTCCAAAAGAACACCACATATTCATAAGACAAACTAGAAAATTCTTTTTTTTTTAAAGAGAGAGTGAGAGAGGAGAGAGAGAGAGAGAGAGAGAGAGAGAGAGAGAGAGAGAGAATTTTTTTAATATTTATTTTTTAGTTCTCGGCGGACACAACATCTTTGTTGGTATGTGGTGCTGAGGATCGAACCCGGGCCGCACGCATGCCAGGCGAGCGCGCTACCGCTTGAGCCACATCCCCAACCCCTAGAAAATTCTTTACCAGTAACCTAGTAACCTATTCCAAGTTAATTACAACTGAATAGGCTGATATGGATGAGCTATGAGATATTCATAAGTTGAACCAGAAAATATAATACACTACCCATTAGCTATTTAAAGTACCATAGGTAAAATTCTGACCTAAATCTCAAAATTACTAGTCCAACCTACTGCAATTAGCATGTATTATCAGAAAATGAGTTTAATTAAATATTGTTTTTAAACATTTTTAAAGATTCTGCTCTGGCTGGGGTTGTGGCTCAGTGGTAGAACACTTGCCTAGCAGGTGTGAGGCACTGGGTTCTATTCTCAGCACCACATTAAATAAATAAATAAAATAAATAAATAAGCAAGCAAGCTTATTTTAAAAAAAAATTAGTCAAAAAAAAAAAAAAAGATTCTGCTCATTTTCTCCAAGGGCCAGTAATATTACTAGGGGCAAGAAATATGCTGCTATCTTAAGCTCTCTATGAAAATATTAACAATAGACCAAAATTTACAAATCCCTTTTAAGTACAATCTGGCATAATCTTATCAATATTTGAAATGTGCATACCATTAGAACTACAAGTTTTACTTTTTAAAATATTCTCCATAAGATATTTTCACAGGTTTAAGAATATATGTGCAGGATGTTCAATTATTGTATTGTTTGTACCATCAAGAAGAGAGAACAGGGGGCTGGGGATGTGGCTCAAGCAGTAGCGCACTCGCCTGTCATGCGTGCGGCCCGGGTTGGATCCTCAGCACCACATACCAACAAAGATGTTGTGTCCGCCGAGAACTAAAAAAAAATAAATAAATATTAAAAATTCTCTCTCTCTCTCTCTCTCCCTCCCTCCCTCCCTCCCTCCCCCCTCTGTCACTCTCTCTTTTAAAAAAAAAAAAAAAAGAGAAGAGAGAACAGTCAAGCAAGGTGATGCACACCTGTAATCCCAGCAACTCAGGAGGCTGAGACAGGAGGAATGAATGTAAGTTCATAGCCAGCCTCACCAATTTAGAGACACCCTAAGCAACTTAGCAAGACCCTGTGTCGAAATAAAAATTTAAAAAAAAAAAACTTATATTTCCAACAAGGGATAGGTTAAACAAATTATGTTATCTCCAAATCTAAAATACAATTAATGAAATTTTCAAATAAGTGTATCTTGACATGCCAAGACAACTAGAATACAATGTGAGATAGAAAAGAAAATGTTACAGAATAATACAATTGTTTGAATACAAAAAGGATAAACATAAGTGTCTGTGTACATACCAGAAAGTTTAGATGGTAACAAGCTATTTCTTTTTTTTTTAAATGATTTTTTTTTTTTTTTTTAGTTGTAGTTGGACACAGTATCTTTTATTTTATTTATTTATTTAATGTGGTGCTGAGGACCGAATCCAGGGCCTCGCACATGCTAGGCAAGTGCTCTACCGCTGAGCCACAATCCCAGCCCCAACAAGCTATTTCTTTTCTTTTTTTGTTCCCCTCCTTAGGTGCTGGGGATAGAACCAATGATCTTATGGACGCTAGGCAAGCACTCTACCATTCAGCTACATTCCGAACTTCAGAAAGCCCAGATAGACACTTTTTCCCTTGCCTATATGTTTCAGGGGTTTTGTTTATTTTTGGTATCAGGGAATGAACCCAGGGAGCAAAACCACTGGGCCACATCCCCAGCCCTTTTTATTTATTTATTTGGTCTGGCTTTGAACTTGTAATCCTCCTGCCTTAGCCTCCCAAGTCACTGATTACACCTGGTTCTATATGCATTCTTTTCTTTTTTTTCTTTTTCTTTTTTTTTTTTGTTTTTTTTTTTGGTTTTTTTTTTTGTTTTTTTTTTTTTTGTTGTTCTTTAACAATGAGCATGTATTACTTTCACATTAAAAAAAATAGTCTGGGGCTGGGGTTGTGGCTCAGTGGTAGAGCACTTGACTAGCATGTGCGAGGCCCTGGGTTCGATCCTCAGCACCACATAAAAAAATAAATAAAAATAAAGGAATTATGTCCACCTACAACTAAAAAATATTTTTAAAAAAACAGTCTCACTATATAGACTAAGGGTTTAAATAAGGACCTCACAGCACTCACTTAAAGCAGATGTCTCTGCTTCTTTACCCTCATGATATGATTTAATAATATGAAGTTTGTTAACACCATGCATCTGATTCTATGATCTTAATCTGATTCCCCTATATTGACTAGACATGCAAAACTACAGAAACACTGTCTCAGTGGCATATTCATCTGAAAGAGAACCATTGCTAGGAGCAACAATGATATTACCAATTTAAAGGAACAATCTTAACACTTGATGCTATTAGCATTTCATCCCTTTTTATGGAAGGGTGAGTAACTCAGTTACAATCAGGTTAATTACAGTTTTTAATAATTCTTATCAATCAGTTAATCAAGGTAATTGTAAGCTCCATCAAAGTTCCCACCATTATAAATACTGGTCAAGAAGATATTTTAAAAAGTAAATACAAGGTTGCTAATCATAGTTGTTCTCTACTTATCTCAACAATTTTATGCCACTTAGTTCAAGAGTCTTCCCCCATAACCCATTCTTATTAACATCCTGGGGGTTTTTTGTTGAGTGGTTTTTTGTTTTTGTTTTTGTTTTTTTGTGGAGTGTTTTGTTTTGTTTTGACACCAGGGATTAAACCCAGGGGTACTTAACCATTGAGCCACATTCACCAGCCCTTTTGATATTTTATTTAGAGACAGGATTTCAGTGAGTTGCTTACGGCCTCACTGAGTTGCTGAAGCTGGCTTTGAACTTGCAATCCTCTGCCTCAGCATCCTGAAAGGCTGAAATTACAGGCATTTGCCACCACGCCCAGCTAAAATCCTGGGTTTTTAAAATCCTAAAGTATCAAATGGTAATGTTCATCAGCTTGCATTTATACCACATCTCATCCTAAATTATGATCAATTCAACAAAAAGTTCAACAAATTTTACCACAAATATCAGCCAGGTATGGAACTACATGCCTATAGTCCCAGCTACCAGGGAAGCTAAGTTAAGATCACTTGAGCGCAGCAGTTCCAGACCTGCCGAAGCAATACAGTGAGACCCTGATCTTAAAAACTACATTATGCACTTGTTCATAAATATTATTCACAAACCCGAATTCCAAAAACATGAAAATCCAAAATTTTGTAACTAATGTGGAGGCAAAACCAGAACTGAACCAATACAAAAATACCAAAGTATCTGATGAAGGAATTAGGAAGTATCTCCTGAAACTCTTTAAAAAGTTAGGTAATAGATAGTAATATGCATCGTATCACCTTCCTACATCTGAGAAATTCAAAAATTCCAGACAAAAAGATCTTCAACATCCACCTGTATCATTGGTTAAGGTTTAAAACTGACATCATTTTTCATAAATAAAGAAACTTATAATGAGAAAGCTATAAAAAGAAGTTCTAATTCTGTAATATTTTATTTTTTAAGGTAGGCAATAAGTACACTGTTACAAATTATATAATTCTTCTTTTGCAAGTAGGAAACATTTCATAATTTTTAAAAGTACGAAAAATTATAGGTATCAGAGAACTTTTTCTTTCCTAAAAGTATTTGGAAGGCAAAAAATTTGAAAATGAGTTAAGGATCTTAAGGATATTCATATCTTTTCAGGCAGCATGGTTGACATAAACTTGTAATCCTAGCTGCTCCTGAGGCTGAGGAGGGCAAGGTCAAGGTCAAGGTCAAGGTCAGCCTCAACAACTTAAGGAGACCAGGCCTCTGAATAAAATATATTTAGAGTAAGTGGCTCAGCGGTAGAAGCCACTAGATTCAATGACATATATGGGGGGAGGGAAGGATAGGTTTTTCATCTCTCCTGACTCAGAAATTAATTCCATGAAGAGAAAAATGCAGAAAAAACTTCATCAAGTAAAAACATATCAGCTTTATTGGTACTCATCTCTTTAGGAAATGTTTTAAAAGTGAAATGTTTAAAACTAGCATGCAGCCTACAAAAAATAAATTTACAAAAAATAGCTGACATGAGCCAGGCATGGGGGCACACATCTATAATTCCAGAGATGTGGTTAGGTCAAAACAGTACAATCACAAATTCAATAGGGAGACTTTGTCTCAAAATAAAAAAATAAGGGGCTAACAACTAAATAATAAAAATTTTAAAAAGATGGAAAAAAAAATAAGGGGCTAGAGTTGCGGCTTGGCCATAGAGTGCTTGCCTAGCACATGCGAGGGAGGCGCCAGGTTTGATCCTGAGAACCACATAAAAATAAATAAATAAAATAAAGGTATTGTGTCCAACTACAAATTTAAAAAATATTTTAAAAATAAATAAATAATAAAAAACAGTTAGGGATGCAGATCAGTGGTAAAGCACTGCTGGGTTCAATCCATGGTACCAAGGAAAAAATATCTAAGATGAAAAAATATTTATAATACAGAAAATGAAAAAGGATATAATTTTAACATGCAAAATAATCCCAAATTTGCAAATATCCATATATAAAAATAGATAAACAATGGGAGAAAATGTTTACTTTCCTAATAGTTTTCCAAGTATGCCAAGTAGGTATATATTGCTATTTTAAAAAGGAAAAAGATTTAAAAGATTTAAACAGAAACAAAAGGAAAAAGCCATTGTAATCCAAGCTAAGCATTTCTTCTTTTTGTACCTGGTCTCAAAATCATTCCCCACACAACACTTTCAGCTACCACCACCAAAGAGCATTAGCACATAATATCAAAACTACCTGTTGGCCCTAAACATATCATAAATTTCATTATTTCTAATACAGATGCAAAATACCTAATATTATTTCAAACATGAATGGCTATATTAGAAAACACTGTGAAGAAAGTAGTAAGATTCCCTAGAACAAGGAATGTATACAATGCAAGTGGTGATCTTTCCAAGGCAGTGGTTGAATGGCACACTGTCAGTTACAAAGCATAAGGTGGGACTTAAGGAAAAGACCTTGGAAAAGGGATTTGCAGAGCCATTAAAAGTCACAATTCCTTTCTCCTCAACTAGGAAGAGTCCATTTTCTCTTCTGTGGAATCATCTCAATAAACTCTACCAATGAATATTTTTAAAGTATAATTCTTTACATGTATACATACAAATTAAAAATTACAGAATTTTTAATTCTATAGCTTTAGCCCAAAGTACCATGAAATCACAAATTTAAGAATACCCAAAGATATAGAATGCAGTGCTTCCTGGAATAACTAAGAACAGGAGCTGTATGTTTCAAAGTTTCCAAAATTAAAACAGATTTTCTATTAAAGGTCTACTTAAGTGAAACATCACAACAGAAATGTTACACTGCACGTTTTTTAAAAGCCTTTTACATCATCATATAAAGTCTTTAACATAGTAGCTGATTCATAGTAAGAACTTCTCAATATTACAATATTTTCTATTTTAAAATACACGTTTTTTTCATATTTTAAAGTACCTGAAAGTGGTGTTCAGTTTATAATTAATATGTATAACTAATGTAGGTTTCCTTCTTTCCTAAAAAGAATGATTTATTAAGTTGATGATAAGATAAATTCCACAAAAAAGAAAGGGCAAGGAGCTGGGGTTGTGGCTCAGCAGTAGAGTGCATGCCTCACACGTGTGAGGCACTAGGTTCAATCCTCAGCACTACATGAAAACAAATAAATAAACAAAGTAAAGGTATATTTAAAAAAACTAGATAATTCATTTTAAAAAGAAAGGGCAAACTTGAAATGAATATAGTATGTATTAAATGCAGTCAATACTTGCCAGAATAGTTCATTTAGCCATTTCCACAACCTTTTAAGAGAAATGTTATTATCCCATTTATAGATAAGAAAACTACAAGTCAGAAAGGATCAGTAAGATACCTAAGATCACGTATTTATCTAACTATAAAGTCATATTTGTAGCTAAAACAATATACTGCATATTCATCTACTATTTTACTCTCACCAAGATGCATTTATAGATCTTTTTTAAATGGGTCAGAGAGGTTAAAATTAGTTTGTTCCAAATCACATGTTCCAAACTCATGTTCCTCAAAGTCCTTCTCCCATAATCTGTTTCATAATCTGCTAATCTGTTTCAGTACCTTTTTGAGCTCTAAGCCTGAACTTCCAACTATCCAATGAATGCACTGTTATTCCTGGGCTGCACTAAAACAGTAGCCACTCGCCATATGCAGCTTCTAAGTACTTGAAACATAGCTAGTGAGACCAACAAATGAATTAATGAAATTTTTTCTTCTATTTAATTATAATTAAAACTTAAATTTAAAAAACTGAAATTCAGCTCAGTTATTGGAAAAATTTTAAGCATGATTAGAGTTGGTATGTGAATCACTTTTTCAACTGTAAATTTCATTATTTACAGATCTAAATACAGATAGGATATTTCTGATAAAAACTTAGAATTTGAATTTATGTTGTGTAAGTTCACAATTGATTTCAAAGACCCAATATGAAGAAATAATGTGTATAGCTCACTAAATTTTAATATATCTTTCAATATCTTGAAATGGATTTTGGATATAGTAGGTTAAGTAAAATAACTATAAAGTTTAAAACTCTAATTGTTTAATTCTTTAATTTTTTTTTAATTAAAGCCAGTCATGCAGGTATACACCTGCAGTCCCAGCTACTAAGGAGGCTGAGGCAGGAGAATCCGATTAGGCAAGGAGTTCATGACCAGTCTGACTTAGATTCATGCAGCATCTTAAAAATGTAAATTTTTTTAATTACATATGTGATTCATATTCCTATTGGAGAGTACTTTGTACAGACTGCTATTACCCTACCACTACTGTCATGGATAGCTCAATGAAAAACATCACTATCTCACTCAGAACTGTCCAATAGAACCTTCTCTGATTAAGGAAAAAGTTCTACATGTGATGATGATTTAGTGATGATGATGATGACACTGTCTAACAGAACCTGTGATTAACTATGTATTACAACCAAATGTTGTGGAGTCACAGTGCTCAGGAGACTGGAGAATATAATCTGTTACTCTTGACTTTTCTCTGAGAAAAAGGAAGTAGATACCAAAAACTAGACCAGTACAGTCCAGCAGAACTTTCTATGACAACAGAAATCTTCTATTTCTGACTGTCAAAAAAAGAAGCCACATGTCCCATCTGGCTATTAAGCATATATAACCAGATACATTTTTCTGCTTAAATCTCTCTGGATACACTAAAATATGATTTTGTAGAACTCTGGAAATTATTTAATTTTTTAAATAATTATTTAATACGTATGTCATTCAATATTTGTGTGCCTAGTCCAACTGAAGACCTGAATTTTATATCTTATTTCACTTAATTAGTTAGATTTAACAATTAAACAGTCATATGGCTACTATAGTTATCAGTACTGTTCTTTGCCTAGGTGCTCCAAGTCTACACACACACACAATAATGAATTACACAGTTCTGTGTTTCTTAAATCTTTCAATTTTGTATGCTTCTCTATCTCCACTGTTACTGCTTCAGTTTTCATTCTTTACCAGGAGTAAAGCCACAGTCTCCGACTTGACCTCCTCACTTAGACTTCTCCTATCTACTCTTTGTAAAAAGCAAATATAAACCTGTTATTTCCTTTGTCCACAAATCTCCAAAGTCGGTGAGTGCAGTGGCACACACCTATAATCCCACCTGCTCAGGAGCCTGAGGCAAGAGGATCTTAAATTCAAAGCCAGCCTCAGCAATGCAAGGCTCTAAGCAACCTAGTGATACTCTGTGTCTAAATAAAAGACAAAAAATGGGCTGGGGATGTGGCTCTGAGTACTTTCTCCCCTTCCCCCTCAAAAAAAAATCTCCAGTCTTGCTAATACCTCAAGGTAAAATTTCAATCCTAACATGGTTTACAAAGTCCTTCATCATCAAATCCAATCTCAAACCTCATCTTTCCCATGCCTTCCACCTTCCTCTTCTTGTCCATATCATTAACACTTATTACATGCTATTATAATTGCATGTCTCCCTCCCATCACCAGCATCCTCAGGGCAGAGACAAGTGTCTCAAACATTATGTTGCCACAATACAGTCAAGAGTACACAAATGAAGTATTAAGCAGGATCTCACTATATTGCCCAGGCTGTCTCAAACTCCTGGGATCAAGCAATTCTCCAGTCTCAGTCTCCTAAATAGCTACAACTATAAGCACACAAACACCATTCCTGGCTTAGATGTGTATTCTAGAACAACTATAAAATTTTGTAAAAAACAAAAATTAAAATTTTATAAAACAGATATTTTTTCTAAACAATTTAAAAGAATTTTAATGTGAGTAGGCTACAAATCAATCCCTAATTTTCAACTCTTCAAAGATCCTGATATGTAACTTAAAATATAGTACAAGGGGCCGTGGGTATTGCTGAGTGGCAGAGCACTCACTTAGCATGTGTGAGGTCCTGAGTTCAAGCCCTAACACCACTCAATCAATCAATACAGGCATGAGGATGTGACTTAGTGGTAGAGCACTTGTCTAGCATGTGATAGGCCTTGGATTCAATCCCCACTTACTGCAAAAATTAAAACAAAATACAGTATACAGATACATACTTATAATATGGAAATGTAACACTGTTATATTTGTGCTTTTTTGGAATTATGAGTTTAAACATCAGAAATAATTTCTGCCCATTTTCAAAAAAAAACACATAAAAATTGCTGCTCTATCAAAATTAAACATTATCAGAAAAAGTCGGGAATCCTGGCACATGCCTATAATCCCACCTACTTGAGAGCCTGAAGCAGGAGGATTACAAATTTAAGTCCAGCCTAGGCAATGTAGTAAGATGCTATATCAAAATTAACAGATGGTCACAGTGGCACACACCTATAATCCCAGCAATTCAGAAGCCTGAGACAAGAGCACTCAAATTCAAGGTCAGTTTCAGCAATTTAGCAGGAGCCTGTCTCAAAATAAAAAAATTAAAAGGACTGAGGAAGTAGCTCAGTGGTAAAATACCCGAACCAAGTTCAATTCCCGGTACCAAAAAATAAAAAAATAATTTTAAATAGTTTAGAAAAAGAAAGTATTAGAGCACTGGCCTAGCACATGTGTGGCCCTGGATTCCATCCCTAGCACCAAATTATTTCAGAATACCAGTTTCTGTATATCCTGGCCAACTCTATCTCAGAGATGATCTTTTGATTTCAGCCATTCTTTGTGGGTGTCCAGCTGTATCTTCTTGTGATAGCTCATATCTAATGATGGTAAGCATTGATCTGAAGTGTTTATTACTAAGTCAGTGAAGTGTTTATTCAAATTTTTTGTCCATTTTTCAGGGAGAGTTATTTGTCTTAGTATTCAGAAGTAAGACTTCTAGATGCAAGTTCTTTATTCAACTACATGATTTGCAAGTATTTTCTCATTCTGTGGTTTGTCTTTTTATTTTCTTAATGATCTCTTTTAATTTTGATAAAGATCAAATTATTCCCTTTTTTTTCTTTCTTTCTTTATGAAATACACTTTTGGTATCCATATCTAAGAAATCTTATCGAGATAGGGTAGTGCACACCTGCACTCCCAAGTACTAAGGAGACTATGGCAGAAGGATCACAGAGCCCACAATTTCAAGATCAGCCTAGGCAATGTACCAAGACCCCAACTCAAGGCAAGAAGGACAAAAGGAAGATTCCCTCAATTACCTCAAGGTAAAATTTTTAATAATTTTAATAATTTAATTCTATGAGGTAAAGTTTGAGATTCATGTTTTTGTACAGTACTTTTCTTGAAAAGACTGTCTTTCCCTCACTAAATTATTTGGTTACTTTTGTCTGGGTTTATTTTTTTACTTATCTCTTCCTGTACCAATTCCATGCGTCTTAATTACTGACATTATAGTCACTGACAGATACTGAACATCAAGCAGACATTCTTAAAAAACATGAGAGGGCTTCCTCTACAGATATTAAAACATTCTATAATACTACAGAACTAAGAAGGTATGGCACTAGCCAAGAAACAGAAAACAATGTAACAGAGGAGAGAATCTGATTTATTACAAAGCAGTAGGGAAAAAAAGGAACTGTCAATAAATGGTGCTAAATCAGTCAACCAGAAGGGGAAAATTTTAACCTCAACTTCTACATCAGAGCATACACAAAAATCAATTATAGCAGTCCACATAAAGGCATAACAATGACATGCCACAAAATTATTAAAGAGAAAAATGTCATGATTGTAGAGAAAGATGTGTTTTTTGTTGCTGGTGGTGGTGTTTGGTTTGGTACTGAAGATTTAACCTAAGGTGCATTACCATTGAGCTACTTCCCCAGTTCTTCTATTTTAAGATAGCATCTTATTAAGTTACTGAGGGGGCTGGGGATGTGGCTCAAGCAGTAGCGCGCTCGCCTGGCATGCGTGTGGCCCTCAGGACCACATACAAACAAAGATGTTGTGTCCGCCGAAAACTAAGAAAAATAAATATTAAAAAATTCTCTCTCTCTCTCCCTCTCTCTCTGTCTCTCTCTCTTAAAAAAAAAAATATGAAGTTACTGAGGGTCTCACTAAGTTGCCAAAGCTGGCCACAGGATGGGTTAGAAGTCAAGATTGCAAAGATTACAGGTGTGGAGCTAGAGTTGTGGCTCAGTAGCAGAGCGCTTGCCTCACACATGTGAGGCACTGGGTTCGATCCTGAGCACCACATTTTAAAAAATGAATAAACGAAATAAAGATATTGCATCCATCTATAACTAAAAATATATATTTAAAAAAAAGATTACAGGTTTGTGATATTGCATCCAGCAAGAAAGATTTCTTAAACAGAGGCGGGCGCAGTGCATGTCTGTAATCCCAGTGAGTGGCTCAGGAGGCTGAGGCAGGAGGATTTTGAGTTCAAAGCTAGCCTCAAGAATTTAGTGAGGTGCTAAGTACCTCAGCGAGACCCTATCTCTAAATAAAATAGAAAAAAAAATGGGCTGGTGATGTGGCTCAGTGATTAAGCACCCCTGGGTTCAATCCCTGGTCCAAAAAGAAAAAAAAATGATTTCTTAAACAGGACATTAAAAGCACTAACCAAAAAGGTTCAAATTATTTGGACTACATGAAAATTCAAATCTCTTGTATTTCAAAAATACCATTAAAGAGAACCAAAATAGGGGCTGGAGTTATGGCTCAGTGGCAAAGCGCTTGCCTAGCATGTGGGAGGCACTGGATTCGATTCTCAGCACCACGTATCAATAAATAAAAAATAAAAAGTCCATTGACAAGTAAAAAAATATTTTTAAAAAAGAGAGAACCAAAATGGAAAACTACAGAATGAATACAAGTAATACAAGGGCTTCTATCCAAAACATAAGAAAACTCCTAAAAATTAAATAGAAAGACAAACAGAAAACTGAAGAAGAAGTCTGAATAAGCATTTCCCAAAAGAGGTTTTCCCAAAAATCAAGAGACCAGGTTTTTTGTCCAATGAATCTAAGCAGTATATGCAACCCATCCATTATCACTCAGTAGCTGTCTAGACTATCAGCTCCACTGTCCCAGTACTGTGTTCAAGTAACTCTTACATATTTGTTTAATACTACGTCATAATTAGTAAAAATAATAGTAATAATAATAATATAATAAAGCAGTGATCTGATGAAATTGTCCATTCATCACATAATATATCTGGCACCGTAATCTAAGATACCCAAGATGTTAAGGGTAAAGAACATCAAGTTCAAGGACAGTCTCAATAATTCAGGGAAACCTCATCCCAAAATAAAATGAAAAAAGTCTGGTGATATGGCTCAGTGGTAGAGCATTTAACTAGTATGCCCAAGGCCCAAGGTTCAATTCTCAGTACAATCAGAAAAAAAAAAAAAAAAAAAGTGGGCCCAATGGTGATGTCTGTAATCCCAACAATTCAGGAAACTGAGGGAGGAGGACAAGTTCAAGGTCAGCCTCAGCAACTTACCTTACCAATACCCTGTCTCAGAATAAAAAATATTTTGAGTGATATAGCCAGCCTCAGGTACTGCAATCCCCAGTACCAAAAGAAACATAGTGGCTTACTTTCCTTCTTTAGTGAACCACTAAAAATGACCGTTCAATAGTTGCTACCCCCTTCTGAAGCAGAGGATTGATCATGTGACTCCTAAACAAAATCTATGAACACAGACTGAAAAGAATCATCAAAACACCTAGCAAACACTCATTCAATGCTTGGAACCCAGCATAGGATGCAATACCTCACAAAAAAATATGCACACCATCAAGGAATAGTAAAATGGAAAGTGGTGGAGAGGGAAAATCAAAAGACCATCCCCCTTTATTTCTGGCTTGAGCAAACAATGATGTCACTGAATGAATTAAGAAACACCAAAGGAAGAGCATACATTCACTTCTAGATGTATTAAGCTTAAGGAACATCCAAATGGAAATACTAAAAAGCAAGCTGGATATATTGGTCCTTAAATTCAGGAAAGAGGTATAAGCAGAAGACAGAAAAACACACACTTAGCAGATAAAGAAAAATGAGGAGGGGATGATATGACCCCCCAAAATTCAAACATTTAATGAACAGGTAGAGAAAGAGTCAAAAGGTTTTTGAGAAAGGGAGTCCAGGAACCAGCAAGAGAAACAGAAGCATACTCTTAAGACCCCCAAGAGAAAAGAGAGCTTTAAAGGGCTGGGGATATAGTTCAGTTGGTAGAGTGCTTGCCTCACATGTACAAGGCCCTGGGTTCAATGGAAAGAAAGGAAGAAAGGAAAGAAAGGAAAGGAAGGGAAGGAAGGGAAGGAAGGGAAGGAAGGGAAGGAAGGGAAGGAAGGAAGGAGAAGAGAGCTTTAAAAGGGAAGGAAAAATCAACTGTCAAAAGCTGCTGTGGTAGGCAGTCTGGAAAATGGCTCTGAATGATCTCTGCTTCACAGTGTTCACGTCATTGTGAAATTCCACCTTCAATGTGTTGGATCTAATGACATTCTTGTAATGAACACGATGAAGCAATAGTGATAGCACATCACTTCCAAGATTAGGTTACAAAAAGACTCTGGCTAATATGTCCTCTCTCCTCTTTCCCCACAAAGGTCTTGATATAGGAGAAGCAAGGTGCCATGTTGTAGTAATCCTATGCAAAGACTGAAACAGCAAAGAACTCCTTTCTCCAGTAAATATCCCACAAACACTTGAGGCTTCCAGTAGCCACATGAGTGAACCTGGAAGTAGAGCCTCCCTCAGTGGAGTTAGCTCTAAGATGACTGAAGCCTTAGTCAACACCTCTCCAGCCTGATGAGAGACCCTGAATCATAGGTACAAACCACATCCAAATTCCTGATCCATAGATACTATGAAACTATAAATGTTCTATTATTGTTAAGTTTGGGGATCATATGTTAGGTACCAATAGAAAACTAGCATGACTGCTAAGAGGGTAAATAATAGGACACAGAAAAATAGCCTCTGGTGATGTTCAAATTTCATATTTTCATTGGCTACTAGTGGAAGCAAACATAAAACAGAAATAGGCTGAGAAAAAAAATCAAAGGTGAAGAAATAGAGATATACAACAAATGTAGAAAATTCTTTCTAAGAAGCAGTATGGGTCCCTGGAAAACTTGGAATGGAACCACCATTTGACCCAGTTATCCCAACTCCTTGGTTTATACTCAAAGGACTTAAAAACAGCATCTACAGGGACACAAGCCACATCAATGTTCACAGCAGCACAATTCACAACTGCTAAATTGTGGAATCAACCCAGATGCTCTTCAGTAGATGAATGGATAGGGAAACTTTGGTATATATACACAATAGAATATTACTCACCATTAAGAGAGAATAAAATCATGGCTAAGTGAAGTAAGCCAATCCCAAAAAACCAAAAGCCTAATGTTTTCTTTGATATGACAACACTGACTCATAATGGCGATGGGCAGGGCGGGGGGCGCATCGACACAACAACCCACTACAACCGGAGGTATGGAGGAACTTTAGATAGAACAAAGGGGAGGGAGGGGACATGGGGGTAGGAAAGACAGTGGACTGAGTTAGACATTATTACCCTAACCGTATGAAGACATGAATGGTGTGAAAACACTTTGTGTACAACCAGTGACTTGAAAAATTGTGCTCTATATGTGTAATAGGAAATGAATTGCAATCTGCTGTTGTATATAACAAATTAGAATAAATAAAGAATTTAATAAAAAAGGAATCAAGCTGGAAAATGTCTTCTCACTCTGCAAAAATAAAAAAGAAAAGAAAACTCTTTCAAAGAAGTGTGGCTACAAAGCAGAGAATAATAGAACACTAAAGCATGAAGCTGGAAAAGTTCTATTAAGATAAAGACTTTTTAAGTTTCAATGAAGATAATAAAAGCCAATATAGTAGAAACTATACTCTCATGGAAACTCCTATAAAAAGTCTCAATCTCCTCAAAATTTCCTCATTAACTCTGACTTAACTGAAAACTGGCTTTCTAATTCAAGACACCTCTTGCCATGTAGCCCTTTCAAGGGAAGCTATCTGGTCTCTCACAGGCCATACCCAATACTGGAAAATGAAGCTAGTACCTTTCTTTCTCCCAATGACACTGACAGATCATTATTCCTCAACCCTCACAAAAATCCTTACTTTTTTTTTTTTTTTTTTTTGCAACCGGGGATTGAACTCAGGGGCACTCGACCACTGAGCCACATCCCCACCCTATTTTGTATTTTTGTATTTTATTTAGAGACAGAGTCTCACCAAGTTGCTTAGTGCTTCACCATTGCTGAGGCTGACTTTGAATTCGCGATCCTCCTGCGTCAGCCTCCTGAGCCACTGGGATTAAAGGCCTGCGCAACCGCACCGGCAAAATCCTTATTCTTAACACTGATGCTAGTCAGCAACACAGTCTTCTACCTCCACCTCTTCACTATGACCTGATAACCACCTGGACACTCTCCACACCATTACATGGTCAACAACTTAACAGTTGTCACAATCCTCTATGCCACACCACTCCTGCTACTCATTCTGCTCATTTCAATACACACATGGGTGGGTCATCTAACATCAGATCCTTGAATTCTTCATACCGAATAGCAACTGTTTTCTGGATCCAGCCACTCCATCAGGTGTGAATTCACTTAATAGAACTATTTTACATTCATTCCTCAAATATTTACTAAGTACGTATTATTTGCTCAATAGAGAACATAACAGTTGCTGTCCTCATGAAATCCTACCTTTACTTCATATTTTCTAAAAAGAAAGCATGAAATAAAACTATCAAGTCTAGCCGAGACCGGTAGTGCACACCTGTAATCCCAGTGATTCGGGAGGCTGAAGCAAGAGAACTGAGAATTCAAGCCAGTCTCAGCAACTTAGTGAGGCCCTAAACAACTCAGGGAGACCCTGTCTCTAATAAAATATAAAGAAAGGCTGAGGATGTAGTTCAGTGGTTAAGCGCCCCTGGGTTCAATCCCTGGTACTAAAGAAAGAAAAGAAACTATCAAGCCTACAAAACCAGAATTACTGTCCAATGTGACTTAATGAATCCATGTAATATTCTAATAATCATTATTTCTTTTGAAAAGAGCATGAAAATTACCTTTCAGATAATCTATCCTAAAATAATAACAAAGTTCAATATTAGATTGGAAGATAAAATATACTGTATATTCATGTAATATTAGAATAGCTAAAGGCCATATTATTGCACAGAATGTTACTGGGAGGTAAAACAAGAAACTGCAATAGTGATGGTCTTCAAGGAAAAAGAGATGGGAAAAAGACTTCTTCTCTAATATTCTTTTCTATCTTCTGATTTGGTACATATACCTAATTTTTATAAAGTTAAGCATACGTAATAGCGATTATAAACGCCATGTACATCTCCTTCTTACAAGTACATACTTGCATTGCCTATTTTGTTCTGAAAAAAATGAAGTAATTTTAAAAAAAAACATTTTAGCTTTTTTTTATTTATTTATATGTGGTGCTGAAAATCGAACCCAGTGCCTCACACATGCTAGGCAAGTGCTCTACCACTGAGCCACAACCGCAGCTCCTAGAATGAAGTAATTTTTAAAAACCAATCTAGGGGCCAGGTACAGTGATGTATGCCTATAATCCCACTACTTGGGAGGCTACATCATGAGGATCAAAAGTTAAAGGCCAGACTCCACAACTTAGCAAGACACCATCTCAAAATAAAAAAGGGCTGGGAGTGTGTAACTCAATAGTAAAGGGCCTCTGGATTCAATCCCCAGTACTGGTGGGGAAAACAAACCAATTCCAGGGAAAGTAAAAATCTAAAATGTTCTTAATATTTGTCTCATCTAACACTAACATATATTTAGGGGCTGGGTTTGTGGCTCAGTGGTAGAGCACTTGCCTAGCAAATGTGAGGCACTGGGTTCAGTTCTCAGCACCACATAAAAATAAATAAATAAAGATACTGAGGGACAGGAGTTGTGGTTGTGGTAGAGAGCTTGCCTACCATGTGTGGGGAACCGGGTTCGATCCTCAGCACCACATAATAAATAAAATAAGGATATTGTGTCCACCCACAACTAAAAAATATATTTAAAAAAAGATATTGTGTTCATCTGCAACTAAAAAAAAATTTAAATAAAATATATTTAGTCATCTATTGCTAGATATCATAGTCAAGCAGAATTCTCTTACTCAACACTCTGACACATCTTTAAACAATGACACAGTTGATCATTCCACCCTCCTTGAAAACTTCCTTTCCTCCACTTCCACAACATCACACTCCCCGAGTTCTCCTCCTTATTCACAGATCTCTTTTCAGTCTGTTGGGGTACTCTTCATTCCTCCAGTGTATCTAGAAGGTAAGTCCCATGAAAGTAGAGGTTTCTGTCAGCTTTGTTCACGGCTGTATGACCTAAAGGCTAAAAGAGTACTTAGAACCATCCATATTAAGTAACTGTAGAATGAATGAATCAGTCAGTGCCCCAAGGCTCAGATGTCTTCTCTACCTCAATTCATTCCCCTGATGATCTCAACATCTCTTCACTTTATATGTGTCAGCTGAAAATAGACAAATTCTTCACTCAGCCTAGACATTTTTCCTAAACTTGTGTTTTCCCCAAACATGCTCCACCAAATGCCACCTCCATCTCAGTTACTGACAACCTCATTCTTCTAGTCTTTCAGGCCAAAAACTTGAGTTATTCTTTACTCTTCTGTTTTGCTCACATCCCACATCCAACCACCAGCAAATACTATAGGTCTACCCTCAAAACAGACCCAAACTTCAACCACTTCTCACATTTCCTCTTGCTATCACCTGGGTCAGAGCCATTCTCATCTACAACACTGTAAAAGAACCTCCTGACTAGTGGCCTTACTTCTCCACAGCACCCCTGCTCTAAAGTCCCACCGCAGTCAGAGCCCATTCTTTCACAGCATAAGTCAGATTATATCAATGCTCCACAGCAGTTCCCATACCTTACTCAATGTCAAACTTAGAAGCCTTCCTAGTCTACATGCCTCCTACACCCTCATCCCCATTCCTTATTCTTCTCTCTTGCTTCATTTCTCTTCATGGCACTTACTAGCATCTAAAATTCATTTACTGGTTTACTTACGTATTTTATCATCTATTTCCTCACTTAAGATAAAAGCTCCAAGATGATCCAGATTTTTATCCACTTTGTTCACTGCTATACTGCCAACACCTAGAATACCTTGGTAATACATGCTTAATATGTATTTATTAAGTGAATGAATGAATGAATAATATTCATGGTAAAAACGTCAAAAGATGTTAGTGAACCAACTAATTATGTGCCAGGACTATTGTAACTATAGAACTAACTCATTTGACCAACCTAAGAAGTTAGGTATTATTGCTTTTACTCCCATTTTGCAGAGGGAAACTGAGATACAGGCTAAGGGTAAGAAACGGAGGTTAAACAGTCTGCCTTAGGTCATACAATGGCAAGGTCGGGATTTGAACTCAGGCACAGTGACTCCAAGAGCACACAATCCAAGACATGGAAAGACCTGAATAGCCATAGATAGAATCACACTATAGCCTATGACATGACTATGTTAAAATTATTTTATTGCATTTCTCTGAAAACTGATAATCAGTGTACTGATTATTTGACAAATCACAATATTTTGCTCCCTGATCTTTCTGTCAATGTTTCTAATATACTACACATAAAATGCAAATTTAAAAGCTCTCATGCTACTTCTAAAAGCATAAACATAGTATGAAACAGAGTGCTGTTGACATCAGAACATTCATTTTTAAGTTTCCAATACTAATATTTAATTAACAAACTGGCACACTAATCTAAGGATTTAGCAATAAAGAACAAAAAACAACTTATCAGATTCAATGAGGAATCACAAGGAATGACTAGTAAGCAATATTTCTTAAATAATAAAACATAGCAGGCACAGTAATGCACACCTGTAACCCCCACAACTTGGGAGGCTAAGGCAGGAAGACTACAAGTTCAAGACCAGCCTGCACAACTTAGTGAGACTTTGTCTCAAAATAAAAATTTAAAAATGGGTGGGGGACATAGTTCAGTGGTAAGGTGCCTCTGGATTCAATTCCCAGTAGCTCCCTTCCAAAAAAAAAAAAATTGTAGTTTTTTTCCTCAGGCATAAGAAATTCTTATTACTACATTGCTTCTAAATTGGACTTTCCCCCAAATTACATGATTTCATCCTTACAAAGTGAATAATCACACCTCACATCCAACAAGGCAAAAGTCACTTTAGAAGTATATACACACAAGCTTCAGCCAATATCTTAGTTCACATTTGTCCCAATTAATTAGGTCAATGTATAATCTAAAAGCCAAAATGAAATATGTGGATTTTAAGTTCTCCTTCCAATTCATCTAAAATCAAAATCAGTCACTATACCAACTTATAATTCAATCTGTCCCAACACTTGCTTAATATTTAGTTTACAATCACAAATTGAATCATACATTCTCAATAGATTTATTATATACTGTTTCCTCTAAATCTCTTTAAGCAGAAGTATTTGCTAGAGGAAAAGTGTCTGCTCAGTAAGTAGGCATTTAAAAAAAGCAACGATCTGCAACTACTGTAACTAATCTATATATTTCTCTCTTGGGTTCCAGGAAAGCACTTCCCTGACTATTTTCCCAAATAAATTGGGTAAGCCTTGGGAAAGTCACTTTTTAAATTCCATCTCATGACGGTTTCTCTTCCTCCATAAATGAATTATTGAGAGTCATGCCTACTAACATCCATTACACAATTCATGTCTATCAAAGGACCTGTTTTCTGAAAAAGAAATAGCTTAAATAGCTTAACTGATAGGTAAGAATACTGTAATTTAACAGGAAGCAGGCATCCAGAAAAGATCCACGTTTACTGTCCTAAGTTGTGGAACATCAATGTGAACAACACTCAACACTGTTCATTCAGTACCATCTCCAATAACATGAGACACATGCTCCCAAAATGTTGTTAGAGCATTTCAAAGCACCTAACCTTAAGAACATATCTCAGAAATTGTGTGACCTACCTTTAAAAAATATCCATTTCATTTTTAAAGTGTTTAATAAATACTTAAATACATCTACAATTGAGAAATAAAAACAATCACCAAGAATTCAGTGCTGAACACAAAATTTCTAAATGTCCAGGTCTACTGAAAAACAAGCTGTAAAAAACAGCTGTGCTTTGAAACGTTTACGCGTTTTTCATACAATTACCTTAAAAAAAAAAAACTGTTCAAATCGTTCATTTTACCCACTCAAAGCAGTCAACAATAACCACCTGCAACTACTACTCCGAAAGATGTCTTTCAAAGCAATCATCTGAGTCTCAGGCCTCCTCTCAAGGGGCCAGAATAAAGACTTTGAAAAAAAATATTTTAAGTGGTATAAAGAGATCTTTTAGGCACAGAGGAAAGAAAACTGGAAGACAACACCTTTAAGGAATTATGAGTAAATGAGACTATTTCCTAAAGGTTGGTGCCAGAATGAAGTTATTTAAACCCAAGATCTCCCCTCTTCTTGGGTGTGAAACTTCAGATCCATCCACGGTCACAATTTACCCAATCCAAAGGGAATTCTCTTCCCTACCCGACCCCCAACCCATCCCGTCAGGAAAAGAAAATGAAACAACCAAGACGCTAAAGTAGAAATGTGAGATTTAGTGCAAAGCTTCTCCCACTAGCTCGAAGGCAGCATCCAAAGCTCATCTCCTTTTTGAAATAAAACCTTTCATCTTCCACCTCACCACCCCCCCCCCCAAAAAAAAATCTTCAATATTTTACATCAACCATCTAAACCCACAGATCCACCCTGACCGCACCCCAACCACAGGGGTCTTTCCCCACTACCTCGCGCGGAACATCACACCTCATACCTCTGCGACCCCCGGTTCTCCCAGAGCCCAGAGCCCCCACCTCCCACCTAGCCCGAGGTCCCCACCGCCACCGCCTCAGCTCCCGCCCAATCACGAAGCTCGGCTGGGTGGAGCCCGCCGGTGGGCTAGGGTGGGTTGGGGTGGGATCCGCCCTCCCGTACTTCACCATCCCACCCCCCGCCACAGCCAGCAGTGGAGGGGGAGGGGGTCCCGAAGCCTCACCTACAGCTCCGCCCCTCCCCGGGGGCGCTCTGCCCTGCCCAGCCAGGGCCGGGGGCGAGAAGCCCAGAAGGGGAAGCAGAAGCCTCAGCGCCAGCGACAAGCGGGAAGCGCGAGGTCCCGCCCGACTTCCGAGCTGCCACCACCGCGGCCGTCTCACCCTCCTCGAGGCTGTTGCTGCCACTGCCGCCCCAGCGCCCCCGCCGCAGCCACTACCACAGCCGCCGCCGCCGCCACAGCCACGGCGCGGCCCGGGCACCCGCGACGTCACCGCGCCCCGCCCCCTGCGCGAGACACCTAGACCCGCCCCTAGGCCCGGCCGCGCGACGCGCGTGCTCCTTCCCTGGCTCCCCGCCCTGTTTTCCCTCACCCTCCTGGGAACGCAACGCGGGGTTCCCAGCATCTGGGCGCCTACCGGGGCGCGTCGACCCAGGGTCTGGCAAGAAGAGTGACTCGGAGCTACAGTGGTAATTCGACGCTGAAGCCAAGTCGAAGACGCGGAGTGTAGACACGGCCCTGCGGCCACTGGAGGGGACCGCCAGGGCAGCTCTGGCAAGAGACGGTAGGTGGGAGCGAGTCGAGGCGGCGTTTGTCTCCTTCTGCTTGCCGTAGGAAGTGGACTGCTGGAAGCCTAAAGAGCGACTCGCCTGTTCCCAAACCTTACAGTCGCCCCACCCCCTCCTTCGCGGCCCGTTACAGGAATCCGGCCACCGCCACCGCCACCACCGTAGGGAGTACTTGGGGTTGTCTGTAGAGTCAAGGCTGCAGTGGGCAGCGTTTGTCCAAGGGACGTTCGATTTTCTCCTCGCCCTTAGCTTTTGTGCCGCGGAGAGGCAGTGCGCTGCTAAGAAACACCGGGGCTGTCCACGCGGGCATCGCCGAAGTCCCTCGCCACTGTAGGTCGTTTTCCTTTGGAGATTATTCCAGCACAGGAGAGCGTGGGCGGAAATTAATGTCCGCATGCAGTCCCTGCGCAGTGCCAAGTGCTGGACTACGTTACCTGTTTAATTTAGCCCTTACAACACCAAAGGCGGATCTACCGGGCAACCGGTCCCCAGCTTGATGCAACTTAATTTTCTCACGCTGAATTGCAGTCGATTTTCGTTTTGTCAGAGCCATGCTAAGAGGTTTACAGCAGCCATTAATTTAATGTAGATAAACTATCTATAAACCGACAGAGTGACGTGAGTTATATTTATTCCCCGCCTCTCCGTGTTTATTAAGATAACTTAAAATGCCTTTGAGATGAGTGGAATTCAGAGTCATTTCATTCACACCTCCCACCACCATAATTAACTAGTTTACACTCCCTCACAATCTCATTAACATTTTCCCCGTCTGTCTTTAGTCTTCACATTCATTCACCTAATTCTACTGTTTGATCCCGCCCAGGTTCTCTTAATTTTTTTCCTTCCCAGGATACACTTGAATCACTGCAGCTCTTGGGGACCTGAAGTCTCTCCTTTGAGTACTTCCAACATATGACTACCAATTGTTAGAGGAGGTGCTGCTTGACGAGGTGACTGTAATAGCTGCCATAAGACAGGCATCCTAAACTAATTCATTTCCTAGATATCCAGGTACTGGATTAAAAAAAAAAAAAAAAAAAAAAAAGCTTTTTTTCTCTATTCTTTAACCACTTTCAAAAACTTTCTCATCTCAGCCTCAAAGTCTAACCAAATTTCCCTTACCAGAAGTTTGGACTTGCTTGGATCTGTCCCCCTTTCTTTTTTCCAGTTCATCTTTGGTAATGGCACTATCTGACCTATGGGTGCCCCACCATTGTATTCTGGAAACACTTATTAACTTGTCTGATTCACAGCTGGAAAGGCATTTTACCTCAGCATTGGGCACCTACCGGTGAGACTCAAGTCTCACCCATACCTGATTTAGCTAATACAGACTGAGTATTCTTTATCTGAAATGCAACAACTATAAGTGTTTCAGATTGGGATTTTTTTTTTAATACTTGCATTTGTATAATGAGCTATTTTAGGGAGGGGACCCAAGTCTAAATGAAGTTCATTTATGTTTCATATACACGATACACATCCTGAAGGTAATTTTATATAATATTTTAATCAATGTAAAAACAGAGTTTCTTGGGATTTTCCACTTGCAGTATCATGTCAGCACTCGAAAATTTTTGGATTTTGAAGCCTTTCAGATTTCCAGATTAAGAATGTATCATCTGTATTTTTCTGCTTTGTTTTGCTTTGTTTTTTTAAGATAGGATCCTTATGTTGCCCAGGCTGGTCTGGAACTCCTGAGAACCAGGGATCCTCCTGCTTCAGGTTCCTAAGTGCTGAAATACAAGCATGTGCTGCCACACATCCAACTTCATCTGTATGTAAATAAGACTTTGGACTTACAGTTCAGCAACTGAAATGCTCAACTTTTGAGGCGGTTGATATAGGGTAAATAAAATTTTCATGTGAGAAATACATGAATTCTAAGGATATGGAAGCATAGCATTATGGATTGAATTGGTTTCCCTCAAAACTCATGTTGAAATTTTACTCCCCGATGAAGTCATACCCAATCTGGTATTTTGATGTGACAGCCCCAACAGACCAATATAAATACCAGGAAGAAAGTTAAAAGACAACACAGAATGGGGAAAAGTTTTGCAAATAATGTATCTGCTATTCTACCTACAAAGTACAAATCAAAATTAAACTATAAAAAGATACCCAGGCGGGCTGGGGATGTGGCTCAAGCGGTAGTGTGCTCGCCTGGCATGCGTGCCGCCCGGGTTCAATCCTCAGCACCACATACAAACAAAGATGTTGTGTCTGCCGAAAACTAAAAAAATAAATATTAAAAAAAAAAAAAACTGTTGGGAGTGGCAGGGGCAAGAGTTGACTGCCCTGGCAGCACTCTAGATACAAGTCAAATTTAAGTCACTTCCACATGTCTCTCATTCAAGGACCAGAGTAAAGGAGTAGTATTTTCCTGATGATGAAAGATAAGCACACAAGAGACTAAACTACAGAAACTGATGTGAATAGAAGTTCTGTGTGCTCACATTAACAAAGCAAGTCATATAGTTAGGTCCAACATAGTGGTATAAGGAAGTATACTCTGCCTACTAATTCCACAGAGTAGAGGGAGAGAAGAAAAAAGGGAAGAAAAATGACTTGGCCTTACCTTTAAGAGAACTTAATAAAAATTGTGCACTTCACTAATCCATATACCTCAGGGTAAAATCTTAGTGTATACAAAAAAAGAAGATTTAGTACATTGTCATTCTTTGTCTGAAGGCAGATAAGAAATACAGCCTCCATTCTGGATTGTCATGTACCCAGTTAAAATTGAGAATATCTATTACTACTGGCGTGGTGGTGCATGCCTATAATCCCAGCAGTTTGGGAGGCTGAGGAAGGAGGATCATGAACTCAAAGCCAACCTCAGCAATTTAGTGAGGTCCTGAGCAACCCAGAAAGACCCTGTCTCTAAATAAAATATAAAAAAGGCTGGGGATGTGGCTCAGTGGTTAAGCGTTGGTAGGCTTCAACTCCTGGCACAAAAAAAAAAAAAAAAAAAAGAATATTACTAAAAACCAAGGATCAAGAAATGGGATACCATCAAATTAAAAGATACCCAGCAAAGGAAATGAACATGAAGAGAGAGCCTATAGATGGAGAAAATCATGACCAGCTAGCTACTCCTCTATTAGGGGATTAATATTCAGAATATATAAAGAACTCAAAAGATAACCCAATCAATAAGGGAGCAAAAGAACTCAACAAACTTCTCAAAAGAAGAAACACAAATGGCCAACAAATACATGAAAAAATCTTCCAACATTTCTAGCAGTCAGAGAGATGCAAATCAAAACTACACTAAGATTTCAGCTTACTCCAGTCAGAATGATATTGATCCAAAATACAAACAAATTATAAACTTTGGTGAGGTTGTTGGGGAAACGAAACACTTAAACATTATTGGTAGGACTACAGACTTATAAAAACACTCTGGAATGCAGTATGGTGATTCCTCAAAAAACTAGGAATAGAACTACCTACCACGTGATCCAGCTGTCCCACTCCTTGTATTTTCCCAGAAGATCTAAAGTTGGCATCAGTAGTGATACGGCCACCTCAATGTTTATAGCAGCATAATTAACAATAGCTAAATTATGGAATCAACAATGGAGTTCTACTCAGCCAAAAAAAAGAATGAAATTATGGTGTTTGCCAGTAAATGGATGGAAATGGAGAATATCATGCCAAGTGAAATAAACCAAACTCAGAAACTCAAAGGTTAAATGTTTTCTGTCATGTGGAAGCTAGAGTAAAATAAAGGAAAGAAGGAGGGAAGGATAGTACAACATGAAGATAAAGGGAAGATCAGTAATTTAGAAGAGAGATTGAGAGGTGGAGTGGAAGGATGGATAAGAGGAGGCAATGCAGAATGAATTATTTAAAAATCGTGTATGTATGATATACCACAGGAAATTTCATCTTTATGCATAAGTAAAAAGAACCCATCACATAAATGTATAGATGAGTGAAAGGAAGTCTAGTAAAGTAGAAGAAGGAGAATGGGAGATGGGAAGGAGAACAGGAGGGAAAAGGAGATAATCGAGAACTGGAATTGAATTCCATACATGTATGAATTTGTCAGGATGAACCCAATTACTATGCATAACTATAAAGCTCTAATAAAAATAATATTAATAATTCCCTTATATTTATTTTTTAGTTTTCGGCGGACACAACATCTTTGTATGTGGTGCTGAGGATCGAACCCGGGCCACACACATGCCAGGCGAGTGTGCTACCGCTTGAGCCACATCCCCAGCCCTCCCTTATATTTCTAGTTTAGGTTTTCTTTACATCATTAAGAAAACACTATAAAAATATTTTACATTCCCCTTTTTCAAATTGACATATGGTTTATTCTGTTAATGTTTTGAATTAAATACAAAATACTAATGCAAATGTTTAATAATGGAATAAATTTGAATCAAGGTATATAAAAATCCAGGTGTGGTGGCGCTCACCTGTAATCCCAGCGGCTAGGGAGACTGAGGCAGGAGGATGGCAGGCTTGAGGCCAGCCTCAGCAATTTAGCCAGACTCTACGAAACCTAGCAAGACCCTGTCTCAAAATAAAAAATAAAAAGGGCTGGAGATATGGCTTAGTGGTTACGCACCCTTAGATCAAAACGAAAGATATATATTTTTAACAAAAGAGTATCTGGGGCTGGGGTGGGGGCTCAGCAATAGAACACTTGCCTAGCATGTGTGAAGCACTGGGTTCAATTCTCAGCACCACATATAAATAAATAAATTAAATAAAGGTCTATCAACAACTAAAAAAATATATTTAAAAAAAAGAATATCTGTTACTAGCCAGGTGCCATAGCACACACCTTTGATCCTAGCTACTTAAGAGGCTAAGACAGGAGGTAAATTTAAGGCCAGCTCAAAATACAAAAAAAAAAAAAAACCAGGTGGCTCACACCTGTAATCCCTGGGTCTCTGGAAGCAAAGGCAGTTCAAAACCAGCCTCAGCAACAGGGAGGTGCTAAGCAACTCACTGAGACCCTGTCTCTAAATAAAATACAAAATAGGACTGGGATGTGGCTCAGTGGTTCAGTGCCCGTGAGTTCAATCCCCAGTACCACCCCTCCCAAAAAAACAACTAAAATTAATGGTATTGACTCAACTGCTGAGTTACATCCCCAGAGTCTCACTAAGTTGCCCAGGATGACCTCCCGCATGTGACCCTACTGTCTCAGCCTCTCAAATTGCTGGTATTACATGTGTATACCACCACCTGGCTCAAAAATGTAAAATATAAAGGGTTGGGGATCTAGCTTAGTAGTAGAGCACCACTGGGTTCAATCTTCCATAGGGGGTGGTAGGGCAAGGTCTATTACTGAAGTATGTAGAAAATGACTATTGAGAGGAAACCTGTGCCACAACTTAAAAAAAAAATCACTGAAATTTCAAAACTTCATTGATAACATTCAATACATCTGAAGAACAAGTGAAATGGAAGATCCAACAAAAGAAAGTATCTATAATGCAGCACACAAAAAATGGAGATAAAATATGACAGATTAAAAAGCAGTTTCCTAGTTTAAATCTATTTAGAAATCCAAGAATGGAGGTGAGTTTATTTTCAAAATGATCACGAGTTCTTTCCAAACTGATAAAAGACATTAATCTATAGATCAGGAATCCCTAAGAATACTAATCAGGATAAATGAAAAAATGTCCTAACTTGAAATATTGTACTAAAATTTATATCATAGAAGACAAAGACCACATCTTAAAATCAGTTGTATCAGTTTCCTAGGACTGCCTATAACAAAGTGCCACAAACAGAATGGTTTGGACAATTGAAATTTTTGTCTCACAGGGAGTGTAGCTCAGTGGTGGAGCTACACCACTCCACATATGCTTAGCATGCACACGTATAAGGTCCTGGATTTGATCTCTAGCAGCAAAAAAAAAAAAAGAAAAAAAAAGTTCTGGAGGCTACAAGTTCAGAATCAAGGTGTCAGCAGGATAATGCCCCCTTTGAAACCTGTAAGGACATTCCTTTCTTGCCTCTTCCTGGCTTCTGGTGATTTGCTGGAATTCTTTACAAAGAATTGCAAAGTTGCAGCACTTCAGTCTCTGCCTTCATCATCACATGGAACTCTCCCTATGTCTTTTCTCCTGTTTTTGCTTGTTTTGTTTATGGTTATTTTGTTTTGAGACGGGTTTCTCTATATTGCCCAAGCTGTCCTCTAACTCCTTTATTCAAGTGATTCTCCTGTTTCAGCCTTCCAGGTGACTATAGGCACATGCCACTATGCTTGGCTTTCCAGTTCTTTTAAGCCACACAAGTTATTTGGTATTAAGGACCCACTCTCCTCCAGTGTCTTCTCGTCTTAACTAATTATGTCTGCAATGACACTATAGATGCTCCTCATTTATGATGTGGTTAGCAACCCTGTAAACCCATCATAAATTGAAAATAGTTTGAATCCATAATGCATTTAATACACCTAGTCCACCAACCATCATAGCAACAGTACATTGTGTTATCAGTTATTTCTGCTCATGATTGCATGGCTGACACAGCTATAGCTTGCTACTGCTGCTCAGCATCGCCAGAGTAGTCATACCTCATATTACTAGCCCAGGTGAAAGATCAAATTTCAAAATTCAAAGTATGCAAAATCCATGTCATTTTTGCACTATCTTAAGTCAAAAATTCATAAGTCAAACCATCATCAGGTAAGTACCATCTCTATTTCAAAATAAGGTCAACTTCTGAGGTACTGTGGGTCACAATCTCAACATATTTTTTTGAAGGACATAATTCAACCCATAACATCGATCAAATAAAGTTCAGCCTATTTACAAAGGAACATCAATTAGAATAACAGCAGAATGTATGAACAAATGAGAAGTTACAGAAGGTGGGAAAAAAATCTTGAGTTGCTGAAAGAAAAGAAACTGTCATCTTAGAATTGTGTACCCAATGAAACATTTTATAAGATGAAGGGCAAAATAAAGATACTTTCAGGTATATAAAAACAGTTTTACTAGCAAAAAAGAAGAATCTAAATTATACTTCAGAAGAAAAATAACCCTACAAAAAGATGTGAAACATAGGAAGATGGTGATCAAAGAAATTGGTAAACATGTAGGTAAATCCAAATACACAATGTTTGTTATTTAAGAAGAAATAGAAATTCTGAATGTTCTAGAACAAATTTAAATAATAGTAAATGCTATTGAATTTCTAAAAAATTTATACTGGGTTTGGTAGCATACATTTGTAGTTCCAGCTACTTGGGAGGCTAAGGGAGGAAGATTCAGAGTTTGAGTCCAATCTGGTAAAATAAATTATCATATTTTTTTAAAAAGGCTTAGATTATTTGATAAATTAGTTATATTCAAGGAAGCCAGGCAAGGTGGTACACGCTTATAACCCCAGCAGCTAAAGAGGCTAAGGCAGGAGGATTTCAAAACAAAAAAGATGTGAAAGAGAATGGTTCTACTCTAGCTCATTCAGTTAAGTATATAAAATATTGATACCAAAGCCAGACAAGGATAGTAAAAGAACATTAAATTGTAGAACAATTATACTTACAAAGAAAGATGCAAAAATATAAATTGCAAAGCAAATTCAACAGCATACTTAAAAGGTAGTGTATTATAGCTAAGTGGAGTTTACCCAGGTTTACAAATTGACAATATTTGAAAATCAGTGCAATTCACCATAACATTTTAAAAATTCAATCATATCAGTAGATAAAATATTTGATAAAATTCAATGCCAGGGGCCGGGGATGTGGCTCAAGCGGTAGCGCACTCGCCTGGTGTGCATGCGGCCCGGGTTCGATCCTCAGCACCACATACAAACAAAGATGTTGTGTCCGCCAAAAACTAAAAAAAAATAAGTAAATATTTTAAAAATTCTCTCTCTCTCATCTCTCTCTCTCTTTAAAAAAAATTCAATGCCAATTTATCATAAAAACTTACCAAAATAAAGGAAATTTTCCTTTAAAAAAAAAAAAAACTATTAACAGAAATCCTCCTGGACATGGTGGCACACTCCTTCAATCCTAGCAGTTCAGGAGGCTGAGACGGGAGGATCACAAGTTCAAAGCCAACCTCAGTAAGGGCAAGGCACTATTTTGAGACCCTGTCTCAAAATAAAATACAAACGGCATGGGAGACTGAGGCAGGAGAATTGAAAGTTCAAAGTCAGCCTTAGCAAAAAGCAAGGCACTAAGCAAGTCACTGAGACTCTATCTCTAAATAAAATATAAAATAAGGTTGGGGATGTGGCTTAATAGTTGAGTGCCCCTGAGTTCAATCCCCAGTACCAAATTAAAAAAAATCCTGGGCTGGGGATGTGGCTCAAGCAGTAGCGCGCTCACCTGGCATGCGTGGGGCCCAGGTTCCATCCTCAGCACCACATACAAACAAAGATGTTGTGTCCGACGAAAACTGAAAAATAAATATTAAAAATTCTTTCTCTCTCTCTCTCTCTCTCTCTAAAAAAAAAAAAATCCTGTAACAGCAACAAAAAAATTTAAATGTACTCCTTTTAAAATCGGGGCTGGACTGGGCCACTCCTGTAATCCCAGCGATCTGAGAGGCTGAGGCAGGAGGATCACAAATTCAAACCCAGTCTCAGCAACTTTGCAAGCCTCTGAGCAACTTGGGAGATATGGCTTGGCAGTTAAGCACCCGTGGGTTCAAGCCCTGGTACTGGACAGGTAGTTCAGGTGTAGGGCAATTGCCTAGCATGTGTGAAGCCCTGCATTTAATTTGCAGCACTGAAAAGAGAGAAAGAGGAGGCAGGAGAGGAGCAGAGAGAGAAATGGAGGGAGGGAGGAAGGAAAGAAGGAATGAAAAAAAGAAATTACTAATTCACAGATGATATGATTGTTACCTTTAAGGTTTTCTATATGGGAGAATCTAAACATTAAAGAATTTAGTAAAGCATCTAGATACAAAATAAATACACAAAAAGCAAGCCAATACTACTTTTTATTTTTTTTAAAGAGAGAGAGAAAGAGGAGAGAGAGAATTTTAATATATATATATATATATATATATATTTAGTTTTGGCAGACACAACATCTTTGTATGTGGTGCTGAGGATCGAACCCGGGCCGCACGCATGCCAGGCCAGCGCGCTACCGCTTGAGCCACATCCCCAGCCCCCAATACTACTTTTTTGTGTTGGGAGTGGGTACCAGGGATTGAACTCAGGGGCATTCAACCACTGGGCTATATCCCCAGCCCTATTTTGTGTTTTATTTAGAGATAGAGTCTCAGTCACTTGCTTAGGGCCGCGCTAAATTGCTGAAGCTGGCTTTGAACAAACCACTGGGATTACAGGCATGCACACTGTGCTAGGTGCCAATGCTACATGCTATTTAGAAAATGTAATTTTAAAATGATACCTGAAGAAAAAATATATAAATGAGCCATAAACCTATGACGAGATACTGAACTTCAGATAAATGAAATGCAAATTGAAAATTACACTGAAGTATCATCAGATGGGGAAAAATTCATAATCTTGGGCTTGGGTTTCGGCTCAGCGGTAGAGCACTCACCTAGCACATGTGAAGCCCTGGGTTCAATCCTCAGCACCACATAAAAATAAATAAATAAAGGTATTTTTTAAAAATTCAAAACCTTTATAACATAGTATTAGGAATACAAGAAACAGGCAATCTCACGCTTTGCTGGTGAAAATATAAAACAGTACAATAATAAGTCTTATTCTGAAGACTTATTAGGCATCATGTAACAAAACTACATATGTATGAGTGCCCTTGGACTCAGTGCTCTCATTTCTAGGATGTGTTAGTTAGCTTTCTGTCAATATAATAAAATATCTGAGATATTAACTTATAAACATAGAAGGTTTATTTTGGCTCGGGTTTTAGAGGTTCCAGTCTCTGGGTAGACTCACGTTTATAGGCCTCTGGTGGGGATGCCAGATGGAAAAGGTGGCAACACCTCAGGGCCAGGAAGCAAAAAAGAAAGGGGAAGGATCTGGAGCCCCACAATCCCCTTTGGGGGCACGCCCTGAGTAACCTAAAAACCTCCCACTAGGCACCACCTCTTAAATGTTCCACCACCTCCTAATAGCACCATATTAACCAGCCCTTTAACACATGGGCTTTGGGGGGATATTTATGAGTCCAAAACTGGTCAACAGATTTACCATAAATAGATACCTCCACAAACATTTAACAACACATACACAGGTTATTCATTGAGGCATTATTTATAGAAGCAAAATACTGAAAACAGAGTTGGATAAACTATGGTATATATACATAATTGGGAAAATCAGTTGTGAAAAAGAAAGAAGATCTTTAAAGACTGATAGAGTGATTTATAAGTTATATTGTTGTGTGCTACCTTAGTGTAAGACAAGAAGGAAATATATGCTTAGTTTCCTTAAAAAGAAAACAGGAAGGATGACCAGCTACTAATTAAGGTTACTGCATTATTCTGCAAGGGCTACCATAATAAAATACCACAGACTGGGTGGCTTAAGCAATGGAATGTATTTCTCACAGTTCTAGAGGCTGGAAGTCCACCATCAAAGTGCTAGGAAATTTGGGTTTCTGATGAGGCCCCACTTCTTGGCCTAGAATGGCTGCCTTCCATTATGCCCTCCCATGACTTTTTCTCTGTGCATAAAGAGACAGAGAAAGCACACTCTGGTATCCTTTCTTTTTACAAGGACTCTACCACTAAACTACATCCCCAACCCCAGAAACAGATTTAGTTTTTTTTGTTTTTGTTTTTTCCTGGTGTTAGAGCTATCACAGAGAAAGCATAGATTCCCACTTCTCAATGGGAAGCATGTTCAAGAATTTGAGTCTGCGTTTCATCTGCCACAGCAGGCAAACCTTTGGGAAAGATTGAGAACACCAAAGATATAGATAAAGAAGTCCACAACCATACCACACTGAACATACCCTATCTCTTCTGATAAAGGTGTCCAAGCACTGAAACATCCAATATTTAGAGAATGGTAAGATAAATAAGAACCAGCAACAGGGACTGAGGACTATTTATGCCATATGCTACTGATAAGCCCGTAAGATGAGAACTAAGAATTTACATTGGATTTAGTAATGTAAACATCAATGGGGATGACAAAAGCAGTTGTTGGTGTGATTGAGTTGAAAGTTTGATTGGTTTAAGAGAGAATGGGTTGGATAGAAATATAGATTGTGGGGCTGGGGATGTGGCTCAAGCGGTAGCGCGCTCGCCTGGCATGCGTGCGGCCCGGGTTCGATCCTCAGCACCACATACCAACAAAGATGTTGTGTCCGCCGAGAACTAAAAAATAAATATTAAAAAAAAAAATTCTCTCTCTCTCTCTCTCTCTCTCTCTCTCTCTCTCTCTCTCTCTCTCTCCTCTCTCACTCTCTCTTTAAAAAAAAAAAAAAGAAATATAGATTGTGAATATTAGCAATTATTCAGAGAATTTTTGCTGTTAGTAGGAGATGGGGCCTAAGATGTAGCTCAGTGGTAGAACACTTGCCTAACATGTGTGAGACCCCAGGTTCAATCTCTAGTCTCAGGCTCCAGGGGAAAGAAGCAGAGAAGCTTATCAGGAGCTGTAGGGCAAATGAGATCAACATTCTATTCCCATGTACTTTCCTCCTATACCCAGATTCCATTTGACATCATCTACTTCTTGTCACTTCTGGTTTTGAACTTATAGGTGAAGGAATAGTTTTGGACACTATTTTATTTGCATGATATGACAATAGCAAAAACTTGCATTAGGGACTAAGGTTGCAGCTCAGTGGTACAGTACTTGCCTAGCATGCAGGAGGCTCTGGGTTCCATCCCCAGAGCCACAGAGGAAAAAGGAACTTGCTTTAAGTATCTCTTAAAACGTTTAAATCCAAAATTGGAAGGAGAATAATGGTTTTTGGTAATTATATAGTCATACACAATACTATCTTTTATCCTTTGTATTTGAAGTTTTTGATATCTCATGAATGTTTATATTATGGAGTTGAAACAGAATTTGCCACAGTAAGTTTTATAGTTGTAGTTTTATATCAAATTGTATAACCAAATATAGCAGCATAGCAGAACAGTTATGGGTGAGGGCTCTGGAGCGAGACGGCCTACGTTCATGCTTCTCCATGCCCCACTTCCCATACCTAACATGGAGATAATAATAGTAACTAACTCAAGCCAGGTGTGCTGGCAGTCTCAGCTGCTCACGAGGCTGAAGCTAGGAGTCTGAAAAAATCATGAGACCTGCTCCCCTCCCCTGAAAAAGATCACAGTAAAATAGTAACTAACTCATAAAGTTATTGCAAGGAGTATGAAGTATGATATGTCAAGAGCTTTGTAATGTTGTGAACAACCAATAAAAAAAATAAATAAAAATAAAAAAATAAAAAAATAAAGTTATTGCAAGGAGTGGGAAAATACATATGAGGTGCTTGGAGTAGTAATCACTAACTTAGCTTGTAGTAAATACTTGGTAAGGTTAGCTACTATGATTGAGCAGTGACTCAGTTAGAAATGCTTTCACTTGCAAGTAGAATTCCTGGTTGACAGTGGCTTAAATGGAAGCAATTTGTTTCCCTTACAGAGCAGGTACCTTGGAGATAGGTGGTTTTTTTCAATGCCAGGGCTTTGGGTTGTCTTGTTTTCAATCCCCTCAGACTTCTCCCTGGTGGTTGTCTTCTATGAGATGTAGTTGCCTCCCTAACTCTGACTTCATCTGCTACTCTCCTAGCACATTCTGTTGCAGTTACACTGAATCCAATGCTGCTCCTATCCATAGTAAGCATATTCTACCTCAAGAACTGCTCTTTCTGATGGGCACATTCTTCTACCCAGATAACTTTAGTAATACCAATAATCACATTCTCAAAGGCATTCAAAGGCAGGCAACTGAGCCAGCACCATGGAACAAGGTCTGCTGTTCCAAATACTCAAGAAGCTGAGACAGGAGATCACTTTAGCCCAGGAATTCCAAACCAGCCCAAGCAATATAGTAAGAATATATCTTTAAAAAAAATAGAAAACAGACACAAGAAAGGGCAGAGGATTTCTTTTCATATGCCTCCCTCTCTTACCTGCCTTCCCTACTTTTTGTTTTGTTTTTCATGTTTGCCTTAGTTTGAAAAACAGAGGTGCTGTCAGTTGGAGGTCAGGGAATCTACAGTGCACTGTGGTACAGGCAGGGGACATGGGTGAGGCACCAAGTTGCTGCTAATAGACATCTAAAATATTTTATATTAAAAAACACAGGGGCATGGAGTGATTAATGATGGTGGAATGTGATGGTATTACTATCCAAAGTACATATATGAAGACACAAATTGGTGTGAATATACTATGTATACAACCAGAGATATGAAAAATCGTGCTCTATATATGTAATAAGAATTGTAATGCATTCTGTTGTCATATATAAATTTAAAAATTACATAAATTTTAAAAAGAAAGAAAAAAACACACTTCTGATTTTTACCCCCAAACCTGCTGTTCCCATATCTCCCTCGTCTTAGTAGATGGCAGCTTCATCCTTCCAGTTTGTAGACCAAATATTGGAGTCCTCCTTAATTCCTCTCTCACACACTTCACATTCAATTTATTAATAAATCCCATTGGCTCTATCTTCAGATTAGGTCCACAATCTAACTATTTTCATCAGCTCTGTCATTACTGTGCTGACTCAACCCACCATCATTTCTGGTGTGCATTATTTCCATAGTTTCAACTCTTTCTGTGCTTTCTTCCTACCTGCCCCTAAATGCTTTTTTTAAAAAAATATTTTTTTAGTTATACATGGACACAATATCTTTATTTTGTTTAATGTGGTGCTGAAGATGGAACCCAGTGCCTCACATGTGCGAGGCAAGCACTCTGCCATGTGAGCCACAACCCCAGCCCTGCCCCTAACTGTTTAAAAGCAAGGTCATGGTATGTCACTTTTTTGCTCAAAACACACCAGTAACTTCCAATCTCACTCAGAGTGAAATCCAAATTCTTATAATTGCCTATATTGTCCTATGTAAGATGTAGTTGCCTCCCTAACTCTTTGACTTCATCTGCCACTCTCCTAGTACATTCTGTTGCAGTTACACTGAATCCAGTGCTGTTCCTATCCGTACCAAGCACATTCTACCTCAAGAACTGTTCCTTCTGATGGGTGCAGCCTCTTACCCAGATAACTTCAAAATCTGGGTAGTGCTTCCTCACATCCTTCAGGTCTCGGATCACCATTCTAAGTCTTCTATGAACCCCTCCATAAAAATAACCATTTCCCCACATACTTCTTGTCCCCATATCCTGTTTTATTTTTCTCCATCTGATCTGTATGTATACAGATGTGTCTGTGTGTATATGTGTGTACTGTGCATATTTATGTGTTTATTTTCTAACCCCCCACACACACACTGAAATGTAAATTCCATAAGTGAAGGGAGATTTTTATTTCCTCATTTACCCCTGGTGCTTGGTGTAGGTATTTGACAAAAAAAAATTTTTAAATGAATGAGTGAATAATATTGGACATTTGGATTGCTTCAAGCTTTGTGAGTATTCCTGACATATTTTGTGATTAATTTCTCTGTATATAGTCTCAAATGAGATTATTTAAGCAAAAAGTAAAGTAGCCAAGCATAGTGCCACATGCCTGAAATCCAAACGCCTCATGGGGGCTAGGCCAGAGCATCACAAGTTCTAGGCCAACCTCAGCAACTTAGTGAGATCCTATCTCAAAATAAAAAAGAAACAAAGACTGGAGGTGTAGATCATCAGTAGAGTACTTGCCTACCATGTGCGAGGCCCAGGATTTCATCCCCAGCATCCAAAAATTTTTGGATTAATTAATTAAAAATGAAAAAATAATTAAAAAGGTAAAGAGATTTTTTGGCTTTTTATAAAACTACCTAATTGCTTTCCAAAACAAAGAAACAAAAAACCAATAGTACATAAGTTACCAGTTGTAGGATGCTCCTTCTAAGCATTATACTTTAAACTTTTCCACAATTTTTTTTTTTTTAGTTTTCGGTGGACACAACATCTTTATTTTATTTCTATGTGGTGCTGAGGATCAAACCCAGTGCCCTGCACATGCCAGGCGAGCACGCTACCACTTGAGCCACATCCCCAGCCTCTTTTGGGGGTTTTTTTGAGACAGGATCTCACTAAGTTGCCCAGGCTGACCTCAAATTTGCTATCCTCCTGCCTCAGCTTGCTGAGGTCACTAGGATTATAGGCATGCACCACCATGTCTGGCTTCCATAAATTTCTTATAACAGCAAAATGGACTATTTTTCATCTCACCCATGGACTTTTTCAGATTTATTCATCTTTTTGGCTCCAACCTATCTTGGCTTTTTATGACCAAAGGCAAATTTACTAACCTACTCTGAACATTTATCCTACCTGCCCATGTTCATGATTCTAAGTCCTATTTTCTAGCTTTTATCTTAGTTAACAAGTCTCCTGAGAGGAAAAGGCAGTTTTTTCTGCCTCAATGACTGTGGCACTTAAAAATCACCATGCCTTTCCCTACTATATTTTCTGTATCCTCTAGTAATTTGAAACAAGTGCCCCCAAAGTTGATTAAATCAGCACTTGTCCTGGTTACTTTGCAGTCCATCACAAGAGAAATATTAGTCCCCATAAAAGTTAAAGCATATAGATTTCTTTTCTCAAACTAAAAGAGCTACTGTTTAGCTTTTTAAAATCCATATTTGAATATGTGAAGAAAAAAATCATGAAAATGGTGATATATGCACAATTCACTTCTATATGCATACACCTGGATTTAGAGCAACTATGTAACAGCAACTGCATAACACAAATAGGTAAAGATTTCTTGTATATACATTGCTTATATATGTCCACTTAAAAATTTTTCATACAATTATGTTTTCATAGAAACAGTAATTATATGTAGCCATATACAGGTGCACATGCACCTATATTTATTGATTGATTTTGGTTCATCTCAGCAAAGGATGTGCCTGGCTTTGGATATTCATAAGCAAAGTAGTTAATAAGAAATTCAACTTGCTGATATCCCATCCAAAGTAACTCCATTATTGGTTCAGTTCCTTCAGATATCTCCTTGTCTCATGAACCACCTACTCCCAAATGTTATTTCAGAGAACCATTTGCAACCACCTCCTCCCAAATGCCCACTTCCAACTGTCTTTCTGAATCAATGTTTCACAGTCTTAATCTGTTCCTGTTCTTCTCAGTTGTCATCTTAACCTAAGAGCTAATTATCTTTGTCAACCACTATTCCTCATAGACCAAACTTTCAAACTCATAGAACAATGGACAGTTTTCTGCTAAAAAGACACAGTCCCTCATTTTTTCTTATAAATAACTTGCTTTTTAATTTTAAACTGTGGACAGCTTCCTGACTGCCCAATATTGTGCTAAATAAGAATCTAGTGACTACCCTTATTAGCAAAATGAGACAATAAAACAACCCAGAAGCAATGTGACTCTGAAACAAAAAAATTACAATTATTTCAATGGAAATGAATGTGGAGTATATAAATACATTCCTCATTTCACCCTGAGATGAAGTTTAAGTTATAGAATGGAAACAAGAGTTCCTGAATCATTATTCCCCATATATATTGCTTGTGTTGGTTAGCTTTCTGTGGCTCTGCAGAAATACCTGCAGAAATGAACTTAAAGGAGGAAAGATTTTATTTAGGTTCACAGTTTCAAAGGTTTCTATCCATAGCCACTTGACTCCGTCTTTTTGGGCTTGTAGTGAAGCAGAACATCACGGCAGAGAGCCTGAGGTGGAACAGAGCTGATCACCTCATTGAAGCTAGGAACTATAATAAGAGAAAGAGAAAAAGGAGCCCCAGGGACAAAATACACCTTTCAAAAGCATAACCCAACCCCTTTCTTTCTCCCACTAGGCCCCACCTCCCAAAATTTCCACCATCCCCAATAGACTGTTAAATCATAAATAAATCCATCAATGGATCAGTCTGTTGATGTAGTCAGAGCTCTCATGATCCAGTCATCTCCCAAAGGCCCCACATTTGAACACTGGTGCATTGGGGATCAAGCCTTAAACTCATGAACTTTGGGGGAACATTTAAGATCCAAACCATAACGTACCTATACAGTGTCTAGTATATCTCTTTATATAGTATCTTCATTTCTTTTCCCAGATTTTGTACTTCACACAATGTTATACATATATACTAAAATTCTTGTAATGAGGACAATTATGGGCAAAAGCAACAAATTGTGAGTATACACACACACACACACACATATATAGAGAGAGAGAGAATGTATATAATATAATATATAATGATGTAAGTGAAAATTTTCATATTTTATATAGCATATAAAACACAGTTAACCCACAAAATTTTCATCTAAATATAAGTATTGACCATTGTACTTGTGGTTTGAACCAATTATTGTAGGAATAATGTTAAGTAAATCCTTGATTGGTGAACATGAGATGCAAATATTTATATATATATATTCTAGAATAATCACTAATTCAACTAGATGAGGGACACACTCCAGTAATTCCAGCAACTCAGGAGACTAAAGCAGGAGGATTTCAAGTCTTGGTAAGTTAGCAAGACCCTATCTCAAAATAAAATTAAAACAAAGTAAAGGAAAGGCTGGGATGTATCTCAGAGGTAGAATGCTCTTGGGTTCAGTCCCCAGTACCAACACACACACATACACACACACAATTCTCACTAATTCTTTATTTTTCAACAAATATTTACTGATTTCTACTCTGTGCAAAGTGTATTTCATGATCTCAGAGATATAGTGAACAAGTTGCCTACCCCTCTTGAGTTTACATTCCTGTAGGGAAAGATGTGTTTAGGGACTTCTCAGGTCTACAGAGTATGCATACAGCCCAATGTATATGCTAAAAGCTTTCTAGGGTCCCAGAGTGTGGATGTAGCTCTGTGGTAGAATGCATGTATAGCTTGCACAGCCCTGGTTCTACTCTAGCACAGCAAAATAATAATAATAGTTTGGAGCTTCTGAAAACCATGAACATTCTCTTTCCTTTTACACTTAAGTTTAGCCTATTACTTGCTCTAATGTTATCCACTACAGATAGCACTAAAGAACTGCCTCTAACAAATACCCCAGGGGCAGGGGTAGGGTTAACCCTAAATAAGATCTTAGTCAGATCAAATAAAGGCAGTCTTACAACTGGCATCTTCCAGGGCAGTGGCAGAGAGATTGAATAAAGAGAATTCTGTAAGAATGAAGCTATGAAGGAGCCCCAACCCCTCTTCAGCCCTTCTCAGTGGTTGCCAGGTACCCAGTTTCATCAGGATTTTGGACTGTTGGGTTTCAAGGCTATTCACGGATCTGGAGAGAGGGAAATGGAAATAGGACAAGTTAAAATATCATTAAGTTCATCTTAAAAATATTTTTAGTTGTAGATGAACACAATAACCTTATTTTTTTTTAATGTGGTGCTGAGGATCAAACCAGTGCCTCACACATGCTAGGCAAGCACTCTACCACTGAGCCACAACCGCAGCCCGTGTTCTTTGTTTTTAATGAGATTTGATCATTATTCTTGAATAAGTGATTCCCAGCTTGCCAAAAGCCTTCGGTTAATTTCCATAGTTTGGTCAATTCTGACCCAGTTTTTTAGTTGCTTTTATGGAGGTGAGAAATGTGGGAATTTCTTACTCCTTCATTTTTACTGGTGTACTTCATATGGCTGAATCTTACACATGCAATATCATGTAAAAACAATACAGAATAATACAGAGTATGACTTCGTGAATATACAGTTCAAAAATAGGTAAAACTATGTGCATAGGGATGCACATATAGCTAAAAAACTCTAAAGAAAACTTTAAGGACATTATAACCATAAAATTCAAGAGGCAGCCCAGCATTGTGGGGTATGTCTGCAGTCCCAGCTACTCAGGAGGCTCAGCCAGGAGGATTTCTTTTTTTTTCTTTAATATTTTTTAGTTGTTGATGTACCTTTATTTTTTATTTATTTATATGTGATGCTGAGGATTGAACCCAGTGTCTCACACATGCTAGGAAAGTGCTGTGCCACTGAGCCACAACCCTAGCTCCTAGGCAGGAGGATTTCTTGAGCTCAAGAATTGGAAACCCTTGGGGCTGAGGTTGTGGCTCAGTGGTAGAGCATTGCCTAGCATGTGTGGGGCACTGGATTTGATTCTCAGCACTGCATATAAATAAATAAAATAAAGGCCCATCATCAACTAATAAAAAAATTTAAAAAAATTGGAGACCATCTTGGGCAACATAGAAATAGCAAGACTCTGGCTGGGTTGTAGCTCAGCGGTAGAGCGCTCGCCTGGCACATGCAGGGCCCTGGGTTCAATCGTTAGCACCACATAAAAATAAAAATAAAATAAAGGTATTGTGTCTGACTAAAACAAGATATTAAAAAAGAAAGAAAGAAATAGCAAGACCCCATCTCAAAAGAAAAGAAAAAGAAATAAATAAGTAAAATCCAGGATGGTGTTTCATGGAGCATTGGGCAGAGGTATATGCTAGGCCTCTGGGGCTCCAGTCAAGTTGTAGTTCTTGACCTAGGTGATGGTTACATGAATGGTAGTTTCACAACTACTAACTACTTGTTAATTTTTACTTAAATGTTTTGTGTACATTTATTTACCCTTCCTTCCTTTCTTCTTTTCTTGTGCTAGGAATGGAACCCAGGACTTGTGCCTGCTGTAGCACTCTGAGGTATACTTCCAACCCCCTTCTGCATTTGTATGTCTGTCTTCTTCTCCTTCTTTTTTCCCCCTTGGTACTGAAGATTGA